>NC_140168.1:123563326-123933326 GCF_963971535.1 Notolepis coatsorum | reverse complement strand
AATATGAGGCCTATAAATGACCATATTATAGCCAACTTGCACATCTATGGATCAGGCCAAATCTACTCTTTCCAATGGCAGACTTCAATTTGGATTTAGTATCCCCAGGCGTGCATGAAGAACCGAGAATAAAATCTACTGTAAATACAGTCAGCTTTTTATTTTTGCGACAGGTCCGCCATTTTGAATCCGTTTGTAACGCTGATTGTTGCTAAATGTTCACAGAAGGTAGACACACTAACTGCGCTCCAATCTATGCTAATAACGTTCAGTTTTGTTATATAGTATCCCGAGAAATAAGAGAAATAAAAGAAATTCATACACAAGTAATTTGTTTGCAGTAGGCTAGAATTCCCTGGGTACTGTAGTTTTTCAAAATTGCAATGCTCATTGAGAGCTCTGGATGCCCTGTGCTTGCTCAAATGACTACAAATCATCATCATTCGGTGATAAAAAATGGCCGACCTCCGCAAAAATATGATCACATTTCAAAAACTTAAATCTCACTAATAACACTTTAACCTATTGGTAAACAAGCGTATTGCTGAAAATATACACTATGACTGCTGTTGTAACATGGTTAGGATGTTTACTCTTGGATACATTTGAAAAGAAAAAAACGCAACATTATGTCATACAGTCTCTAGACAGATTGCTTTATGACGTGATGTCATTTTGGGGCCGGAACCGGACCCAAGTATTGAAACAAAGTAATCGCGGATCTTGTCTTGTCTTTCATCTCCTCGACTACTATGCTCCAACAAAAGTAAATTATCTGAATCATAGAAACTGTGTGAGCGCGGTGTGCCTCCTTCAAAGAACCGATCAGTCTACGTGGTGCTAACCGTACCAGGGTACATTACTGTGGGCATACAGTAGTTTGAGTGGCATCATAAACCGTGGGTAAGATTTATTTTTCCAGGTTAGTCCAGGTTAGTATATATACGTATATATACAGTACACTGTAAATTTAAAATCTATTTTGGGAATTTGTGAATACATTTAGAATTGGTAGAGATAGAATCCCCTAGATCTGGCTTTAACCATCGCTGGAAAAGCACCTCCACCCTCATGCTAGTAAGGCCCACATTCCTGGAGGATAGCTCCATCACCTCAGAGACGGGTCAGGGGAAAGATTTGGCCTGGCTGGGATACCAGGATTTTTTGCTTCCCTCTGGTAAATGGTAAATGGCTGCTTTTTTATATAGCGCTTTTATCCAAAGTGCTTTACAATTTGTTACTTACATTTTACCCATTCACTCACACATTCACACACCGACAGCGGAGGCAACCATGCAAGGTGCCAACCTGCTCATCGGGAGCAATTAGGGGTTAAGTGTCTTGCTCAGGGACACATGGACACGCTGCCCGGGAGGAGCGGGAATCAAACTGGGAACCTCCGGATTGCCAGACGACTGTTCTACCTCCCGAGCCACTGTCCCACCATTTCTTTAGGTATATATACCCATCTCGTGACAAACGCTCGGCTCCCCCACTGCGGCCACTCCCCCATGGTGGCCACTCTCCCACGATGACCACTCCCCCACTGTAGCCACTCCCCCAATGTGGCCACTCCCCCACTGTAGCCACTCCCCCACTGTGGCCAATCCCCCACCGTGGCCACTCCCCCACTGTAGCCACTCCCCCACTGTAGCCACTCCCCCATTGTGGCAACTCCCCCACTGTGGCCACACCCCCACTGTAGCCACTCCCCCACTGCAGCCACTCCCCCACTGCAGCCACACCCCCACTGCAGCCACTCCCACACTGCCACTCCCCCACTGTGGCCACTCCCCCACTGCAGCCACTCCCACACTGCGGCCACTCCCCCACTGCAGCCACTCCCACACTGCGGCCACTCCCCCACTGCGGCCACTCCCCCACTGCGGCCACTCCCCCACTGCAGCCACTCCCCCACTGCAGCCACTCCCACACTGCGGCCACACCCCCACTGCAACCACTCCCCCACTGTGGCCACTCCCCCACTGCAGCCACTCCCCCACTGTGGCCACTCCCCCACTGCAGCCACTCCCCCACTGTGGACACTCCCCCACTGCAGACACTCCCCCACTGCAGCCACTCCCACACTGCGGCCACACCCCCACTGCAACCACTCCCCCACTGTGGCAACTCCCCCACTGCAGCCACTCCCCCACTGTAGAC
The DNA here is from genome assembly GCF_963971535.1 of Notolepis coatsorum. Lineage (NCBI taxonomy): Eukaryota > Metazoa > Chordata > Actinopteri > Aulopiformes > Paralepididae > Notolepis > Notolepis coatsorum. Next base: position 123,931,163 of record NC_140168.1, on the reverse strand, counting down.
ACTCCCCCACTGCAGACACTCCCCCACTGCAGACACTCCCCCACTGCGGCCACTCCCCCACTGTGGCCACTCCCCCACTGCAGACACTCCCCCACTGCAGCCACTCCCCCACTGCAGACACTCCCCCACTGCGGCCACTCCCCTACTGTGGCCACTCCCCTACTGCAGCCACTCCCCCACTACAGACACTCCCCCACTGCAGCCACTCCCCCACTGCGGCCACTCCCCCACTGTGGCCACTCCCCTACTACAGCCACTCCCCCACTACAGCCACTCCCCCACTACAGACACTCCCCCACTGCAGCCACTCCCCCACTGTGGCCACTCCCCCACTGCAGCCACTCCCCCACTGTGGCCACTCCCCCACTGCAGCCACTCCCCCACTGCAGCCACTCCCCCACTGCAGCCACTCCCCCACTACAGACACTCCCCCACTGCAGCCACTCCCCCACTGCAGCCACTCCCCCACTGCGGCCACTCCCCCACTGCAGCCACTCCCCCACTGCAGCCACTCCCCCACTGCAGCCACTCCCCCACTGCGGCCACTCCCCCACTACAGACACTCCCCCACTGCAGCCACTCCCCCACTGCAGCCACTCCCCCACTGCGGCCACTCCCCCACTGCGGCCACTCCCCCACTGTGGCCACTCCCCTACTGCAGCCACTCCCCCACTGCAGCCACTCCCCCACTGCAGCCACTCCCCCACTGCAGCCACTCCCCCACTGTGGCCACTCCCCCACTGTGGCCACTCCCCCACTGCAGACACTCCCCCACTGCAGCCACTCCCCCACTGCGGCCACTCCCCCACTGTGGCCACTCCCCTACTGCGGCCACTCCCCCACTGCGGCCACACACACTGAATAGAGGAGTAGACATCAAAGCAAATATTGGTAACACTTTATATCACAGTGCTCTACAATTTAATTAATTAAGTTTGTACTTGTCTGGGCGGGTGGGATGTTCAGGTGGGGACAGATGTTATTGGATTAGATGTTATTTTATCACACACCACACTACTGACACTTTGGATTAGATATTATTTTAGCACACACCACACTACTGACATTTTGGATTAGATGTTATTTTAGCACACACCACACTACTGACATTTTGGATTAGATGTTATTTTAGATGTTTCTGTTCAAATAAAATCATATGTCCAAACAAATGCTTGTAGTTACATTGTCCAATGACCTATATTTATGACTTTTTGGGTGGGGGCGCGAGTGCGGGGATTTTTGGCTGGTGAAAATGCTGAGTGGCTAGTGACTTTGGAAAACCACTAGCCACAGTGGCTAGTGAGCCAAAAAGTTAATGTCAAGCCCTGAATACATGTATGCACTTCAGTATCACATTACAAGAGAGATCACAGGGTTCATGTATCTTAACTCTATATAGCCATATAACCTCTAGGAGTCGGTAGGTAATTTAACAGCATGTTGGATTGTGGTATTCTTCTATACAGTGATTATGAGTATAATAAGCAATTAATACACAACACTATTGTGTTTTAATACATTAAATGCTTATATTTTGATCAAAATGAATACATTATGTAAACATGATTATTGTATACATATTCATTACTGTCCCGCAATTTCAACAAATGTCCCGCAAAATCGACACGCTGTCCTGCATTTGAATCATATGGATTTGGTCACCCTACTCCTGGTACATGAGGTATGGTTTCACATAATTATGATGATGAACATGTATTAAGTGACTGGGACTGATGTGGTACACATCAAGATTGTACACTCAATCAGTGATGAAGATTATACAAGTAAGAATTTCTCATTGTTATTTATGTTACTATCGGAATTACAATTGTCTGTATCATTGTTATACCACCACTGCCATCATCATGAAATTTCTTTATTGGGAATTAATTATTTACATTTTTTTATTTATGTGAATTATATGTATGTCGTCGCCCTCCCTGGGGTGGGGTTGGGATAGGAATGGGGAAGGAAATGGAAGATGTATCATTTGAAAATATAACTGAAATGTATAAATCTGCATAAATTCTTCCAATAAAAAGAGATAAATAGGGATGCCCCAATCACGTTCTTTGCCACAGATACCGATCACCGATCGTCTATGAGCCATATCGGCCGATACCGATCGATACCGGTCGTTTTTGGTATAAAAAATTTAAAAATTTAAATATATATATATAATTTTTTTAATTTAAATTTTATAAAAAATATATATTATATAATCATATAAGAAAGGTTGAGATCCAAGGCAGCTCTACAGTTTTTAAAAAGCCTTTAATAAGTGGCTTACATTATTTAGAAAAATCTTTTAAAAGTCCAACATGTTTCGGCCTACATGGCCTTCTTCAGGGTGTTGCTGTGACAAAAACACTACTGTGACTAAATAGATGAAAAAAGGAAAAAACACACAACTCAGGGAGACACTAATTACAATGGGGGACAGCTGGTCCCAATTAAATGAAGGCAAAGCATCATTCTCAACTTGAGTTGAAGTAAATATACAATAATACTAAATAGAAAAACAAATTTGTATATTATATAAGTATATATACACACAAGCTCAAAATATTATAACAACATAAAGAAATGAGTCAAAAATAGAATAGATCAATAATAATATAAACAATTACCAACAATTATCAAAAAACAATTATCAAAAAACAATTATCAAAAAAACAACAATGTAAGAGCATTGAGTAATGCATGACAAAGAATAATAATACTATAATGTAATCTACTTAGCCTATAAAAGTGACAGTATGTCCGTAGAGTCATTTAAACCTGTAAAGAGGTGGCCTGTAGTCTATCAAAATACAATAAATAACTATGTATAAATACAATAAATAAATAAAGTGATCTACTGGCCTATAAAAATGATACCATGTCTATGGAATCATTTAAACCTGGGAGTGAGGTGGCCTGTAGTCTATCGATCCAGCGACTTTCTTTTTGGTTTAGAATTCTTTGTCTATTACCTCCTCTAGACGTGAGTGGAACACTGTCAATTCCGATAGCTGTAAATAAAGCAGAGGTACTATGGTGAACTTCATGAATATGTTTAGCCATTGCATAATCCATGTTGTTAGTTTTAATAGCATATTTATGATCTGCCAGTCGATCAAGTAGACAGCGTTTCGTACGACCAACATAAAAAGAGTCACATTTGGAACAAGACAGTATATAAATAACATGTGTCGTTTGACAATTAATAAAGCTGTTAGAAGTATATGTCTGTTTTGTAACTGGGTGGGTAAAAGCTTTTGATCTTATCACCACATCACATTGTTTGCAGTGACCACATCTATACGTTCCTATAGGAGGCTTAGGTAGCCATGTAGATTTGACATCTGCCGGTAGATGGCTTCGTACTAATTTATCTCCGAGATTGGGAGCTCTCCTAAATGTACAGAGGGGCGGGTCAGGGAAAATGTTAGACAGGGACTCATCACATTGGATCAAGCTCCAATTCTTTTTAATTATATTGCGAACAGCAAGGGCTTTAGTACTATAAGTGGTAGAGAAAAACACCCTATCGGTTTTCTCTTTCAGTGTCTTTCTTTTTAAGAGGGAGTCGCGTTCTACAGTAGCGGCTTCAGATATAGCTATTTTAAGAGTATTATGTGTATAGCCACGTTCTCTAAAGCGATCATACATTTCTCCGCTCTTTTCTCTAAAATCAGCCTCACTGTCACAAATTCTACGTACTCTTTTAAATTGGCCGTACGGAACATTGTTGATCAAAGTAGAGGGGTGGAAGCTCTCTGCATGTAAAATAGTATTTTTATGCGTTAACTTCCTGTACAATGACGTATGTAAGTCACCATTCAAGTCTTTAGTGATTTCTAAGTCCAGAAAATGGATCTTATCAGGACTAAAATCTAGAGACAGTTTTATATTTGGGTTAGTGTTGTTCAAATAACTATGAAAAGCTTTCAATTCATCAATAGTGCCTTTCCACCACATAATGATGTCATCTATATATCTGGCCCACCAGATGATCTTATCTTTAAATACGTTTTGAGTGTTGAACACATAGTCCTCCTCCCATTTTCCCATAAACAAGCCTGCATATGAAGGGCTAAAACATGCACCCATAGCACAGCCTTTTACCTGTCGATACATTTTGTCCTGAAATAAAAACACATTATTAAGTAAAGTAAATTTGGTTAGTTCGACCAAAAAATATGTAGGGGGGTCCTGTGAGTCAGTGCGAGTATCTAGAAAATGTCTCATGGCTGTCATGCCTTGGTCATGGGCAATACTGGTGTAAAGGGCTTCTACATCCATTGTCGCCAAGTAAGTGCCTGGTCCATTACCTTGCTCTTTGATTTTATTGAGAACATCTGTAGTGTCCTGTAAATAAGCTGGAAGCGTTGGAAGTAGTGGTTTAATAAAAAAAATCTACGTATTTAGATATAGGCTCAGTTAGGCTATCGTTCCCTGAAATCACTGGTCTCCCCGGTGGTTCAGCAAGGTTTTTATGTATCTTAGGCAATAAATAGAAGGAGGCCATACGAGGGTTATCATTGTATAAGAACTTAAATTCTTGGTCAGAGATAAGGTTATCTTCTTTCGACCTAACTAGCAAGTCTTTAAGTTCTTCTGCTAATATAGTTGACGGGTTAGAAGTAAGAGGGAGATAAAAAGTAGTGTCCTGAAGTTGTCGGGACGCCTCTTTAACGTATTGTTCTACACCCCAAACTACTATGGCTCCTCCCTTGTCGGCTCTCTTAATGACAATATTTCTATTATCTGAGAGTTCTTTGAGGGCATCTCGTTCGTTTTTAGTCAAATTATGGTGGACATGTGTCTTGCTATTAGTTAATTTCTTTACTTCATAATTTACTTTTTTCTCGAATGTGCTCAACGTAGTATTCTGTACTACTGGACAAAAATATGATTTAGGCTTAAAAGGAGTACATGGAGTAATAATATTTTGACCAACTGGGGTAAACACACACTGTGGATTCTGCTTATACCATGCCTTAATGTGTAGATTCCTATAAAAGCGAAACAAGTCTGTTTTTAATTCAAAGTCATTGGGAAGATTGGTCGGGGAGAAAGAGAGACCTTTGGATAATACCTTGTTCTGCGCATCAGTAAGCTGTACGTCTGACAAGTTGATCACTACCTCTGTTGGCTCCGTGTGTGATATTTGCGATGCGGGTTTCTTTCTCCCCCTCCTCGTCCTCTTCCTCTGTTTTCCTTGTGGGGTGTCCGTGTGTCCTTGTCTTGGCTCGTTAGAGATTGGTCTTCTCCTAAAAAATCCACTCCGGGGTTCCTTCGTGGGGCATCAGAGTCTTCTTCTTCACTGGTGAAGTTGAAGGAGACTGTGCGGGGACGTGTGCGCTTGGGTTCATGGAAGTGTTGAGCCTTGCGTCTATGCCATGGGTTGGCAGCCCCTGGGCCCTGTTTCTTGTACGTGGTTCAACTAAGTCGATCAAGATGTCATTATCCAGCTTCAGTTAACCCGATGTTTGAAGCCGGGATTTTCCTGTTTCACAAAGGTGGATTCAGTCTCGTTAACTCAAGCCAGACTTGCGACTCAGGCTAAATGCGCGCGGCCGTTTTAGGTGAAAAGCCAGCATGTATCGATGGCAGAGATCCTGATTCTCAACGGCATTGATTGATTAATTGATTTAAGACTTTATTGACAGATTGCAATACGGCTCAATCGCCTCGCCGACAAGTTAAATGCGTTATCTATAGGCTAATTCTAAGTCCCTCATTACCTCAATCAATCAGATTATATTTCTTTAAACTTGCCTGCTGAATTGAATAATCAAATGAGATCTTGCTAGCGAAAATAATTAGTTAACTGTTATACAGAATTACGATACGGCTCTCTTACCCATTGATTGATGTATAGTCAATCTTTAACTTATCTCCAATGTGGTCTAACGGGTTGTTCTTTTGACTTTCACACGGACGACCGGGGTTCGAGACCCTAGTCGTCTCCTACTTTTTGCAATATAGGAATAATTCAATTTGGTGCACGTTGAGAGCTATATAAAGAATGCCATCCTCAATGCATGTAGATTTATAATATTTTAACTTAAAACCAGGCTACTTTGGCGTATAATCATTAATATTATATTCAAAAAAATCATATTGGAAACACTGGGATTTGAACCCCGGTCACTGCGTTGGCAGGCTTGAGCACTACCGCTGGGCCACTGGGCCAGATGGGATAAATTCATTGTTTATACATTAATGAACGAGAGACCCGTGTTTAGAATATCCTTTGTTTTGAATGAAGTTTATCTCTTTATCCTCATTCATTAATGTGACGTCAACGGCTCATTCAATTTCTCAAATCCGTCAAACAGCGCATCTCATCAGACATCTTAATCCCAGTTACAATTAAAATAACCACATAATGTGTACATCGCACGAGCGAGCGCCACCGTCGCCACGGTATATATAACGTGCATTATTTAGGACAAAGTGAATTTAGTATCAGCATTTTGGGTCTATTTTACACTTCAAAAGCCCCCTCTGGAAGAATGGAGCACAAAAACGTAATTCAGAATGGTATAATGCAGATCGTAGACTGTGGGAATAGTTTCAGGAAACGGGCTGTCACTTTCTTTGCGGGGGCGTGGCTCTGCGTGATCCGGCTAACTTGAACTTGAACTCTGCTTTCGACCAGGCTCAAACTTTTGGATATGTTGTCATGGTGATTTGGAAAATCCACGTACATGAAACCGGAAAGTCCGGCTAACCCAGTTATCCAGTTAAAGTTATCCGGCTAACTCAGTTATCCAGGTACAAGAAACAGGGCCCTGGTCTGTGCCATGAGTAAACATTGTTCTCTTTAAAATCTTTTTCATCCCGCTGGAATTTCCAGAGCTTATCTTGTTTGAGTGTCATTGCAAATTTGTTCAAATGTTCTGTTAATTTGATTTCAAGTGGAGCCTTTTCCAGGTCTTTGTTCAGTGTATCCACCTTCTTGTTCATTTCCTCAATTTCATGCTGAACAATCTGTCGATCTTTGGTAGCTTCTTCTATCAGTAGGAGCATTAAATCGGACGAGCATTTATTAAGAATAGATTCCCATTTATTTTTTAAATCAGTATTGTCCTTTGATCCAAATGAAGGGAATTTCTTGATTCTTAGGCCCCGTGGAATGTATCCTTTTCTCCAGTAATCGGATAACGTGATAGAATTAAGGTCCAATTTAATGTCTTTCTCCTTGAGGTATTTCAAGTCGGTAAAGATATCTTTAAGATCAGAGTTCATTGAGGTGTCAGCTTGTGCTCCATCAAGTAATGATGAGCTTATGATGATCCGTTTTCCATCCTCATTAGAATAAGAAAATCCATTGGGTTCCATAGTTGAATCCAAGAGTTGAGTATAGTAAATGATATAAAAATGATATAAAAATTATATAAAAATGACGCACTACACCTAGCCAGGTGGAGCACCTCTCCAAAAAGCTTACCCCATGTGCTTGAATTTGAACAGAACAAAGGATATGGAGAGGGCTTCAGCGTTCTTATTTTGTTTCAGGTAGGTGCTCTTTGGATTAAATCCGGGGTAGGATTCGCTTATATAAGAAAGGTTGAGATCCAAGGCAGCTCTACAGTTTTTAAAAAGCCTTTAATAAGTGGCTTACATTATTTAGAAAAATCTTTTAAAAGTCCAACATGTTTCGGCCTACATGGCCTTCTTCAGGGTGTTGCTGTGACAAAAACAATACTGTGACTAAATAGAGGAAAAAAGGTAAAAACACACAACTCAGGGAGACACTAATTACCCCGGATTTAATCCAAAGAGCACCTACCTGAAACAAAATAAGAACGCTGAAGCCCTCTCCATATCCTTTGTTCTGTTCAAATTCAAGCACACGGGGTAAGCTTTTTGGAGAGGTGCTCCACCTGGCTAGGTGTAGTGCGTCATTTTTATATCATTTACTAAACTCAACTCTTGGATTCAACTATGGAACCCAATGGATTTTCTTATTCTAATGAGGATGGAAAACGGATCATCATAAGCTCATCATTACTTGATGGAGCACAAGCTGACACCTCAATGAACTCTGATCTTAAAGATATCTTTACCGACTTGAAATACCTCAAGGAGAAAGACATTAAATTGGACCTTAATTCTATCACGTTATCCGATTACTGGAGAAAAGGATACATTCCACGGGGCCTAAGAATCAAGAAATTCCCTTCATTTGGATCAAAGGACAATACTGATTTAAAAAAGAAATGGGAATCTATTCTTAATAAATGCTCGTCCGATTTAATGCTCCTACTGATAGAAGAAGCTACCAAAGATCGACAGATTGTTCAGCATGAAATTGAGGAAATGAACAAGAAGGTGGATACACTGAACAAAGACCTGGAAAAGGTTCCACTTGAAATCAAATTAACAGAACATTTGAACAAATTTGCAATGACACTCAAACAAGATAAGCTCTGGAAATTCCAGCGGGATGAAAAAGATTTTAAAGAGAACAATGTTTACTCATGGCACAGACCAGGGGTTGCCAACCCATGGCATAGACGCAAGGCTCAACACTTCCATGAACCCAAGCGCACACGTCCCCGCACTGTCTCCTTCAACTTCACCAGTGAAGAAGAAGACTCTGATGCCCCACGAAGGAACCCCGGAGTGGATTTTTTAGGAGAAGACCAATCTCTAACGAGCCAAGACAAGGACACACGGACACCCCACAAGGAAAACAGAGGAAGAGGACGAGGAGGGGGAGAAAGAAACCCGCATCGCAAATATCACACACGGAGCCAACAGAGGTAGTGATCAACTTGTCAGACGTACAGCTTACTGATGCGCAGAACAAGGTATTATCCAAAGGTCTCTCTTTCTCCCCGACCAATCTTCCCAATGACTTTGAATTAAAAACAGACTTGTTTCGCTTTTATAGGAATCTACACATTAAGGCATGGTATAAGCAGAATCCACAGTGTGTGTTTACCCCAGTTGGTCAAAATATTATTACTCCATGTACTCCTTTTAAGCCTAAATCATATTTTTGTCCAGTAGTACAGAATACTACGTTGAGCACATTCGAGAAAAAAGTAAATTATGAAGTAAAGAAATTAACTAATAGCAAGACACATGTCCACCATAATTTGACTAAAAACGAACGAGATGCCCTCAAAGAACTCTCAGATAATAGAAATATTGTCATTAAGAGAGCCGACAAGGGAGGAGCCATAGTAGTTTGGGGTGTAGAACAATACGTTAAAGAGGCGTCCCGACAACTTCAGGACACTACTTTTTATCTCCCTCTTACTTCTAACCCGTCAACTATATTAGCAGAAGAACTTAAAGACTTGCTAGTTAGGTCGAAAGAAGATAACCTTATCTCTGACCAAGAATTTAAGTTCTTATACAATGATAACCCTCGTATGGCCTCCTTCTATTTATTGCCTAAGATACATAAAAACCTTGCTGAACCACCGGGGAGACCAGTGATTTCAGGGAACGATAGCCTAACTGAGCCTATATCTAAATACGTAGATTTTTTTTATTAAACCACTACTTCCAACGCTTCCAGCTTATTTACAGGACACTACAGATGTTCTCAATAAAATCAAAGAGCAAGGTAATATTGGACCAGGCACTTACTTGGCGACAATGGATGTAGAAGCCCTTTACACCAGTATTGCCCATGACCAAGGCATGACAGCCATGAGACATTTTCTAGATACTCGCACTGACTCACAGGACCCCCCTACATATTTTTTGGTCGAACTAACCAAATTTACTTTACTTAATAATGTGTTTTTATTTCAGGACAAAATGTATCGACAGGTAAAAGGCTGTGCTATGGGTGCATGTTTTAGCCCTTCATATGCAGGCTTGTTTATGGGAAAATGGGAGGAGGACTATGTGTTCAACACTCAAAACGTATTTAAAGATAAGATCATCTGGTGGGCCAGATATATAGATGACATCATTATGTGGTGGAAAGGCACTATTGATGAATTGAAAGCTTTTCATAGTTATTTGAACAACACTAACCCAAATATAAAACTGTCTCTAGATTTTAGTCCTGATAAGATCCATTTTCTGGACTTAGAAATCACTAAAGACTTGAATGGTGACTTACATACGTCATTGTACAGGAAGTTAACGCATAAAAATACTATTTTACATGCAGAGAGCTTCCACCCCTCTACTTTTTTTTTTTTTTTTTTCACAGTTTCTTTATTTTCCCTTTTCAACATGAAACAAGACAATACAATAACAATACTAATAAACAAGACATCACAGGACAATAACAGTAATAATAATAATAATAATAATAATAATAATAATAATAATAATAATAATAATAATAATAATAATAATAATAATAATAATAATAATAATAATAATAACGACAATGACAAGACCATCAGTTAAATCAGAATAATGAAAAATAAAATAGTCATGTATAAATTAAATATATAAATTAATAAGAATATATATATATATACATTTACATACACACATACATATATATACATATATACATGCATATACCCACATGTATGTACCATAAGGCGAGATTACTTGAGCACCAGTCATCTCCAGTATCGACAACCAAGGTCCCTACCCCGTGAGGACCCCAAATCCGGCGCCCCAGCGAGCCAGAGCATCATGCCTCTTTAACACTCCGACTCACCAAGACCTCGAATCAGAGGCCCCCACCAGTCCGAGACCGCGTCTTGATCAACAATGTTCCGTACGGCCAATTTAAAAGAGTACGTAGAATTTGTGACAGTGAGGCTGATTTTAGAGAAAAGAGCGGAGAAATGTATGATCGCTTTAGAGAACGTGGCTATACACATAATACTCTTAAAATAGCTATATCTGAAGCCGCTACTGTAGAACGCGACTCCCTCTTAAAAAGAAAGACACTGAAAGAGAAAACCGATAGGGTGTTTTTCTCTACCACTTATAGTACTAAAGCCCTTGCTGTTCGCAATATAATTAAAAAGAATTGGAGCTTGATCCAATGTGATGAGTCCCTGTCTAACATTTTCCCTGACCCGCCCCTCTGTACATTTAGGAGAGCTCCCAATCTCGGAGATAAATTAGTACGAAGCCATCTACCGGCAGATGTCAAATCTACATGGCTACCTAAGCCTCCTATAGGAACGTATAGATGTGGTCACTGCAAACAATGTGATGTGGTGATAAGATCAAAAGCTTTTACCCACCCAGTTACAAAACAGACATATACTTCTAACAGCTTTATTAATTGTCAAACGACACATGTTATTTATATACTGTCTTGTTCCAAATGTGACTCTTTTTATGTTGGTCGTACGAAACGCCGTCTACTTGATCGACTGGCAGATCATAAATATGCTATTAAAACTAACAACATGGATTATGCAATGGCTAAACATATTCATGAAGTTCACCATAGTACCTCTGCTTTATTTACAGCTATCGGAATTGACAGTGTTCCACTCACGTCTAGAGGAGGTAATAGACAAAGAATTCTAAACCAGAAAGAAAGTCGCTGGATCGATAGACTACAGGCCACCTCACTCCCAGGTTTAAATGATTCCATAGACATGGTATCATTTTTATAGGCCAGTAGATCACTTTATTTATTGTATTTATACATAGTTATTTATTGTATTTTGATAGACTACAGGCCACCTCTTTACAGGTTTAAATGACTCTATGGACATACTGTCACTTTTATAGGCTAAGTAGATTACATTATAGTATTATTATTCTTTGTCATGCATTACTCAATGCTCTTACATTGTTGTTTTTTTGATAATTGTTTTTTGATAATTGTTTTTTGATAATTGTTGGTAATTGTTTATATTATTATTGATCTATTCTATTTTTGACTCATTTCTTTATGTTGTTATAATATTTTGAGCTTGTGTGTATATATACTTATATAATATACAAATTTGTTTTTCTATTTAGTATTATTGTATATTTACTTCAACTCAAGTTAAGAATGATGCTTTGCCTTCATTTAATTGGGACCAGCTGTCCCCCATTGTAATTAGTGTCTCCCTGAGTTGTGTGTTTTTTCCTTTTTTCCTCTATTTAGTCACAGTATTGTTTTTGTCACAGCAACACCCTGAAGAAGGCCATGTAGGCCGAAACATGTTGGACTTTTAAAAGATTTTTCTAAATAATGTAAGCCACTTATTAAAGGCTTTTTAAAAACTGTAGAGCTGCCTTGGATCTCAACCTTTCTTATATAAGCGAATCCTACCCCGGATTTAATCCAAAGAGCACCTACCTGAAACAAAATAAGAACGCTGAAGCCCTCTCCATATCCTTTGTTCTGATTATATAATCATACTTGTAGTTGTATTATCTGCGAGACATCGCCACCACGCAACAAGTCAAAATGCTCGCTATCTGCAAACAGCTCCACTGTCTGTGTGTACTCGAGTAGCCTCCAGCTACGGCCAGGATTCTCCGGCGCTGCAGCTGGACCCTATTGGTATACTGTGCTTTGGAATCACATTCAGCATGCCCTCAGCTCGAATACGCATCGAATCAATGTTATAAGACATTGATATCAGGAGCTATCCGTAGCTACTGCTAGCCGGCTAGATAACGTTAAGACAACGCCTCAGTCAACTATTTAGTTTACTGGACATTCCATATAGAGCTAACGTGAACTAATGTGAGCTAACGTTGGCTAACGAGTCAACGGAGGTAACTTATCATGCACTCGACTATTGCTGGAGCATTTGTTGATATCAGCAGCTATCAGTAGCTAGCCAGCTAGATAACGTTAGGCAATGCCTCATGTATTAAACTAAAAGTGAATAGTTGACTGGGTCATTCTGTTTAAACAGTAACGGTAGCTAACGTTAGCTCACGGAGGTCGCATGCACTAGGTTAGAGCAGACTATTGCCAGAGCTTGTTTACATGGGTGCGGGAGGGGCAGGAGGAGGAGGAGGAGGAGCGGCAGTTTGCAGCTCTGTGTGTCTGAGACTGAAGTCAGCGAGTGAGATCTCCGCTAAGAATTGGATCATGTTTTTCGATCGGTTTTCACGATCTGCGAAAATAAAGCATTATCGGAATTCACCGATCTCATATTTATACTGAATATCGGCCGATACCGATCGCTGGCCGATCGAATGGCGGCATTCCTAGAGATAAACTATAGAAAGTAAGTAAAAATTAAATAAAACAAATTTATGTGACGCTATTATGTCAAAATCTGCAGCAAATAAAGTCATGTTGCTTTGATCTCTGACATGTTACACATTTCTCGGTAGCAGATTTTTTTAATACCCTACACCAATATACCCTATTTAATCCGTTACCCGTATCGGTGCATCCCTAGTACACATGGCGCACAGTATTGCTGCCAACACTGCCTACTACATACGTGACTCTGATCTGAGGCCCAGTGAGAGCCAGTCATCTGTGGGACAGTAAAACCTCCATGGGACTTTAGGGGACAGTAGGAGGACTGTGGGCCAGGCACAGCAGGACCTAATCAATAGCTGCTGCCAGAACTGCTTCCTTCAGCTGTTAAAGGAAGGATGGGGTGGGGGATGGGTGAATGGAGAGGGTGGATGGGGCACGTGAATATTTTAGGCAACGAACTTGTGTTCAGCGTTTCTCTGATTGGCCACTACGCCCATGTGACCGCGGCAGCGCGAGAGAGCGGCAGTGCGGAAATAGGCTGCATTCTATTGCCATTCTCTGCGACAAACTCTAACCTTAACCAACTCCGAAACAGCACCTAAACTTAACCCTTCTAACCTTAACCAACTCCGAAACAATGCCTAACCTTAACCCTAACCTTAACCAACTCCGAAACAATGCCTAAACTTAACCCTAACCTTAACCAACTCCGAAAGAATATTGCCATGCTCTAAGACAAACTCTACCCTTAACCAACTCCGAAACAGCGCCTAAACTTAACCCTTCTAACCTTAACAAACTCCGAAACAATGCCTAACCTTAACCCTAACCTTAACCAACTCCGAAACAATGCCTAAACTTTTTTGTATTTTATTTTTTTATTATTTTTTAAACAAACATATAAACAAACATGACAACACACGATAAGATATACAAGCATTAATTGTCAGGGCACATCCAATGAGATCACATTTTAGTTAGTTGTCTTATATAAGATATACCCCTAATACCTGTTATCTAAAAAAACCTACACACATATGCTCAGCTCGAACCCCCCCCTCCTGGACCCCACCTTGAGAAGTACCTCCACTATCCCTCGCACCTAACCAGACACTACCATTATAAGCTAGCTTTTATTCTCTCCACCACTTCTAACCACATTGACATTTTGGATTCATTGAGACCCAGAATTCTTGCTGTAGATATTTCATGGTAAATTACATCGAGATATATAACAATGCTTAAACTTAACCGGCGAAAGAATGCATGTTAAAAGAAAAGAAAAGAAAATTGAAGGGATTCCAACTTGTTACCAACGCACCGCAGGATCCACAGCAAGGCGGCGAACCAGTTGAGCTAGCTGTCGATGTTAAAAGAGGGGGAATTATGGCTACATAATGCTGCCGCGGCAGAGCTCCGCACCGCGTCGCCGCGGGGGCGTGGCTAGACGCAAGTTGGTTACCTTAAATAATTACGCGGATGGGGCGCGGGGCGGGATGTGTGTGTGTGTGGGAGGTGGGGGGGGGGTCATGTACAGATGGAGTGTGCTGGGGTGAATGATGAAACGGCAGAAGAGAGAGAAGAGGGGGATGAATGAATGCATGAATTAATTAATTAATTGATTCATGAGATATCAGGCCGATACCAGCCTAAAACTGGGTACTGATACTGGAGATATCAGGCCGCACGGTGGGGCAGAGGTTAGCACTGTTGCCTCACAGCAGTAAGGTCCTGGGTTCAAACCCCATGCAGCAGGGGGGCTTTCTGCGTGGAGTTTGCATGTTGCATGCATAGGAAGAATTTCCCTACCCCTAATCCTAATCCTATTAATAAAAAGTATAATTTAACTTAATTTAACTTAATTTAACCAGGCTAAAACAGGGTACTGGTATCTGAAAATTTGCACAGTACTAAAATCTGATACCAAAGACAAAAGTCAAATGCGACTTACCAGTCATATTTTTGGCACGTTAGATCCCTCTAATGGAGAACAGCTGCGACGTGCATTCCCCTGTAATCTCAATAAACCTCTGGCTTGGCGTGCATGCATGCACATTGCACACCTCTATATTTTGTAGGGCTGTCCCCGACTAAGGATTTGGATGGTCGACTAGGATTGGCCAAAATTTGCCGTTAGTCGACTATTGGTTGACTTTTAAAGGGGAACTATTTTACTATTTCTTTCACTATTTGGGCACTTTTACACAATTCCTGTGAGTCTATGGAACACCTCTGTAATATATATATTTTTTTTATTCATTGTTTTGTATTTCTAATCAAGTCCTCAAAAACAGCATTTTTCTACCTCAAGATCTCGAGCCGTTTTGAGCCTGGGCTCCAGGTCCAGGTCCAGCCACTGTGTGCAGCTCATCCTGCACCTCTCCATTAACATGCAGCGGTGTCTTTCTGACATCACAAATCATCACATTTTCAAATGACTCAGTTCAGTGAGGGTGAATATTGTGAGAGGAGAATTGGAAGAATGCGCCAATATGAGAATTTTGAGACATAGATCATATTAATATAAGTTCACATAGCTAGGAAACAATGCTAAACACTCAAAAAGGCCATTTATAAGATAGTTCCCCTTTAAAATTTAAAAAAAAAATATATATAATATTTTATTTAATTTTTTATTTTTTTTATCATTCCATTTGGGCTGTGACCCCCCACAGCCCAAATGGAATGATAAAAAAAATGTCCTTAATGTCTGAAGGAATCGACTGAAGGCTTCTTGTCCTCTGCAAAAGCATGCAATTGGTCCACTGATGTATACATCTTGATATTTGTCTAGTCTAGTGTGTTCATTAGATGGGTGAAATCCTCTTTCAGTGCCTCTCTGTGCCTGTTTTCATAGGCAGTTAGCCTCTGGTATGCGTGCCATTAGCGTTAGCCACGCTTCTAGGCCTCTTTTCTTTTGGAAGAAATTATTAAAAAAATATATATATATTAATATTTTTTATGATTATATATTTTTTTATATTCGACTTAGAGGTTGGCCAGTCGACTAGGGCTCCTTTCGGTCGATTAGTCGACTAATCGATTAATAGGGGTCAGCCCTAATATTTTGCATAGCATTATTACTAGGGGTGTGTCGGTACAGTCAGGATACGATTCGATACTCGATACCGAGTTCACAAATGTATTTTATCATATTTATTTTTACAAAACATCAATGAAGATGAGCGAAGACACTTCCCGTTTATAATGTTCTCTGATAAGTATTGATAACACGCTTAGTATTTTACAAATTAGATTTTTTTTTATTTTGATGAATGTGGGCACTGATGATATGCAACTAACTGCTGATTGCAGCTGGTCACAGGTATCGGTGGTGAAAAAGTGGCATCAGGGCCATTCCTAATGAATAGCGTGCATACTGTACACTTTGTGCCCTAGACGCCTTTGCAGTGGTTCTCTGTCCATAGAAGGGGCCTCCATAAACCATAAAACCGGTCATGCAAGACAATGGTGCAGGGCCACCTACCCCCAACCCCCATGCTCCTCTGTGGTCTTTTCTCCTCTCTTCCCCCTTTCCTCACTCCTCCTCCACTTCTCCTCTTTCCTCATCCAACAGTGCAGTAGTCAAATAAAAGATTAGTAGAATAAACTCAACAATCGCAGCGACAATCACCAATGTACAGTATGCATAATATATAACATATATACATTTTTTCCCTCAAAAATACTGTTTTCATGTGACTCATGCATCGATCTGATACCAAAAAGAGTTGTATGTACCATCTTGACCCCCTCACTCCTCTCCATCTCTCCTGCCTACCTCCTCTCACTCCTCTCCATCTCTCCTGCCTACCTCCCCTCACTCCTCTCCATCACTCCTGCCTACCTCCTCTCACTCCTCTCCATCTCTCCTGCCTACCTCCTCTCACTCCTCTCCATCACTCCTGCCACCGCCTCACACTCCTCTCCATCACTCCTGCCTACCTCCTCTCACTCCTCTCCATCTCTCCTGCCTACCTCCTCTCACTCCTCTCCATCACTCCTGCCACCGCCTCACACTCCTCTCCATCACTCCTGCCTACCTCCTCTCACTCCTCTCCATCTCTCCTGCCTACCTCCTCTCACTCCTCTCCATCACTCCTGCCACCGCCTCACTCCTCTCCATCTCTCCTGCCTACCTCCTCTCACTCCTCTCCATCTCTCCTGCCACCGCCTCACTCCTCCATCTCTCCTGCCTACCTCCTCTCACTCCTCCATCTCTCCTGCCTACCTCCTCTCACTCCTCTCCATCTCTCCTGCCTACCTCCTCTCACTCCTCTCCATCTCTCCTGCCTACCTCCTCTCACTCCTCTCCATCTCTCCTGCCTACCTCCTCTCACTCCTCTCCATCACTCCTGCCTACCTCCTCTCACTCCTCTCCATCTCTCCTGCCTACCTCCTCTCACTCCTCTCCATCTCTCCTGCCTACCGCCTCACACTCCTCTCCATCACTCCTGCCTACCTCCTCTCACTCCTCTCCATCACTCCTGCCTACCTCCTCTCACTCCTCTCCATCACTCCTGCCTACCTCCTCTCACTCCTCTCCATCTCTCCTGCCTACCTCCTCTCACTCCTCTCCATCTCTCCTGCCTACCTCCTCTCACTCCTCTCCATCTCTCCTGCCTACCTCCTCTCACTCCTCTCCATCTCTCCTGCCTACCTCCTCTCACTCCTCTCCATCTCTCCTGCCTACCTCCTCTCACTCCTCTCCATCTCTCCTGCCTACCTCCTCTCACTCCTCTCCATCTCTCCTGCCACCGCCTCACTCCTCCATCACTCCTGCCTACCTCCTCTCACTCCTCTCCATCTCTCCTGCCTACCTCCTCACTCCTCTCCATCTCTCCTGCCTACCTCCTCTCACTCCTCTCCATCTCTCCTGCCACCGCCTCACTCCTCCATCACTCCTGCCACCGCCTCACTCCTCCATCTCTCCTGCCTACCTCCTCTCACTCCTCTCCATCGTTACATCCCTACTGGCTACCGTCTCTTGCTCCTGCCTACCTCCTAGGGCCGTCTTAAATACTTCGAAGCTTCGAAGCTTCGTTTGATGGGCATGGGATTCGAATATGGAAAGGAAAATCGATTATAAAAAAAAATTTAATATATGATATCTGTTCCTATATATATATATAAAGAAAAATGCTAAATCAACTCTGCCTCTCTTTGTTAACTACAACAAGCAATGCTGTTTGTTATTTAAGATGAGGTTGGACTCGGCACTGACAGATGTGTTCATTGTGCTGCTTTTATAAAGCCTCAAATGACGGCTTACAATATTTCATGAAAGCAAAGTGTTTTGTTTGTCTAAGATTTTAAAAGGTTTAAACTTTACAGCACTGACAAAGTTGTACAAAGTGCTGTACGAGTCCCGAAACAACAACAAAAATTATTAAAGGGGAACTATCTTATAAATGGCCTTTTTCAGTGTTTAGCATTGTTTCCTAGCTATGTGGACTTATATTAATATGATCTATGTCTCTAATTCTCATATTGGCACATTCTTCCAATTCTCCTCTCACAATATTCACCCTCACTGAACTGAGTCATCTGAAAATGTGCTGATTTGTGATGTCAGAGAGACTCTGCTGAGACTCACACACACTCCACTCAGTTACCACACCGTGGTTGGAGCCCAGGCTCAAAACGGCTTAAGATCTTGAGGTAGAAAAATGCTGTTTTTGAGGACTTGATTAGAAATACAAAACAATGAATTAAAAAAAAATAAAAAATTACAGAGGTGTTCCATAAACTCACAGGAATTGTGTAAAAGTGCCCAAATAGTGAAAGAAATAGTAAAATAGTTCCCCTTTAAAAAAAAATATATATATTATAAAAATAAATTTATTAATAAATTGTTTTTAATCTCGAAGATTCGAATTTAAATCGAAGCTTCGAATTCCAAAAATAAATTCGAAGGTCAGCCCTACTACCTCCTCTCCATATCTCCTGCCTACCTCCTCTCCATATCTCCTGCCTACCTCCTCTCCATATCTCCATATCTCCTGCCTACCTCCTCTCCATATCTCCTGCCTACCTCCTCTCCATATCTCCTGTCTACCTCCTCTCCATATCTCCTGCCTACCTCCTCTCCATATCTCCTGCCTACCTCCTCTCCATACTGTATCTCCTGCCTACCTCCTCTCCATATCTCCTGCCTACCTCCTCTCCATATCTCCTGCCTACCTCCTCTCCATACTGTATCTCCTGCCTACCTCCTCTCCATATCTCCTGCCTACCTCCTCTCCATATCTCCATATCTCCTGCCTACCTCCTCTCCATATCTCCTGCCTACCTCCTCTCCATATCTCCTGCCTACCTCCTCTCCATATCTCCTGCCTACCTCCTCTCCATATCTCCTGCCTACCTCCTCTCTATATCTCCTGCCTACCTCCTCTCCATATCTCCTGCCTACCTCCTCTCGCTCCTCTCATCCTGTTCCTGTTTTTTCTGTTCATGCCTCCACCTCACTCACACCTTCCTCCCCCTAATTTACTGTATTTTTATGGTATTTACACTTAAAGTAGAAAAACAAAGGTAATCTGTAAAATAATACAGTGAATTTCCTGTGAAAAAAATTCTTCTTTTTTTTACAGTATGCTCTCTTTCACCTGTCCTTGCCCTCTCACTCTCTCCCTCCTCCCTCCATCTCTGCTTCCTCTCTCCATCTCCACCTCTCTTCATCTGTCTCTCCATACCTCCCTCCTATCTAGATCCCTCCTCCTTTCTCTCCTACTAGCTCTCTTCTCTCCCCATATCTTCCTCCTCTCACCCTCCTCTCCATCACTCCCTATTCTACCCCTCGTCTTTCTATCTGTCTCTCCTCTCTCCATCGTTCCCCTGCTCCATCTCTTGCTCTCTTCTCCTCTCCATCCACCCTCCTCCCTCCCTCCATCTCTCTCTCAATCTCTCCCTCCTCCTCCTCTTCCTCCTGCTCCTCCTCATGTCCTCCTCCTGTTCTGCAGCACCTATTGGGTCATTAATCTCTGGGTCCCTCGGCACTGTCCTCCAGGATTTAATACATACATGCACGCGCAGGGCCGCCTGGGAGAAATGCGAGGCCCTGTGCGAGATTTAAACGCGAGCCCCCCCCCCCCCCCCCCCCCCCCCCCCCCAAAAGGTAAAAACAAAAAAATTAAAAAAAAAATATATATATATATATATATATATATTTTTTTTTTCATACAGTCAACATATTCGTAAATAATAGCGCTGCCCGAGGCTGGGCATGATACAGTCAACATATAGCAAGAGAGAGAGCGAGAGAGAGCTCCCGTTCTACAGTCAATATACAGTGTACAGAGAGAGAGACACATTGGAAAGAAATTGAAATGCTATTTGGCCCTAAACAGAGAGTACACAGTGGCAGAATACCTGAGCACTGTGACTGAAGATCCTTGACTAGGTACAGACTCAGCGAGCACAGCCTAGCCATCGAGAAAGGCCGCCATAGGCAGACTGTGTGTGTTAGAAAGAGAGAGAGAGAGAGAGAGCATGTGTGTTTGTCGTGTGTGTGTTAGAGAGAGAGCATGTATGAGAGAGATAAGCAAAGATGACCCCCTAAAGGATATTCAACTTTTAATGAAAGAACAAAACAGAAGGAAAAGATAACTTCACAAAGGCAACATGAATATACATAGATCCAAAAGGACAAAGATCAACACTTAAATCCAAAGAGAAGAGGGTCTATACCAGAGAAAACAAAGCAGCAAGGAGCCAATGGCCGACAGCTAAAGGCTAGCCAGGTAGGCTACTGACACCAGGCCACACACAGCTTTGGCCAACGGCCCAACGCTACCCAAGCTACACAAACGACCAAGACAATGAATTCACACACAGCACATGTCGTATCTCCAAATGTTGTGAAGTAACATATGTTTTGCCTGGAAAAAAACATCGTTATTAACAAAACATTCGGGAGGGGAAGGAAGGAAGAGTGGGGTAATGTCATGACATTTTCATTAATCTTACCTGCACCAAGGAACGCAGGGCGAAAGGCCGCAACACAGGTCTCCACGTTGACGAAAGGCCTCTCGCTGGCGGGACAAAAATAAGCTATGGCCAGAGCCTTGTCATGGTGCAGGCCCAACTACATCTTCTGTCAAAGATGATGTCGTAGTCAGAGTGCCAGAACCCCCTGCTATTCTCACGGCTAATGTCAATGGTCGTAGCACAAGCTAACAGCTAACTAGTCTCTAGGCTAACTGATAGCATCAAACGAACGTTCCCAGCCGAGCGCAGCCGGCAGCTAACGTCGTAGCTAAACAGCTAACTGGCTAACAGTTAGCTCAACCAGGCTATCGCTAACCATTAGCTAACGCAGAAGCAAGCTATGCGGCTACATACAGGTGCTGACACCAGGCCACACACCGTTAGCTACTAGTAGTACTACAACAGCTAGTCGGCCAGTTTAGCTCCAGAGAGAGAGAGAGAGAGAGAGAGAGAGAGAGATGTCCACGGCGGGAATAGAATAGAGTTAATAGAATAGGTTAAAAACTCACCAAACGTCCAAGAGGATGGAGACAACCGCGTGGAGTTGACGAAGTTCATCTGCCAAACGACCATCCTCTTCATCTTGGCTGCATGCGCTGTCTCTAGGTTAGCTAACGCTAGTTAGCCTTTAGCTAAGCTAGCTACTAGCCGACATCATCATGGCTATATCCCGACTGCACCATGACAAGGCTCCGGCCATTTGTCCCGCCAGCGAGAGGCCTTTCGTCAACGTTCCTTGGTGACCGACTAGGGCTGGGCGATATGACGATATTATATAAATATCGGGTACAGTTCATTAACGATACACTTTTTTAACGTATTGTGGATATCGTGATGTTTTGCCCAAGAGGATTGTGTCGCGTCAATCTGGTCCACACCCGTTCAAACTTTTGAACAACGCCGCCCCCACACACACTACTGCATCAAAGTTACTAATTATTATTAACAAAGGCATTCGTTTTGTGGCATTAACGTTATATAGTTAGTTACACGTTCAATAACATTAGCGTATTTACCCAAACATAGCAACGTCCGATGACGACATAGATAGCAAGCGTTACTGTTCATATCTCAGCCCGTGCGGAGTTGTGCATGCCCATTCTGCGGTCTGTTAATAAAGTTTTCAATCAGACAGATGTATGGAAAGGCTTTTATTATAACATTCGTTGCAATAAAATCATTATGGCTTGTTTAGTCATGCTGCGGTGCGCTGGTAATCACTCGTCTGCCGCAGGGAGCTGTTGTTGTCGTTGAGCTGAGCTCAGCTCTCGTCAAAATCAATTGCGGAAGTAAAAAACGCATAGAGCTTGCCGATTGGTGCTAAGAACAGCAGGGCGGGTTCAATCGGTGTGACGTAATTGGCAGACTCGACTGTCAATCAAAATTATGCTGTTGCCGGCTGAATGATCGAATGAATGAGAACGTTATTAACGATTGCAGAATGGGTACAATACAGTACAGCTCAATACAACAACAGTGGACTGGGGGATGAAGACCAGAAAAAGACTTTCGGCTTTTTTACATAAGGGTCCTCTATTTTCAATTCATCAAAACATTTAGAGACATACAAATATACAGTAGTTTCATAAAAATGCTAAAATGCTATTTATTGATTGATTGATTGATTGATTTAAAACTTTATTAACATATTGCAGAATGGGTACAGTACAGCTCAATACATACAATTGTTAAGGGGATGCAGACCAGAGAAAGTCTTTCGTCTTGTTTACATCAGGGTCCCCCATTTTCAATTAATCATATTTCATATCTAAATCATATAATATCTCATTGCTAAATATATGCAATATATAATCTAATAATCCAATAATCTAAATCTAATATATAATATAAAAATGCTAAATGCATGGGTATTTTATTTAGTCTTTAATGTTAGCTTGCAAACTCAAATACTGTCTTGGTAAGCCTCATAATGAATTGTTTGGGGAAAAAAATAAAAACATCGTGATGTGTATCGTGTATCGCCGAAAGGTCAGAAAATATCGTGATATCATATTTAGGCCATATCGCCCAGCCCTATGACCGACCGACTGATAATGACCGACCTCTTCGTCTTGGCTGGCATAACTAAGCATAATAGTCAAAAGCTGCATGCGCGAAATAGTCAAACGCAGCTGACGCGCGCCGGCGTACTACACATGATGTAAGTAACCACTCCCTTCGTTGAAACCAATAGTATGTCTGCTGCAGAGCCCCAGAGCTCCAATAGAGAGTATGTCTGCAGACCCAGGAACAAGTCAGACACATTCTACAAACGTGTCTAATGTGAAATATATAAGCATATAAGCAAAACTAGATTTTAGGTCTGTGATGAAAAAGGGCCTCGCGGGAAGGGGGGCCTCGCAAAGGGGGGCCTCGCACACCCCCTGAGGCGGCCCTGTGCACGCGCACACACACACACACGCACACTCACTCACACACACTCACTCTCTCTCATACACACACACACTCACTCACACACACTCACTCACTCTCTCTCATACACACACACACACACGCGCACTCACTCACTCTCTCTCACGCACGCACTCACTCTCTCTCTCACACACACACACACACACACACGTATGCACACACACTCACTCACTCACTCACACACACACACACACACACACACACACACACACGTCACACACACATACAGTATACACTACTGTGTACGTCAATGTGCCTGAGTTTGTGTGTGTGTGTGCATGTACGTGTGTGTGGGTGTGTATGCATGTGTGTGTGTGCGTGTGCGTGTGCGTGTGCGTGTGCGTGTGCGTGTGCGTGTGTGTGTGTGTGTGTGTGTGTGTGTGTATAGGAGATAGCAGGTCAGCCTGCTCTGTACTCTATAACAGCTACTTGCTGACACTCCAAGTCAAAAGGCACATGGTGTTCTATATATATATATACAGCCAATGACACAACTTTCTATGCTACAAGTTTACCTGCAAGGAGTGAGAGAGAGAGATATCAGAAGGCAAGACCATGTGGATTTCATATAGACTTTTGATGAAAGCGGATAAGGTATACTGTACAAACTGATGAGGTGGTGTACAAACTGATGAGGTGGCGTACAAACTGATGAGGTGACATACTGTACAAACTGATGAGGTGGCGTACAAACTGATGAGGTGACGTACTGTACAAACTGATGAGGTGACGTACTGTACAAACTGATGAGGTGACGTACTGTACATACTGATGAGGTGACGTACAAACTGATGAGGTGGCGTACTGTACAAACTGATGAGGTGACGTACTGTACAAACTGATGAGGTGGCGTACAAACTGATGAGGTGACGTACTGTACAAACTGATGAGGTGACGTACTGTACAAACTGATGAGGTGGCGTACTGTACAAACTGATGAGGTGACGTACTGTACAAACTGATGAGGTGACGTACAAACTGATGAGGTGACGTACTGTACAAACTGATGAGGTGACGTACTGTACAAACTGATGAGGTGACGTACTGTACAAACTGATGAGGTGGCGTACAAACTGATGAGGTGACGTACTGTACAAACTGATGAGGTGACGTACTGTACAAACTGATGAGGTGGCGTACAAACTGATGAGGTGACACACTGTACAAACTGATGAGGTGACGTACAAACTGATGAGGTGACATACTGTACAAACTGATGAGGTGACGTACAAACTGATGAGGTGTCGTACAAACTGATGAGGTGACGTACAAACTGATGAGGTGACGTACTGTACAAACTGATGAGGTGACGTACAAACTGATGAGGTGACATACTGTACAAACTGATGAGGTGACGTACTGTACAGACTGATGAGGTGACGTACTGTACAGACTGATGAGGTGACGTACTGTACAAACTGATGAGGTGACGTACTGTACAAACTGATGAGGTGACGTACTGTACAGACTGATGAGGTGACGTACTGTACAAACTGATGAGGTGGCGTACAAACTGATGAGGTGACATACTGTACAAACTGATGAGGTGACGTACAAACTGATGAGGTGACGTACAAACTGATGAGGTGACGTATTGTACAAACTGATGAGGTGGCGTACTGTACAAACTGATGAGGTGACGTACTGTACAAACTGATGAGGTGACATACTGTACAAACTGATGAGGTGACATACTGTACAAACTGATGAGGTGGCGTACAAACTGATGAGGTGACGTACTGTACAAACTGATGAGGTGACATACTGTACAAACTGATGAGGTGACGTACAAACTGATGAGGTGATGTACTGTACAAACTGATGAGGTGACGTACAAACTGATGAGGTGATGTACTGTACAAACTGATGAGGTGACGTACAAACTGATGAGGTGATGTACTGTACAAACTGATGAGGTGGCGTACTGTACAAACTGATGAGGTGACGTACAAACTGATGAGGTGATGTACTGTACAAACTGATGAGGTGGCGTACAAACTGATGAGGTGACGTACTGTACAAACTGATGAGGTGACATACTGTACAAACTGATGAGGTGACGTACAAACTGATGAGGTGATGTACTGTACAAACTGATGAGGTGACGTACTGTACAAACTGATGAGGTGACATACTGTACAAACTGATGAGGTGGCGTACAAACTGATGAGGTGACTTACTGTACAAACTGATGAGGTGGCGTACAAACTGATGAGGTGATGTACTGTACAAACTGATGAGGTGGTGTACAAACTGATGAGGTGACATACTGTACAAACTGATGAGGTGGCGTACAAACTGATGAGGTGATGTGTACTGTACAAACTGATGAGGTGGCGTACAAACTGATGAGGTGACATACTGTACAAACTGATGAGGTGACATACTGTACAAACTGATGAGGTGGCGTACAAACTGATGAGGTGACGTACAAACTGATGAGGTGACGTACTGTACAAACTGATGAGGTGGCGTACAAACTGATGAGGTGATGTACTGTACAAACTGATGAGGTGACGTACTGTACAAACTGATGAGGTGACGTACAAACTGATGAGGTGACGTACTGTACAAACTGATGAGGTGACGTACTGTACAAACTGATGAGGTGACGTACAAATTGATGAGGTGACGTACTGTGTTTCACGGAGACCTGGCTGAAACCAGTGACTCCTGATCACAGCATCTCTCCCTCCAACTCCTTCACCATCTTCAGAGCGGACCGTACAGAAGCCTCCGGGAAGAGCATCGGCGGGGGTCTCTGCCTTATGACCAACAACGGCTGGACTAGCCCCGGGGAAGTGCAGATACTCTCCCGTTCATGCTCCGCCGACATGGAACACCTCTCGATCCAATGTCGCCCCTTCCATCTTCCACGCGAGTTCACTGCAGTAATCATGACTGCAGTGTACATTCCTCCCCAGGCGAACGTCGGCAGGGCGCTAGCGGAACTACACGACCATCTGAACACACACCAGATCAAGCATCCAGACGCAGCCATGATTGTAGCCGGGGATTTCAATCAGGCGAATCTGAAAAAAGTCATGCCGTCTTTCTTTCAGCACATCGTCTGCTCCACAAGAGGAGGAAATACACTCGACCACTGTTACACCCCGTTCAGAGCCGGATACAAGGCTGTACCGGCCCCACCATTAGCGGGAGCGACGAACACGTCGGATCATGCCGCCATCTTGTTGGTCCCTGCTTACAAACAAAGATCACGTGACGCCGTCGTGTCACGTGAGGTAAAAAGATGGACCGACCAATCAGAGGCCACGCTTCAGGACGCACTCGATGACGTCGACTGGGGAATGCTCGAGAGGAGCACCAGTGACGTCAGCGAGTTCACAGACACTGTGGTGAGCTTCATAACAACACTCGCTGATAGTATTGTCCCCACAAAAAAGGCGAGGGTGTTCCCGAACCAGAAACCATGGGTGGACAGTAGGGATGCTCGATATTGGCTTTTTTACCGATACCGATATTCCGATATTGTCCAACTCTTAATTTCCGATACCGATATCAACCGATACCGATATATGCAGGGTTTCCCACCCCAAAAAACGGAATAATTTCAGGTAACTAATAATTTCACTGGATATATATATAACAAATATTGTTATTGTTTTTTTCTTTTTTTAAACCGATACAGATATTTTCCGATATCACATTTTACTGCCGATATCGGCCGATAATATCGGTCGGCCGATAATATCGGACATCCCTAGTGGACAGTACTATCAGAGCAGCCCTGAACTCTCGCACCACTGCTTATAACCTGGGCAGAGAGTCAGGAAACATGGAAGAGTACAAGACAACAGTCTACACTCTGCGCAAGGCTGTTAAACTTGCTAAGAGGACGTATGCCGACAAGATGGAGGCACAAATGGCACAGAATGACACAAGAGGCTTATGGCAGGGACTGAGGACTATAACTGACTACAAAGTCAGCGCCCCCTCAATGGGGAGCGACGACGCCTCCCTTGCGGACCAGCTCAACACCTTCTACGCGCGGTTTGGTGCAAACAGTGGCACTGCTAGCTCAACGGCTAGTGACGTCACTGGTGCGCCGGCTGTTGTGGAGGGGGGGAGGGGGCATCCGCGGGGGGGCGGGGACGCTCTCTCATTGACGGTACACAGTGTGAGAAGAGCATTTATGCAGGTGAACACCAGGAAGGCGGCTGGCCCAGATGGAATAACAGGATGCATACTCAAGTCCTGTGCTAACCAGCTAGCCCCTGTGTTCACCACCATATTTAATCGATCCCTGAAGGAGTCAGTGGTCCCTGCCTGCTTCAAGATGTCTACCATTATCCCGGTACCAAAGAAACCCTCCCCAGCAGGTCTCAATGACTACAGACCGGTGGCACTCACCTCTGTGGCCATGAAATGTTTCGAGAGGCTGGTCAAGGATCACATTTGTGCCTCCCTCCCCAGCGATATGGACCCTATGCAATTTGCATACAGGCCAAACAGGTCCACTGACGATGCGGTCTCCCAAGTACTGCACAGCACCCTCTCTCACCTGGACCGTCAGAAGGGGGGCTATGTGAGACTGTTGTTCATTGACTACAGCTCAGCGTTCAACACCATAGTCCCCACCAGACTGGTGGACAAGCTGATCGAGCTGGGTCTGAGCTCCGCTCTGAGCGCCTGGGTAGTGGACTTTCTGAGTGAAAGACCCCAGGCGGTCAGGGTGGGGGGTCAGACCTCCAACACCATCACCCTGAGCATCGGGTCCCCCCAGGGCTGTGTTCTGAGCCCCCTGCTGTACTCACTATACACACACGACTGTGTGGCCAAGTTCAGCTCCAACTCCATAGTGAAATTTGCAGACGACACGGTGGTGGTGGGGCTGATCTCGGACAACGACGAGAAGGCCTACCGGGAGGAGGTTGAGGTACTGGAACGCTGGTGCCAGGACAACAGCCTGCTCCTGAACATTGGTAAAACCAAGGAGCTGATCGTGGATTATAGGAGAGGACAGCAGGAGACACACACACCACTGAGGATAAAACGGGGCCACCGTGGACAGGGTGAGCAGCTTTAAGTACCTGGGGGTCCACATCTCAGAGGATCTGACATGGTCAACACACATAGACACAGTTGTAAAAAAGGCGATGCAGCGCCTCTACCACCTGAGACAGTTAACACTTTGATTGCCTAAGGCTAAATTCATGATATACCATCCGTTGCCAGCTCTATTTAACATGGAGAAGTTCCCCTTCATTGCAGGGCTATAACTTTTAAAATTATATTGCTAGATTGCCATTATTAGGGCCCATTCAAGGTCCTATATGTATTGTTCATTGTGTAGCAACGTTAAACTTTTTCATTCACATATTCATAGTAAAATATGGTCTAAAGTATAAGTATGTTTTCATCTCTTTCTGCAGCTTTCTCCAGAACGTGATTTATAGCCCCAAATGCATTATATTGATGATGAAATACAGTTTGGTAGGAATCTGTGCGAGTTCAAAAATGTCAATTGGACGTACTTCTAGAAGTTTCTACGTATCATCTGATGATGACCGGATGGGCGGGGGATCGTTTATAATTCCGTGGGCAGCGTTATATCATTCATCTAGTGTGGGTGATATGATCATCAGAGCAGTTTATATCGAACACGTTCAAAAATAATGCTGAATCTTACCGTATCTTCCTCGCGCCGTTGGACGATGAGCGTGGAACTGAAATATTCCTATTATGGGATGTAGAAATACCCGGTCCATTTACAGGTTGTATAATAGTATATACGTCCAAATCATGTTGTTTATCGAGTTATTGGCAACGGATCGCTATGTATTGTGTCGAGATCGAGTCCCGGGACCTATAGCGAGTGCCCGGAAGTAATATGGGTGAGCAGCACTTCATCCACATAACTTCCTGTTTGGCGCTTCTGCCGATCGGCCACCAGATGGCGCTCTTGAACCGCTAGAGGATTGAGAGGAGCTCAGACCTGTGTGTGAAGGCTGCGGATGGAAAATATGATTCCGATCACAGATTTTTGAAATATTGATATTAAAGACGAGTTACGGCGTCTTCGGCAACTTGAGCATGGCGGGGAAGGACGCCTAAACTCGTCCTTTGGTAACTAAAGTGTTAAGGAAGTTCAGAGTATCGGGGAAGATACTCCAGTCCTTCTACTCCGGAGCTGTAGAGAGCATCTTGACTGGAAACATCACTGCCTGGTATGGCAACAGCACGGCACAGGACAAGAAGGCCCTACAGAGAGTGGTGCGCTCTGCCGAGCGTACCACGGCTATTGCACTACCTCCCCTGCAGGTTCTATACAACAAGAGGTGCAAATCCAGAGCCTGCAGAATAATGAAAGACCCTCACCACCCCAATAACAGCCAGTTCCAGCTGCTGAGGTCAGGCAGATGCCTGCGAACACCAGCTACTAGGACAGAGAGGCTTCGGCTCAGCTTCTTCCCCCAGGCCATCAGAGCCTTGAACAATGAACACTGAGGGTCACAGAACACTGAACCCTACACACACAAGCACACATTAGCACACACGACACACACGCTGTGCACGCTCGCACACTAGCAGCCACTTTAACATGAGAAAGCACTCACTCATGCTGCACACGCCCACACTTATGGCCACAAAGAAAGGTCACTTTAAAAATAGTATAGTAACAGTGTATTGCACTACCAAGGGACCTAGCATGTCCTTCATGCTCTGTAAATAACTATGTACAAATACCGTGATGTCCCACTATGTACCTGTTTATTGCACAATGTTGTCTATTGGATTCTATTATATGTTGTACTACTGTACTGCTTATAACCTGGGCAGAGAGTCAGGAAACATGGAAGAGTACAAGACAACAGTCTACACTCTGCGCAAGGCTGTTAACGGAGACGGAGGCAGAGAGAGAGAGACCTATATGGTGACTGCAGGCACCTGAACACAAACAGGCCCGCGACACGAGGAGGCATGTTGGTGACGTGCCGGCAGCAAGTGTAGGAAGAGAGAGCGAGATAAAGGAGGGGAGAGAGAGAGAAAGAGAGAAAGGAGGGGAGAGAGAGAGAGAGCGAGAGAGAGAGAGAGAGAGAGAGAGAGAGAGAGAGAGAGAGAGAGAGAGAGAGAGAGAGAGAGAGAGAGAGAGAGAGAATGAATGCCATATTAGTGTAAGTAATTGCTGGAATGGAACTGGAAAGAAACCTGTCTGTGAAAAGGTTGGCAGGCCAAACTCTCTCTCTCGCTTTCTCCCTCTGTGTCTCTCTTTCTTTCTTTCTTTCTTTCTTTCTTTCTTTCTTTCTTTCTTTCTTTCTTTCTTTCTTTCTTTCTTTCTTTCTTTCTTTCTTTCTTTCTTTCTCTTCCCCCCTTTTTTGTCCTGTCCTTGTTGTGCTTTCCTATTTTTCTCTCCCTTCAACTGCCCCTTGATGCGACTAATGATGAATACACACTGATGTCTGCCCGCTTACATTCCCAAATTCCAGACTGCCAAAGGACATCAGATCACAAAAACCAGAGAATGCCTCTCTCTCTCTCTCTCTCTCTCTCTCTCTCTCTCTCTCTCTCTCTCTCTCTCTCTCTCTCTCTCTCTCTCTCTCTCTCTCTCTCTCTCCAACCATCATTTCATTGGTGACACCACCCACCCCCCCCCACCACCGCCACCACCACACATACAGGCATGCGAAAGAACGCGCACACACACGCACACACACACACACACACACACACACACACACACACACACACACACACACACGCACACACGCACGCACACACAGACACACACACACTCACAATCTCTCCGTGGAGGAACGCAAAGGGAATTAGAACATCTATGAATAAAACAGTATGGGTCTGAGGATAGGGGGGGGGGAGGGAGGGGGCTTTCAAAATGAAAAAAGTGCAGCAATAAGAAATGAAAGTTCACATGAAATGTAATATACATCATCACTGACTGACAACAAACCATCTGATGATCCTTAAATGCCAGTATTGAGAATGCTGTTACTTAACGATTATTTCAGCCTCAGCATATAATAATCCCCTGCGTATTATATAGCCCGTAATAATCCTCATATTAGGGATTTGTGATTTTGTCGGGAGAAAAAAATACCTATAGGATACGACGTCAACTGCGCCACCCACAGGCCAACGTATAGAATGCAGGTCTCCCTCCTCTCTGCCGAGGCGGCAGCAGAGCAGGACGCGCTCATCACGCAGCGCGCGGTGCACTCCGCAGTCCGCACTGTGATGACTTTCCAGGCGCACAGCGCGGCACACGTTACGTGCGTCTTTTTAATCAATGTTCCCCCGATGTTCACTTTCAATTTACCTTTTCTTTTCTTTTTTTTGCGTATACGTGCGTGCCATTGGGTGCTTTTGCAATTAGCGACCCCCCCCCCCCCCGGCCCCCGCCTCTTCGCACGCCTCTTTCCACTGTAGGCTATATACTATAGTCTTATCATTCAAAACATGTCATATTTAATCAGTCTCAAATGAACATGAAAATTCAAACAATTAGGCCACGCGCAAAACGTTTTCAGTGTTTTACATAATCTTTTATAAACTGGGTCTATCAGCTGATTAGATGATCTGTCACATTATTGATTCCGACTCGGAGCCACTGCCAGACGGCTCTTTTACGCACCAGCAGCACAGCCCAGAGAACATCATTTGCCCCACCTGTACACCATTTGCCGACATGCCGATATTTCTCAGAGATGATGCCCCATATAGTAGCCTAAATATTTAACTTTATATCTAATCTCTCATGGGGTAGATTCCGTAAATTGCCCCCACACAAAATGGCCGATTAGATGGATGGAGGGGAGGGGGGCGTTTAGTGTGGGAGAAGCCTTACTGTATGTTGGGTTGATATACAGCGAGGAGCATCCTCATAATAGGTCATAACTGGAAATACACTGCCATGTGCGTTTGGATGACAACAGCCGTGCTGCAACTTGTCACACGAATTATAATAGTTGGTCTCATATACACTGATCGATGACTGTCTGATCGATAAGCTATACGATGCTGCCTGCCTTTTTTTTTGTCTTGTCCGGCGCGTCACCTCCTCCGCATCTATCCGGAGTCATCTCTATTCGTTCAACACCCATCTTACCGTGAGCGAAGCCCGGTGTCGGTTAGATGTTGGTCGGCGGAGAGGCGGAGGAGTCGAGTCGGCAGCAGGTGTAAAAGCGAGCTGATGATGATGATGATGCTGAGTTCGTCCGAGCGTTCGGTGTCGGTGATGAGGAGACAGACGGGGTTCTACCGGCGCCTGGCTGGAGGATTGTAATATAAGAGATTATACCGTTACAGGCCCCTCCCTCCCCAGTTCTCCTCAACAGAACCCCCCCATAGCAGCATCAGCACATCCCCCGCCCCTCCCGTAGTGTGCTGACAGAGGGGAGGGGGGGGGGGCTATTAATTACAGCATCATGCTATTTTTTAAGAGTCAGTAAAGTGCAATTTTTTTCAGAAATGAAAGGAAAAATCATCAATATCATATCATCTCTTTACTGCAATAGCCTACAGGAGACTGACTTCTACTTTTAATAAAAGCTGCCCCCCCCCCCCCACACACACAGAAATAGACAAATGTATTCTAAGGCCACCCCCCCCCCCCTCCCATCTTTCTTAGAAATATCATTGGCATCATTTGTACTGAAATATTCATAAATGTTTGCCTTTCTCTGATATTGTGACCTTGAGTGAAGATAATTAGACAGGCAGTGTGCTGTGATATAAGCATGGTGTGTCACTAGAAGCCCTACAGCCCATGAAACCACACGGTGCACTGCCCCCGCTGTGAAGCGCTGTAGTCGAGACCACCTAAACAAAGTTAGAGTCAAGACGAAGACCAGAGGGTATTAAGTCTGAGTCAAGACTTTGAGGGGGACAAGACCGCAAGACCAAGAAGACCAGACCAATGCGCGTCTAATTCGAGGTCATGAGTGTAATTGTGTTGATCTCAGGGGCGGACCTTCCTACAGGCGATATAGGCGGTCGCCTAGAGCGCCACCCAGAGGGGGGCGCCAAAAAAAAAAAAAAAAAAAAAAAAAAATGTTTATTTATTTTTTATTTAAATTTTTTTTCTCTGTGCAGTTTTGGCGCCCCCCTCAATATCTGCAACCATTATTTTTACATAAAAAAAATTCTAACATAAGGGGAAATGAGCCAAAAATCTAAAACGGTCGGTCGGTCTGAGCCTCAGCTTTAGGTGTTCACAGTCAGAACATGCTAGAGCGCTGTGCATTGATGGGTATCGGTCAAGTGTTTATAGAATTGAGCGTTGAGGAAAGAAAGTCTAACATTAGAGAACTATGAAGAGGCAAAAGCCATAAAAAAATAAAAATTACAAAAAAATAAAAATTACAAAGATTGTGAATCTCGTGAATCTCGCCTAGGGCGCCAAATGTGCTAGGTCCGCCCCTGAATCTCTAAGCCATCCTAGGTTGTCAAAGTGGGCAGGGGTGAGGTGGGTTCTAGGAGTAAGGTCAAGCAGTAGTCTGACCAGTTTGTTTTGAGATGTTTGTAATTTTGTTTTTAGCGCCTTTGAGGTGCTTTGGTACCATGAGGTGCAAGCATAGTCGTAGTACCCTTGAATGAGTGCTCCTGCCAGAGTCTTCAGGGTATTCCTGTTTACCAGAGAGGAGACTGCGTTACTCTCTGTCTGTTTACTCTCTGTACTCTCTCTCTGTTTTTAATATTTTAGGATTTTTTTTGCTATGCGACTTACTGTGAAGCACTTTGGTTGACGTGTGTGTCATGTGTCATGTTGAAGTGTCATGTCTAAATGTGCTATACAATTAAATTCGATTGATTGATTGTCACAGTGATCGCCTGGTTGTTCCCCACTTAGGTTATCTAACTATTGCGTCGCTGCAACTAGAAACACTGGCCTAGCCTGCTTCTAAGTTATGTGGCCTGACTGCAAAAAAAAAAAAAAATATATATATATATATATATATAATATATATTTTTTTGTATTAGTACAGGCAGGTGGGTGTACATGGTCAGTAGCGAACAGTAACAACATATTTATAAATCTGCACTTAATGGGGCACTTCGCCAAAAAACAAGGTAGCAATTCCTATGAGACAAGGTATTGCTATGTTGATACCCACCACTGTGTCCTTTATGAAAAGGTTGGATGGACTTCCCCCTTACATCACATCACTGTCACATTTACATTTTACATTTTGTCATTAAGTTCTGTACGACAAGTCAGCAGGAAGGGTACAACTCTTACAACTGAGTAAAATGTTCATCAAACAGTGCTGAAACGTGGGTGCTGCAGTGTTGAGTGCCTAGTAGTAAAGACATATTAGTATAGTAGGAAGAGTGCATGATAGCAGGGCCGGACTGGGGAAATAATTCAGGCCGGGAAATATAGTGCGAAATATAGTTCCAGTCAGGCCACTTTTTAAGCGGGGGGTCTGGGGGTCCCCCACCAGGAACATTTTTGTTACAAGGACTTAATTTCCTGCATTCTGGTGCAGGAATGTTTGAAATTGTACGCTTTAAATGCCAGTGTTTGTGATGGCATCACAAATTATTGTAAAAAAAAGAAAACACACAAAAATGTAAATATCTTCAATATATCAAATGCAATGTAGATTTTTCTGGGGGGAATTATTACAGGCTAGCATGTGTCAATGATTAGCAACAACACTGATTTTGATGGATTTTTTGTTTTTTGTAATGTCAGATTTAACAACAACTCTTTTCAGAAAAGTGGTAGTATTTCATTTTTAATCTGACGTTACAAAAAAACAAACATCTAAACATTTAAATGGTTATGATCAGGACTGAAGTTGAATAAAAGATGTATGACTGTTTAGACTGCATTACTCTCTGTCTGTTTACTCTCTGTACTCTCTGTCTGTTTTTAATATTTTAGGATTTTTTTTGCTATGCGACTTACTGTGAAGCACTTTGGTTGACGTGTGTGTCATGTGTCATGTTGAAGTGTCATGTCTAAATGTGCTATACAATTAAATTCGATTGATTGATTGTCACAGTGATCGCCTGGTTGTTCCCCACTTAGGTTATCTAACTATTGCGTCGCTGCAACTAGAAACACTGGCCTAGCCTGCTTCTAAGTTATGTGGCCTGAATTTAAAAAAAAATAAGAAATTATTACATATATATATATAATTATATATATTTTTTCATCAGCACAGGCCAGGCCAGAAAACTCCCGGTGCTCCCGATGGCCAGTCCAGGCCTGCATACTGCCATCAATAAAAGCACTTGCAGTGTACATACATTAGTATTTAGTAATGCATAATTGGTAAAACAAACTCAATCTTTGCAACTTCAAAGAAAGCTTGCTGTATTACCTACCTCACACACAGCAGTAGGGTGCAGGGTTACAGCTCAGACTGCATTAAGCCCTCTGGCATCTGAACATTCAAGAGGGGACGTGTCTAAAACGTTAGGTTATGAATATAACCAAGTTCTGTTAATAGTGGTGACGCTCGGCGTCACTCATGCACTGTCCTCGCACACGTGCACGCGCACTGAATAAAATTCCACAATGTACCTTTATCCCAGTATTCGTCTGACCACACCCCTCATTAGCTTACCTTCATAAGCAGGTGTGTGGCCATCTGCTCTCCTCCTTCCCAAGCTTTCACCACAAGGTGAGATCAAGGGCTGCAGCGGCATCGGACGCCGAGCGTCACCACTATTAACAGAACTTGGTTATATTCATAACCTAACGTTCTGCATCATAGTGGCTCTCGCTCGGCGTCACTCATGCACAAGGGAGGCCGAGCGAGAGCCATCGGCCGACAAATACACCCCGCTGAAGGCCCCCCACAACCATCAGAACAGGGAGGGCCGAGCCCCCCCGACCCCCCCTAATGGAGGGCACCCCCCCTATTGGAGGTTCCCGGGAGGGCGACGGACCCGACCGTGCGAAGAGGCACTCAAGCAACTCAACGCACAGGGTGAGCAGACCGTGGCCTGACCCCACGACTACACACACGCACAACCCGCATGCCACCCGGGAACGAATGGAGGGAACAACCTCGTTACTGCCCCCAGAATCACGGGGTCATGGGCAAACCCAACCCTGTGGCAAGGCCGTAGCAGCGGAGCGCGAAGGAAGGCCCAGACCCACCAAAGGGACTGGACCCCCTGGAACGGGGGCCCGGAGAAGTCCATGATGCCAGCATCAAGACCCCACCAGGTGGGCACTTAGTGACCCCGCCCCCCACATCACCAGCGTATTCGGACAAAGGCCCCTCAGCCGAGCGGGCCCTGTCCCCCCAATAGTACACCGCCTGGCACACTGACCCTGCAGTACAGGCAGTCAGCACGGCCGTAATAATAAGGCTTACCACGGAAGCAGGCAGCGCACCGGGGAAAAAACCAGGCAACAGGCTGTTAACCCGAGCCTGGAGACTGCGGACGAGACAGGCGCCAGAGGGGTCAGCTGAACACAGCCGCCCCGGTGAAAGGGGCGTATGCTGGCGTTGTCGTCAACATGACAAACCTCCCTCAAAGCGAAGGCTGACACAATTGGCAGACGTCATGAACGTGCAGGGGCACACTCAACCGGGCAACCCGGGAGTTGACACTGCACCGACACACCAGAGAACCAACCACCCAGTCGGTACCCTATGCGGTGGTCAGTCCCATAACCCCTCAGGAAAAAAACTCCAAAACGTACCTGCGGCACCACCGCAGTACCTGTGTTTCAGTTTCCAACAGGGTTATCCCGGGCCTACGGGTCAACGAAAACATTACTTCGGACCGGGCCCGGCGATACGGGGAGCACAGGGTCCCCCGAGGAGGTCAAAGACCACCCCAACAGGCCCCTCTTCGCCACGCGTAAGAGAAGAGCGAAAAGAAATGGAGAACCAGCCCCAAGCACCCCGTACTTGGTATTCCCAGGAGGTCACCCAACCAAGTACTAACCAAGACCAACCTGCGTGGCGGCCGAGATCTGACGAGATCGGGCGTGTACAGGTTGGCACGGCCGTAAGCCATTACGACAGTGTAGAATACAATGTACCCAACAAGGGCTCCATAGCGCTTAACCCTGTGACACCCGGACCGACCTGGCATTTTTCCCCCTGAAAAAAGCCCAAGTCCCTCAGGGTACCAGAACAGCAGATCTGCATCCCCGGCGGACAACGGGTGCAACTGATCCGGACCAGCGTGACCAGAACCAGTCCCGTGCCCTAACCACGCCGACATGCCAACTCCAGGAGAAGGGGCAGACATGCGTGTTGATCTTAAACATGAAAAGAAGGCGCCACCCAGACGTTCGGTGCGAACCGCGCCCGGCGGCCCACCCCCAGGGCGTGAGACCCTTCTACGTATGTTCAGATCCATTCCGTCATCATCCCCCGATATGAACGAGAATCCGTCGACAACCACACAGGTCGTCGGAAGAGGAAAAACCCCCATCCCAGTTGCTTTATAAAAACGCTGTTTTAACCCCAAGCAACCAAGGCGCGCCAGTCAGTTGCTTAATGTCCAACAGAACATCCCGAACTAGCACTATGTGTGCGTCGGGCATATCCACATCAATAAATAGGCTATTTAGACCTTTCATTGAATCCCCAAGGCGCCCAGGGGAACGACAAGAGGGGTGAGATGCAACCAACTCCAACTCTTTATAATAATAAAGAAGAAGCATCAACAGTATAAACCCAAACTGCACAGCTGGGAGTAAAAACTGTTTACATTTTTACATCCAGTCACTCCTTTAGTCAGAGAGTATAGACCGAACTTTCCCAGAAGCCTTTCCACATGAGTCGTAGTAATGAAAAAGACATGTCAACTGTGAGTCACGTGACCAATTGACTCAAGTTTACACATAAAATCGAGCGTAGCAGACCCGCAAGCCCTACGCTCTAACCCGACACTTTAACACCACAACCTTACGTAAAGATCTTAACTCACGGAAGCCGTCGCCATAGCAACGTATATGCCAGGGATCTGCAATAGGCGGCCCGCGGGCCGACATTGGCCCGCCAGCAAACATTTCTGGCCCGTCAGATTATTTTGAGAATATGATATTTATTTTACGCGCAGGAAATATTCACTCGGGACGCCAGGGTGTCTTTTATTGTGAAGCTGTATCTATCTACCGGCAGTCATCAAAAGCATGTCTGTCACTATAGCCAATTGAAATGCTAGAAATGGTCACGTGGACTGGGAGAACCAATGGAATAGTCCCACCGGGTCGCATGTATATTTTTCTAACGCACTTTCACTTCCGCGTTCGAGATGGAGCGAGTAACAAAATGTGTTAAAAAAACAAAACAAACATCTTTTGCAACAGGGAAATATAACGCTTCTTTTAATAAACAGGAGCCATACTTAAAATACGGGTTTAAGGTCGGTAATTCTTGCGTGTCGAGCCGACGTCCTCTCTGCATAATATGTGGCGACAACAACAACAGCAGCGAGGCAATGATGACAACTGTGTTCAAGTTGGCATGATATAAAGTAGCTGCATTCAACGGCAATCTGGAATTGGAGGGCGGCGAGTGGATATGTGACATGTTTCAAACATTAGCAGGGATTTTGGAGGACTTAACAACAAACAAGGTATGGTGAGTCGTGTTTTCATGCATTTTGTCTTCTGATCTGTTCATCACGCGCCGCGGTAATCTGCAACAGCTGAATGAATGAATGAATGAAAACTTTATTTAACAGATTGCAGAATGGGTACAATACAGTACGGCGCAATACACACAATTGTTAAGGGGATGCAGACCAGAGAAAAACGTTTGTCTTTTTTCACTATATTAAATTAGCCATTGTTTTTTATCCTGGGAAAATCTGGCCCGTGGCCAAACCTAATTGCCGACCCCTGGTATATGCTATGACGGGGGGAAACCCTGTACACGACTCCTGTTTGTAATAGGAGTCGTGTCAGGACAACCCCCCCCCCCCCCCCCCCCCTGCCAAAACGTCGAACGGCTCGGCCCTGACTGGCTCAGCAGAATGAGAAAAAATCTCCTAAACCAATCAAGTGGGAAGGAGGGGTTTATTCGGCACCCCCTCACACAAACCCTTTTTTTTTTTTTCCCTACACACCAAAAACAAATGTAGCATTTTGAGACCTTCGGTAGAATGCCAATGTATAGCAAAAGCTAATACATTGCCCGCTACCCACAGACTGTGAACAGGATTTATAACAAAACAAGTTGTGTGTGTGTGAATCCTACACCCGCTTTCTATGTCGTACATAGCAAAACACTGACAGAGAGTAACGGCCAGGCCGTGGAGCGTGTGTGTACGAGTATTACTGCAACTAACACAACAGTGTCGTGGATCAACATTACTTTGCTCAAGCAACGGAACATATACATACTGTGTACCAGCGATAAATGACTGGTCACCCCAATATGCCAATCGCCTAGCCGATCTTCCATGGAGAACCGGCTTGCATAATGGCTCCCACACCACATCCGGACAGAGGAGAGCGGCCATCGGCCTATCAAGCCGTGGCACGCCCTCTCTCATAACTTCGACCAACCCAGACACCCGCGTAACTGGTACGTAGGCGGGAGTAAGTCCCATGATGTGAGACACCGCCTGGCCCCGACAAACATAGGCCCCCATTGAGGGGAAAAATGGGTAGACAACGTCCACCCCTCTCACCGGGCGACGCTGCCAGAGATGACCTATGAGATCATCGGGGGAAGGAGCAGGCAATGGCTGCGGCACGCCGTTTGCAGCGGCAGCTACCGCCATGAGCTCGGGAAACAAAGCCCGCAGTTCCCCCTGCTGACTTTCCTCCACCGAACCCGCATCCCTCACATGCAGCAGGCTTCGACCGGTTGAGGAGCCACAGTCTGATGTGGCTGATAGCAGGGCATCCTGCCAAAGAGGCCGAGGTGGTTCCCCGACATCCTCGAACAAGGCGCCCCAAGGAGACATTTCTCCCCCCTCCGGTGTTTCCTGGATGGGAGGGATACTCGCCTCCACAGGGCCTTCAAACAAGAATCCGTCCGACTCTTCCATGAAATCCTCAGTTTCCATCGGGCATGCAGAGACCGACGCATCCTCGCTGGTCTCCAGCAATTCCCCAAACCCAGGCCGTTCGCGTCTGCAGGCCACCATCTTGCGACGTGAACGGGCAGACGCGAAAAGCTTGCATCGCAAATCCTCCGGAACCAAAAGAACCGGCCGCTCAACAACGGACGATTCCCTGGAACCAGAGGAACCAGAGTCGAGATCAGGCCACCGCCGGGGCGACGGCACTGATGCACCGGCTCCTCGGAGAGGCAAACTATCCATCGCTGTCTCCTGGGCTGGGCTGGCAACCACGAAAGTGGCAGCAGCCCCGCACCAGCACGCACCACAGAAACGGGAATGGAGAACCGCTGGTGAAGAGTGGGTCTACTCTCCGAGGTAGACATTATGACTTAGCTTTTTCTTTTTGAATAGTTATGAGAGAAGAAAAAACTAAGCACAATGTAAACACGTCTCAACTCTTTTCAACTAACAACACGTCAAGTGGGGATCTACCGAAGGCACTCCTTGTGGTGAAAGCGAGAAGGAGGAGAGCAGATGGCCACACACCTGCTTATGAAGGTAAGCTAATGAGGGGTGTGGTCAGACGAATACTGGGATAAAGGTACATTGTGGAATTTTATTCAGTGCGCGTGCGAGGACAGTGTGCGAGGACAGTGCATGAGTGACGCCGAGCGAGAGCCACTATGATGCAGAACTGACAACTTAAATGGATGTGCCTCAAGTTCCCAGCATGCTTGGACTTTGTGCCTCAGTTAAACTAACTTACTCTAACCTAACCTAAAGGATACATTGGGGGGAAATAGGGACAGTGCAGATCGAGAAACATCAAAATGTTAGCTAGATATTAGCCCATCGGTTCCTTGCAAAAACTCAGAAAATATTTGCTAATGGCCATATAATGTGTTTAGAATATAAGCAGGGTTTAACTATTTTGCAACACCCCTAGACTGTCTTCATCATGGCACCCACTTTGGGAAAGCCTGCCCTAGTAACCTGCATCACATTTTATCCACTAACAGAGCAGTCATTAAGACACGTTATAAAATTTTCTTGCTATGTTTTCACCACTCAATAGGGCACTTTAGCATGATGTTTTTCAACCGTGGGGGCACATGGTCAAGTTTAACCATTGGAGGGGCACCAATGGGCACGTCCTCTCATTTTCGCCACTCAAAAGGGCACTTTAGCGTGATGTTTTCAACTGTGGGGGCACATGGTCAAGTTTAACCATTGGAGGGGCACCAATGGGCACGTCCTCTCATTTCTTTCACTCAAAAGGGCACTTTAGGTTTAGCGCAATGTTTTCAACTGTGGGGGCACATGATCATATTTAGACCATTGGAGGGGCACCAATGGGCACGTCCTCTAATTCTTTCCACTCAAAAGGGCACTTTTGTGTGACATTATTTAACCGTGGGGCACATGGTCAAGTTTAGACCATTGGAAGAGCACTAATAGGGCACACCCTCTCATTTTCCGCCACTCAAAAGGGCACTTTAGCGCGCATTTTTCAACCGTGGGGGCACCAGGGGGGGGCGATCGCCCCCCTTGCCCCCCCCCTGAGTCCGCCAGTGCCCAGGGGTCCTTGAAGGGGGTCCCCCAGATAGTTACATTGCACTATTTAATTCACTAGAAGTGAGAGACTATAAGAGTGATATTCTGATCACAACTTTCACTTTCTCCACTGTTATCTTGTCAACTACAGTAGACAGGTATGGAATTCTGGGCAAAATCATATTGAACAACCAAGATCTTCTCAGACAAAATTCCTTGAGACAAAATCCTATCAAATGTGGGTCCAGGTCTACTCTAAGCAGGGGCGGACCTTCCTACAGGCGATATAGGCGGTCGGTTATTTTTTTATTTATTTTTTATTTAAAAATTTTTTTCTCTGTGCAGTTTTGGCGCCCCCCTCAATATCTGCAACCATTATTTTTACATAAAAAAAATTCTAACATAAGGGAAAATGAGCCAAAAATCTAAAACGGTCGGTCGGTCTGAGCCTCAGCTTTAGGTGTTCACAGTCAGAACATGCTAGAGCGCTGTGCATTGATGGGTATCGGTCAAGTGTTTATAGAATTGAGCATTGAGGAAAGAAGTGGTGAATCTCGCCTAGGGCGCCAAATGTGCTAGGTCCGCCCCTGTTGATCTGCCATCATAGTGATGGCTGAACATTTAAACCATTTCTCTGGTAAAATTCAAAAAGAAAGAAAGCATAGTTTAGGCCTTTTATTATTGAAGATTTGGATGACATCTCCTTTTCTTCTCTTCAGTCATGGTAGCCTATCTGTCTCTATCCTGCTCTCTCTTTCTCGTGAATGGTAAATGGCTGCATTAATATAGCGCTTCTATCCAAAGTGCTTTACAATTTATTCCTCACATTTTACCCATTCACTCACACATTCACACACCGATGGTGGAGGCAACCATGCAAGGTGCTAAACTGCTCATCGGGAGCAGTTAGGGGTTAAATGTCTTGCTCAAGGACACTTCGACACGCTGGAGC
The DNA here is from genome assembly GCF_963971535.1 of Notolepis coatsorum. Taxonomy (NCBI): domain Eukaryota; kingdom Metazoa; phylum Chordata; class Actinopteri; order Aulopiformes; family Paralepididae; genus Notolepis; species Notolepis coatsorum. Next base: position 123,888,147 of record NC_140168.1, on the reverse strand, counting down.
GGGAATCGAACAAGGAACCTCCGGGTAATCAGACAACAGCTCTACCTACTGAGCCACTGTGACCCTGCGTTCTCCTTCTTGGCACAAGAGTGTGTGGGTGTGTGTGTGGGGGGGGGTAACATACTTTCAAACTCAAAAATAAGCCAAGTTATTGGTTGCAATTGGAGGGGGATGTTTTACATCCAATTACAGTCAAATAAACATTATAATAAATAAAGCCCGGGCAGGTAATGATGATGTGTCACTGCTAGGTGTGGTCTTGAAATGAAACCCGGAGTCCTCTTTTCTTTGTCCGAGACTGAGTCAAGACCGAGATGATGCCAAGACCTTCAAAATGTGGTCTCGAGGCCAAGATTGGTCTCCAGTACTACACAACACTACCAGCTGGCCTATTGACTAGATACCTCCATCAACTATCAGAGCAAACTCCATATTTAGCAGTCTTCACAGGTCCTTTAACTTAATGGGTAGCGCATGGAAACACACTGCCCCGGAAAAGGGGTTCAGTTCACCATGGGGCCAGCCATGCTAAACATGTAGCATAAGGCACTTTGGTTAACAGAAAACCACCAAATGACATCTGTTCATTTGTTAAGAAAAAAAAGAAATCAGGCACAATAGTCGTTCGGCGTCAATCAATACAATCAATTCACCAGAAGATCTACAGCTGGGGCCCCCCTGGGGCAGTGGTCACTCAAATCCCTGGACTGACAGAAGGTATGCTCTCCCCTCCCTGAGAATGTACAGTTGAGGTGCTTTTTTTTTTGCCCTTTTTTTTTAAGGCAATTTCTTTTCTTTTTTTTATTGTTCCATTAGTTGACTCTAAGTGGCCAACATTACTAGTCTGCACCGCTCCCACTTGACCATATTAACGGCCATTTTGCTCTTATGCCAGGATCAGGTTGGGATTGTCTTTCCACCCTGTTCCCAGGCCCGGACTGGCCATCGGGAGCACCGGGAGTTTTCCCGGTGGCCTGGCCTGAAAAAAAAAAAAAAATAAAAAAAAAAATAAAAAAAATATATTATAATTTTTTTTTATATAATTTTTATTTATTTTTTGCCAGGCCATTGTTTCTAGTTGTGGCGGCGGCGCGGCGCAATAGTTAGATAACCTAGGTGGGTGGGAAACAACCAGGATTTCACTGTCTGCGACAGAGTTGGAGAACTATCTGACTCTCTCCCTCGGATCACACACACACAATGGAGCCGTGCTGCCGCTTGTGATTGGTGGAGGCGGGACCAGGCGATACAACTGATTGACAGTGGAGGCGGCGAATGGAATGGCAGATGGCACTCTGCAGAATACTGTAACAGCCAGGCAGTGAGCCAGGTAGTTTTGTAATAATGAAAGGTCTGTTATTTAATGTTTGTGTAAGGGCTATTTTAACTGTTGATGGGTAGTGCATCAGTAAAGTGAATATGGTATTGTGCTCTTGCTCTGTTTGAATAGGTGGAGAGAGTGGTTAACTGTATTATAATAGTAAATAGACAAATATGTTGTGCTCTTGCTTTTTTCTTTTTGAAGGTGGAGAGAGTAGCATTGCTAGTGCCACAACAGTTTTATTTGAGGTTCATAACAGTACATTGTACTAAGCAATTGTTGGCTCATTAGTTTGTGATTCACATGCACTAAAATTCACCAGAATGCAGGAAATTAAGTCTTTGTAACAAAAAAAATCCTGGTGGGGGACCCCCAGACCCCCCGCTTAAAAAGTGGCCTGACTGGGGCTATATTTCGCGCTATATCTCCCGGTATGAATTATTTCCCCAGTCCGGCCCTGCCTGTTCCTGTCTGGTGAATATGGTCAATGAGTGCATGTTTGTGTGTTACTTTCCTCCCCCCTGTGACTATACTCCCCCAGACTGTTTCTGTAAATGTAAGAAAGTGTTCTTTTTTTACTTAAAGGGGCACTTCACCAAAAAAATAACGCAGATTTATTTTGCACATAATCTCACACATATTCTAAGGCTCTAAACTGTTTTGCACACATTAATTAAGTTTGACAGTTATTGAGAGTTAATGGGTTTGAACATTTCTTCCTGTGATGTCATGATGTCATCAGAGGACATTGAATCCTTGTGTTGTGTTAATTACAGCTCAATGAAATGAGCTACAGAATTGATTTTAAGATTTTATTGATTATACTTTTAAAGCCCTACATGGACTGGCCCCCCAGCTACACTGTGGACTTGTTGGAACCCCATGTTCTGGAACGCTGCATCAGAACTGTGGATAAGGCCCTCCTGGATCATTACAAAACTAGCCTGGCCACCCAGGGGGACCGGGCTTTTGCGGCCCGGCACCCATGCTCTGGAACGCCTTGCCCTTGGATCTTAGGCTAGCAGGGTCAGTGTCCTCTTTTAAAAACACATCTGTATATTAAATGTTTTTTCTAAGGTCATGGGTCAGCTCTGATTGCTTAAACTGTTTTATCAATCTGCCTACAAATACTGTTTGAAATGTTTTTTTTGTCTCTTTTTCTCTTGTTTGATTTTCTATTTAATTGTTTCGCCTTTGCTGATGTTTGCTGTTTGCTGTTTTTAACATGTCTGTAAAGCACTTTGTAACTTTGTTTGGAAAAGCGCTATACAAATAAAATGCATTCATTCATTCATGTAGATGAAGAAAAGAAAAGTGGAAAAGTGGCTCAGGAGGTAGAGCAGTTGTCTGGTAATCAAAAGGTGTCCGGCTCCTCCCGGCAGCGCGTCGAACTGTCCTGGAGACACCTAACCCCCCTAACGGCTCCCGATGAGCGGGTTGGCACCTTTGCATGGTTGCCGTCGCTGTCGGTGTGTGAATGTTTGAGTGAATGGGTGAATGTGAGGCATAAGTTGTAAAGCTTATTTTTTGATAAAAGCGCTATATAAATGCAGTCCATTTACCATTTACCAAATAGCAATCCCTATTGCAATCCGTATCTCTATTTTTTATCATCTACATAAGTTCATTGAGCTGTAATCAACACAAGGATTCAGTGTCCTCTGATGACATCACTGGTGGCCATATTCAAACTGGTTAACTCTCAATAACTGTCCAACTGGGCACGATCGTCGTGGCGCACCGCATAGTGCCTGGCACACCCACGCATCCGTTCTGGGTTCGCCTCCCGCTCCCCCGGGGGATAATTTGTCGCATGTCTTCCTCCCGTTCTCCCTCTCCTCTGTCGGTCTTGTATGGCCAGAAAAAGCTGTAAAAATGCAAAAAAATTATAATAAAGTTCTGTCAAACTAAATTAACGTGTGCAAAACAGTTCAGTGTAGTTTTTCAGCGAAGTACCCCTTTAACTGTCTTGGTTAAGGGGAGACACTGCAGGTGAATAGGGTAAAAAAGTTAATTAATAGATATCACAATGAAACTTCCCCAGTTGATTACTTATATTAAGACAAGACTTTTTTGTATTACAAGTTTTCTGAAATTGTATGTTTAAATATGCACTAATTTGCATATAATTCCAGGACAGAAATCTGAACATTGGATAAAGCCATTTTCAAAATGATAGTTTCATTTTGTTGACATATTAGAGCCAAAGGTTATTACAGAGGGGATTTTGGATATCTCTTTTTATCACTCCATAAATCAGAAAATACTCCATTCAGTCCATTTTTATGGTAAAATTCCATATTTCGCCATGTTTTTAGGAATAAAATGTGATATAAATCAGGGTATGAATGCGATATCAACAAACCCTTCTGTAAATACCTTCAGAACATAGATATGAATAGAAATGGAAGTTTTGGTGTATGTGAGTGCTACTGAAGTGGAGATTTCTGGCTCAGAGTATGAGGAAAAACTCTTAAAACTCATTTTTGGGAAAACGCATTCAAAGTTCTGTATTGTAAAATGCCATACTTTTTTTTTAAACAGATATTTACAAACACAATACCTAATCAAACCATTAGTAATAGACAACCTAAACACATGTCTGATAACTGAATAATAATAATAATGATGTTATTGAACTGAACAGAACTACACACAGGCTACAAACAGTGTAGTACAGTGTAGTACCCCCTAATAGGCAAAAAATATTTGAATAGATATCACTATGAAACTTTCCCAATTTGTTATGTACATATAAACTAAGAAAAAATATATTGCAAGTTTTCTGAAATTTATGTTTATATATGCAAATGAGGCACTTCCCCATTAAATATATTCACATTTATGGATGCAATAAGGCAAAATGATGTAAAATAAACAACTAAATGTGTGTTATTGACGTTTTATTGTCACTAGTTTCATAGAAGACATGTTTAGGAAGCAAAATATAACAAAATCTCAAAATCAACAAAAAAAGTATATTTGACTATTCACCTGCAGTGTCTCGCCTTAAAAGAAAGTAACACTGAAAAACAACATGCATCTATTTTAGTTTACTTTGGCAACTGTGTTTTAAGTGCCAGTATTACTGTGTATGGAAATAGCCATCATGTCATGTGTATATTTTTGGTTTCCAGAGTCAAGATTTTGGAACTTGCAGCATCAAAATGACCTCGTCAATCCAAGTATTTCCTCCTAATATATATTAAAAGAAAAAATTAAGTTAGGGGGGAGGCTGGCAGCCAACAGAGACAGTCCCAAACAATTGTTTCAGTTTTCAAAAACGTTGCACTAAGCTTGATGACATATACAGTATATATGTTTGTCTAAAACACTACTACATTAAGTGGTGTTGTCTCCCATTAAATAAGAGTTGAATAACGAACTGAACACTACAAGCATCCATTTCCCTTTACGTTCTTTTCTCCCTTGTCTCAATGTCCTGGGTGGGGAGTGAAGACGCATTCGGGTGTACATGGTGGTAAATATTTACAGTTGACCATGTAAATTGCACCTGAACAAACTACCATACCTACTGGTAGATACAAGTGGTGAACTGGTGACAGGATACTAGAGTTTACTAGTTATGATGTGATGTGATTAATACACTTTGTGATCATTATTGTAAAGTTGAAAACATGTAACGCTTCATAAATGCATAAGAATGGTGCTGAATAAACATTATTTGACCATACTTGAAGACACCTATTGATTTTGGTGACCCCATAACCTTTTCCCATCAGGCCACAATTTCCATATCAAAGGAGCTCATCAGTTGTACAGTCACAGCATCTGCTGTAAACATCCACAACTCCTACAGGAACAGACCTACTGATTTTGGTAACGCCATGACCTTTCCTCTAGCGCAGTCAGGGCCGCCTCAGGGGGTGTGCGAGCAGTGCGGTCGCACAGGGCCTCGCGGGAAGGGGGGCCTCGCAAAAAAAAAATAAAAAAAAATAAAAAAAATATATTTTTTATTTATTATTTTTTTTTATTATTTTTTTTATTTTTTTATTTTTTTTTGCGAGGCCCCCCTTCCCGCGAGGCCCTTTTTCATCACAGACCTAAAATCTAGTTTTGCTTATATGCTTATATATTTCACATTAGACACGTTTGTAGAATGTGTCTGACTTGTTCCTGGGTCTGCACCTGGGTCACTATTGGAGCTCTGGGGCTCTGCAGCAGACATACGATTGGTTTCAACGAAGGGAGTGGTTACTTACATCATGTGTAGTACGCCGGCGTGAGTCAGCTGCGTTTGACTATTTCGCGCATGCAGCTTTTGACTATTATGCTTAGTTATGCCAGCCAAGGTCGGTCATTATCAGTCGGTCAGTCACCAAGGAACGTTGACGAAAGGCCTCTCGCTGGCGGGACAAATGGCCGGAGCCTTGTCATGATGCAGTCGGGATATAGCCATGATGATGTCGGCTAGTAGCTAGCTTAGCTAAAGGCTAACTAGCGTTAGCTAACCTAGAGATGCAGCCAAGATGAAGAGGATGGTCGTTTGGCAGATGAACTTCGTCAACTCCACGCGGTTGTCTCCATCCTCTTGGACGTTTGGTGAGTTTTTAACCTATTCTATTAACTCTATTCTATTCCCGCCGTGGACATCTCTCTCTCTCTCTCTCTCTCTCTCTCTCTCTGGAGCTAAACTGGCCGACTAGCTGTTGTAGTACTACTAGTAGCTAACGGTGTGTGGCCTGGTGTCAGCACCTGTATGTAGCCGCATAGCTTGCTTCTGCGTTAGCTAATGGTTAGCGATAGCCTGGTTGAGCTAACTGTTAGCCAGTTAGCTGTTTAGCTACGACGTTAGCTGCCGGCTGCGCTCGGCAGGGAACGTTCGTTTGATGCTATCAGTTAGCCTAGAGACTAGTTAGCTGTTAGCTTGTGCTACGACCATTGACATTAGCCGTGAGAATAGCAGGGGGTTCTGGCACTCTGACTACGACATCATCTTTGACAGAAGATGTAGTCGGGCCTGCACCATGACAAGGCTCTGGCCATAGCTTATTTTTGTCCCGACAGCGAGAGGCCTTTCGTCAACGTGGAGACCTGTGTTGCGGCCTTTCGCCCTGCGTTCCTTGGTGCAGGTAAGATTAATGAAAATGTCATGACATTACCCCACTCTTCCTTCCTTCCCCTCCCGAATGTTTTGTTAATAACGATGTTTTTTTCCAGGCAAAACATATGTTACTTCACAACATTTGGAGATACGACATGTGCTGTGTGTGAATTCATTGTCTTGGTCGTTTGTGTAGCTTGGGTAGCGTTGGGCCGTTGGCCAAAGCTGTGTGTGGCCTGGTGTCAGTAGCCTACCTGGCTAGCCTTTAGCTGTCGGCCATTGGCTCCTTGCTGCTTTGATTTCTCTGGTATAGACCCTCTTCTCTTTGGATTTAAGTGTTGATCTTTATCCTTTTGGATCTATGTATATTCATGTTGCCTTTGTGAAGTTATCTTTTCCTTCTGTTTTGTTCTTTCATTAAAAGTTGAATATCCTTTAGGGGGTCATCTTTGCTTATCTCTCTCATACATGCTCTCTCTCTAACACACACACGACAAACACACATGCTCTCTCTCTCTCTCTCTCTTTCTAACACACACAGTCTGCCTATGGCGGCCTTTCTCGATGGCTAGACTGTGCTCGCTGAGTCTGTACCTAGTCAAGGATCTTCAGTCACAGTGCTCAGGTATTCTGCCACTGTGTACTCTCTGTTTAGGGCCAAATAGCATTTCAATTTCTTTCCAATGTGTGTCTCTCTCTGTACACTGTATATTGACTGTAGAACGGGAGCTCTCTCTCGCTATTAGCAGCGCTATTATTTACGAATATGTTGACTGTATAAAAAATAAAAAAAAATAAAAAATTTACCTTTTGGGGGGGGGGGGGGGGGGGGGGGCCTCGCGTTTAAATCTAGCACAGGGCCTCGCATTTCTCCCAGGCGGCCCTGGCCGTGATATACATCATACATTTAAAGCATACATCATACATTTAAAGCAAACATTCTACTTTTTACTCCACTACATGTATCTAACTCCTGCGAGTAGGCCTACTAGTTAATAAAATAATTTAATTTAGCATATGAGACATGCAATAAATTCACAACCATTATGGAACTTAAAGAGGAAGCCATCAGAGCAACCATATCTGGACCAGCAGCCGTTAGCTTCACCTCTAGAGAGTATAATGCATTAAAGACGGAATGCCTCTTTGTACCAAACCATTGTTTTCTGTATGGACATGGTGACTGTCACTAAAAGGGTGAGTTCATTCCCTAACCAGAAGCCGTGGCTGACTGCGGAGGTCAGGTCACTCCTCCGGGCCAGAGATGCAGCCTACAGGTCTGGGGACGCGGCTGCCTACAGCATCACCAGGTCAGCTCTAAGGAGAGGCATCAAGGCCGCAAAACTTAAATATGAGGAACGGATCGAGACCCACTTCTCCAACTCCACCAACCCCCTCCGGGTGTGGGAGGGAATCATTTACATGTACATTTAGTCATTTAGCTGAACGCTTTTATCCAAAGCGACTTACAAGTTCTGTATGACAAGTCATCAGGAAGGGTGCAACTCTATCAGCTGAGTAACAATGTTCATCAAAGTGTTGCATGTTACAGCTACAGCAGTGGAGGCTGCTGACCAAATGTTTAGGTGAAGCACAAATTATTATATTATATTATATATTAAATTATATTTTTAAAACATCCCCCACTGTGTGTCGGTGGTCAGTGGACACAGATGAAAACATAATATTAAACACTATATATTAATATTAATACCGACACCAATCAATCAATTAATTAATATTAATATCAATATCAATATACATATTAATATACTATCAATACTACTATTGAATATACATACACTATTCATTTCATTTACACTATACATTTCATCAAACCAGCATGTCATGTCTCCTTTAACTGTGGGTGAAAAGAGGGAGAACTACAATGACTACATTAACCAGAATGCCTGGAAATGTTTACTTCCTCCTCCGAGACTGAGCCACTAAGCTCCTCGTCTCAGACAGCGCAAACCCACACACAACGGACAAGATAGCAGTTCTCATTCATAAGAGCACACACACACCAAAGTTCCACCACATGAATCTCACCGTGACAGATCAGCAGACCCACAGAGGCACTAGATCAGCCGTGCACCATCGGCAAAGTACGCTAGCCTAGCCACAAGCTAGCGGCAAACATTCATTCATTTAGCCAGCACCACTAACACAGTGCACATGCAAATATTATCTGCAGGCTGCATTAGCAGCCAGCAGCCAACGTGATACATTACATTGTGTTTATATGTGACATAGCCAAGTTAACAACGTTTCAATCCCTTAATCAAGTCTACTACAAGTATTGTTCTCTAAACAATTCGGCTGGCTAACATTAGCTAACGTTAGCTAACGTTAGCGTCCAGGCTAAGCAGGCTTTCGTTTTACAAACATTACAACTTACTTTTTTCTGATCCAGATGCATAAGTCCACTTCTTCATGTTGCTCAGTTGCTGGTTTATACTTCGGTCCTAATGTTGGCGCAAAGTTTAATTTAGCCTACTGTGTTGTTACAGCTGTACTGTAAACTACTAGCTTGCTAAGCTAGTAGCTAGCTACAAGTTAGCTTGCTTTCACAGTCCAAGACGGCACGTTCACGTCAACTACAACTACACTAGTCTTCAACTGAGATAAAAAAAAAAGATATATCATCCAAGTAAACGATGCAGTGCACAACAATAAGTGAACAAGTGAATAAAGATCTTAAAATATGAATGATTATATTAGGCAAATTAATGTTCTTCTTCAGGCAAATTGCACACATGAGATGATATAAAAGAAGCCGTGAAGCCAGACCAGCACTCTCAGGTTCAAAATTGAATGGCAGCCTGAAACAAACATGTTTCGGAATTATGTATTCCTTCTTCAGTGTTATAGCTTGCATGAGACATGACACATGAGATGATGCAACACAACTTTGACTAGAACACTGACGCCAGTCCAGCTGCAGTTCCGCAGGTATTTTACCAGGCAGACTCTGATTGGATTTCAAATTATTCATCCTCCGTGTATTATTGGATTGTCAAGGCTGTCAATCATTCAATCCCCCATTCAATGGCAAGAGTTTAACTGCACAGACCGTGCTTAGATGAAGTTAATAGCCTATTTTGATTGGCTATTATTTATTATTTATTTAATCCTGGGTCAACCTGTGCAGTTATTCTGCACGAATATTACTGCAGTCATTACTGCAGTGCAGGCCTGCTCAGAGCTGTCAATTTTGGCCATTTTTGAATAAAAAGAAATATCACTGGCATTTTTTTTAAGAGAGGAAAACTTCTAATAAAAAGAAAAATAATAATAATAAAAAAAATATATATATATATATATATATATATATATATATATATATATATATATATATATATATATATATATATGTAAATTAATAATAATTATGAATTATGAGTGAATTTGTGTTTCACGTGTTGTCATAGAGAAACCTCCACTGATTACAGTGTAGGTTAGTTTATTAGGACAAGTGCATGACAGTAAGGTTAGTTCTATATCGTATTAGCTCCGCTCAGCGTCAACTGCACATATCTCACTCCAGTGACGTGCACTGAATAAAAACTCACAAATGTACCTTTACATACCAACATCCTTCTGGCCACACCCCCATCTGCTACCTACATAAGCAGGGGTGTGGCCACACACTCATCTCCTTCTCAAAATTCACCACAAGAGAGTGCCTGTATACCAATCACTTGGCGAGGTTGTTTAGTTGAAGAAGGGAAAACAGAAGAACAAGGAGATACGTTGACGTTATATCTTTATTTTCTCTCTCACTATTTTCGAGAAAATACGGCGATAATGTCTTCGTCACTGGAGTGTCTGGAAGATGATGATCATTCTGACCTCCACCGTTTTTTTCGTATTAGGGGCTCGTGTCGCTGATCTACTCCCCACCTGCAGTCCTCCTTGCTGCGGCTGGATAGGTATTGAACCTCCGGTTATACAGCTGGACTGTAGGAGGCACCGGCTGTTTGTGAGACTTTTGTTTGCCTCTGGGCTGGGTGAGTAATGTTTGCTATGCGGGCGCCAGTTGTCTGTTAATGCTATGGGGGTTAGCTGACCAGATTGGGGTCCTCTGCTCGGCCTCTTAGGCGGCGGACGGAGGGTCCTGGTCTGACGCCCATGATGGTCAAACTAGTAGGCCGCGACCGAGACCTGGTTTGAACCCGGGATTCTCTGGACAAGCGGATGCCCGTGCAGGCCCCATCTTTCACATGAATGTGAGAGTACACCCTAAACACGAGGAAATGTGGGTCTGGATCTTCTTTATCGGTAGTTCCATGCTCAAGTCGGCTGCAGCCTGTATGGGAATTGTGCCGACTCCACTGTATGTCTGGTAAATCACTGTTGAAAACTGTGTTTGACATTTCTTTTTCTCTTCTCTCTTAGGATGAGGAGGGTTTCAGGCGGCGGCCTGTCTGAAGTGTGGCTTGTTATGTCGTTGTGTACAGTTCAGGTGATAGCTGCTTAGCTTGCGTGCTAGTTTGTGGCCTACTGTTAGCCAGTCAGCTGTTAGCTGCGGCGCTAGCTCGTTGTGTTCACTAGGCTAGGAAACGTTAGCTTGTTGCTATCAGTCGGACGGCTGTTAGCTTAATGCTACACTGTTGAAACGTTACTGTGAGTATAACATGCCTTAAACACTCTGACTACGACGTCATCTTTGACAGAGGATGTTAGTCGACCCTACACCCGGGTGCCATGCCAGCGAGGACTTCGTCAACATGGAGAACGGCGGCTGGGTGGCGCAGCGGACATTACCTTCGTCACCAACGCAGGAGACGCCGGGTTCGACGTCGGTTGTCCCGTTAACCAGTGTTGCAGTCATCTCGGCCTGCGCTCAGGGTGAAGGTAGGAGTCCTGCAGACTTTAAACACTTCTTCTTTCCTTCCCTTCTAAATGTTTTGTAATAACGATGTTTTCCAAAACGTGTGTTGCTGCAATACATTGAGGATACGATGCGTGTTGTGTGTGAATTGTCTTGTCACTGGTATAGCTTCTCTCTACATAGAAAATCGGTGTTGTTTTTTACATGTGTAAAAATGAACTAGTTAGTTGTGATGAGAACATGTGTGTTCATGTAACGTTTGTAACGTGGGTGAACTCACAACTAAGTGGGTTAATTAACCTGTGAAGCTATGCTTAGTGACATGTGATTGAGGAAAAAATCTTTTTTCTCAGCCTGTGATGACAATGAACAGTGTGTTCACATATTAACAGGGGTACCTGTTCAACCTGGTCGTATCAAGGGTAAGGTAGGAGGGGTGAACCACCCGGTTTTTCCCTGGGGCTTCCCCCCCCTCCTCTCAGACATGTTTGTTTACAATATATTGTGTCACTGTGTTTGTGGGGATACGATGTAACCCTCAGCTTAAGCTGCTGGGGTTGTGCTTCTGCTTGAGAAACGATTATTTTCCTAGGGAAAAGGTTGTTTGGTCACTATCATGTGTGCTTAGCAAGGCCTGTGGCCAATACGTAATCGAGGACTTATGTCTCTCTCATTATGAAAAACGGCGTTCCTCTGTAGTAAGAGTGTACTTTGCCATTTTTTGTTGTGATGAAGGGTTGTGTGTGTCGTTGAGATCTACAACTGGGTTAGGTTTTGGTCCACAGAAGCACATGTGTAAGTCTGGTACCAGGGCTCTTAAAGGGGCCCTCCCTGTTCTGTGTTTTTTCCTTAGTAAAAATCAGATAGCAGGTTAGCACATGAGTTCAGAGCCTCCTCCTCGGAGAGTCCTAACCCAAGTGTTACATAGCTCAATGTTGCAATATTTCTTTTCAATCTATACAGCTCACGTGGGAAGTCTCTCTGGGGGTTCCCCGTCCTCTCCTTTTTGGAGTAGGTGGACAGGGTATTGTTTAGGGTTTTTCCTGACTCCTCGCCTTACAGGTCTGTTGAGTCATGGGTTTCCCCCCGTCATAGGGGTACGTCGCTCACCGTCCCCTCTTATGAAGTGTGGTTGACGGGGTGGTGTTTCCCTCAGCCGCGTCGCATGGGGCCCATGTCCGTATTATTATTTTTTTTTTTTGAAATTTTTTTAATTAAAAACGCAGCTTCTTGTCGTTCCCCAGGCGGCTTGGAGGAACGGTATCTGGTGTCTTGTTAGACTATCCATTGATGTGTTTTGGGTCTCGACGTGTACATAGTGCTGGCTCTGGGTGTTTCTGATTCACGCATGAGGCTGGTGCGCCTTGGTTGCTCGTTATTAAAACAGCGTTTTTATAGGGCAACTGGGATGGAGTTTTTCTCTTCCGAGCCGCAGTTTACTAGGTTTGTCTCGACGAATTCTCGTTCATATCTGGGGGATGTTAACGGAATAGATCAAAGCATAGGTAGAGGGGTCTCACGCCCTTGGGGTGGGCCACTGAGCGCGGTTCGAATGGGACCGTCTGGGTGGCGCCCTCTATAATGTTTTAGATCGAATTGATATTATGGAGATGTTCGTTCTCCATTCTTTTCGCCCCTCTCGTCTCCCGCCTACGCATGGCTGAGAGGGGGCTGTTGAGGTGGTTTTTATAGTACTCCTCTGGCATCCCTGTGTACGTCCCGGTCCGCCGGGCCCGGTCCGAAGTCGTTTTCATCGACCCGTAGGCCTGGGATAACCCCTTTTTGAAAACTGAAATACTTGTACTGCGGTATAGCCAGTGTGTTTCGGAGTTTTTTTCTGAGGGGTTATAGGAACAACCACCGCATGTTGAACCAAGAGGGTGGTTGATTCCCTGGTGTGTTGGAGCGGAGTCAACTCCCGGGTTACCCGGTTGAGTGTGCCCCTGCACGTTCATGACGTCTGCCAATCGTGTCAGCCTTCTCTGCCTCGGCCCCTCTAGAGCATCAGGGTTTTTTGGTGGAGGCTTTGACATGGTGCTCAACAATGCCAGCATACGCCCCTTCCGCCGGGGTGCTGTTTGCAGTTGACCCCTTTGGCGCCCGTCTCGTCCGCAGTGCTCCAGGCTCGGGTCAAGTGCCTGCTGCCTGGATTGAGGGATCGGCCTCTTCTGGAGGTCGTCTCCCTGGTGCGCTGCCTGCTCCCGCTGTAGTGTAGCCTCTTGAGTGCTTCGAGTTACAGCCATGCTGACTGCCTGAGTATGCCAGGGTCAGTGTGCCAGGTGGCGTGCTAGTGGGGGGAAGGGCCTGCTCTTGGATGGGCCCTGTCCGAATACGCTGGCGATGTGGGGGGCGGTGTCACTAGTGACCGCCTGGTGAGGTCTTGATGCTGTGGCGTCATTGGCCTCTCCGGGCCCCCTTTTTCCGGGGGGATCCAGTCCCTTCTGGGTCTGGGTCTTCCTTCGCGCCCCGCTGCTACGGCCTTGCCACGGGGTTGAGTTTGCTCTTGACCCCGTGATTTTGGGGGCGGTAACGAGGTTGTTCCTTCCGTTCGTTCCCTGGTGGCATGCGGGTTGTGCGTGTGCGTAGTCGTGGGGTCAAGCCGCAGTCTGCTCACCCTGTGCGTTGAGTTGCTCGAGTTCCTCTTCGCACGGTCGGATCCGTTCCCTCCCATCCTCCAATAGGGAGGGTATCCCTCCATTAGGGAGGGTCGGGGGGCTCGGTCCTCCCCGGTTCTGATGGTTGTGGGGGGCCTCAGTGGGGTACATTTGTCGAGCTTCAGCTCCCGCTCAGCTCCCGTTGTGCAGTTGACGCTGAGCGGAGCTTATACGATATAGAACGATATGTTATGAGGTAACCGTAGTTCTATGAGTATTAGTGATGCTCAGCGTCTGGACGCCACTGCAGCCCTTGATCTTACCTTGTGGTGAAATGATTGAGAAGGAGATGAGTGTGGCCACACCCCTGCTTATTGTTATGGTTTGTAACCGACCCCAATCGCACAACACAAGACAGGTATGAGAGTAAGCCAAAACAGGGCATTTATTCAATACAAACAAAAAGCGGCACTGTCCCTTTAAGGGAGAACACAAAAATACTGGAAACAAAGAAATAGGGAAAAATGTGGCACTGTGCCTTTAAGAGGCGAGCAGGCTAAGGGGCTAAGGCTAAAGGACAGGGCCAGGGCAAAAAGACAGGGCAGGAACAGGGGCACTGGAGAGGGGAACAGGGACAGAGGCCCGGGGAGGCGGGCTGGAGACAGGGACAGAGAAAACAGGGTTAAGGCCTTGGACAGGGCGAGGGCCAGAGCTGCTTACAGGGATGGCAGGGTTCAGACGGCGGAGGCCTGGCAAGGAGATCCTCCTCGGAAGTGAAGAGACGCATCCTCCCGTAGAGGATTAGGAAGCGATGCGCGCCGGCTTGAGCGTCTGGAGTAGGAGCGCGTCGGGAGTAGGAGCGCGCCGGCTTGAAGAGCGCACCGGCTCGGGGTCTGGAGTGGAGCGCGTCTGGAGTAGGAGCGTGTCTGGAGTTGGAGCACGCCGGCTAGACGTCTGGAGTGGGACACTGGAAACCTCCCGTAGAGAATTAGAGAGCGCAGACTGTGTCCCACTCCAGGCAAAGGAGCGCGCCGGCTCGAAGAGACGCATCCTCCCGTAGGATAGGAAGCGGTGTGCGCCGGCTTGGCGTCTGGAGTGGAGCGCGCCGGCTTGGGGTCTGGAGTGGGGCGCGTCTGGAGTAGGAGCGCGCCGGCTTGAAGAGCGCGCCGGTTCGGGGTCTGGAGTGGAGCGCGTCTGGAGTAGGAGCGCGTCTGGAGTTGGAGCGCGCTGGCTAGAAGAGCGCGCCGGCTCGGGGTCTGGAGTGGAGCGCGTCTGGAGTAGGAGCGCGTCTGGAGTTGGAGCGCGCCGGCTAGACGTCTCTACCTCCCGTAGAGAATTAGAGATCGCAGACTGTGTCCCACTCCAGGCAAACGGCGACAGGTGGTGATGAATGGCACAACGTCTCCCAGTGAGAACAAAGGAATCCTCCCGTGGAAGAATAGAGAGCGATGACGATGTCTCACCAGGAGCGCGGCGGTAGATGGTAGCATACAGATACAGAACGACCCGACGAGGACTGGAGGGGAAGTCCAGGTATTTAAAGCCCTCTGGGGCGCTAATCATAACTTATCACAGCTGTGAAAGGTAGTCCAAGGGTGTGGGCTGTTGAAGAGCAGAGGAGAGTAAAACAACGCGAGGGTGGGGGCTGGTGAGGTGAGGAGACAGGGAATTAAAGGTCCAGGGGACAGGCGAACCTCACAGTACCCCCCCCCTCCACGGGAGCCACCGGGCGACCCAAAAATACAGACAGTGGGGCAGGGGACATGACAAAGCAACAAACAAAAAAAAACTGGGCCATGCTAGCAGGGGAAGCTACACCAAAAGTGGGGCTAGCAGAGGGACAGGGTAGCTGCCAGGGCACTGCTAGCTACAGGGCCTATGCTAGCTGTACTGCTACAATAACATAGAGGCTGCGCAAGCTGCCGGAGCTAGGCTAGCAGACAGGGCTGGACCAGCATGAGAGAACAAGCTAGCTGGAAGGACAGTCCTAGCAGTGGGGAAACTGACCTTGCTAGCTGAAGGGGCAGTCCTAGCAGTGGGGAAACTGACCTTGCTAGCTGAAGGGGCAGTCCTAGCAGTGGGGAAACTGACCTTGCTAGCTGAAGGGGCAGTCCTAGCAGTGGGGAAAACTGACGGGAAAACTGACCTTGCTAGCTGAAGGGGCAGTCCTAGCAGTGGGGAAACTGACCTTGCTAGCTGAAGGGGCAGTCCTAGCAGTGGGGAAACTGACCTTGCTAGCTGAAGGGGCAGTCCTAGCAGTGGAGAAACTGACCTTGCTAGCTGAAGGGGCAGTCCTAGCAGTGGGGAAAACTGACCTTGCTAGCTGAAGGGGCAGTCCTAGCAGCGGGGAAACTGACCTTGCTAGCTGAAGGGGCAGTCCTAGCAGTGGGGAAAACTGACCTTGCTAGCTGAAGGGGCAGTCCTAGCAGTGGGAAAGCTACACAAAAAGTGGAGGCCACGCAGAGGGACCGGGTTAGCTGCCTGGGCATGGCTAGCTACAGGGCCTATGCTAGCTGCAAGGGCTGCATTAACATAGAGGCTGTGCTAGCAGCCGGGGCTAAGCTAGCAGACTGGGGCCATGCTGGTAGTAGAGGCCTGGCAAGCTGCAGGGGAGCTAACGAGGCAACAGGGAAGCTAACGAGGCTAACAGGGAAGCTAACAGGGGAGTCAACAGGGGAACTAACAGGGGAACCTAAACAGGGAAGCTAACAGGGAAGCTAACAGGGGAGCTAACAGGCTAACAGGGGAGCTAACAGGGAAGACTAACAGGCTAACAGGGGAGCTAACAGGGAAGCTAACAGGGGAGCTAACAAAGGCTAACAGGGGAGCTAACAGGGGAGACTAACAGGCTAACAGGGGAGCTAACAGGGTTAGCTAACAGGGAAGCTAACAGGGGAGCTAACAAAGACTAACAGGGGAGCTAAACAGGGAAAACTAAGGGAGCTAGAGTGGGTTAGAGGGAACTAAAAAGGGAAAACTCAACATACACTGTCTGTGCTGGCTGGGGTCGTCGACGGGTCGGGTCGTACTGTTATGGTTTGTAACCGACCCCAATCGCACAACACAAGACAGGTATGAGAGTAAGCCAAAACAGGGCATTTATTCAATACAAACAAAAAGCGGCACTGTCCCTTTAAGGGAGAACACAAAAATACTGGAAACAAAGAAATAGGGAAAAATGTGGCACTGTGCCTTTAAGAGGCGAGCAGGCTAAGGGGCTAAGGCTAAAGGACAGGGCCAGGGCAAAAAGACAGGGCAGGAACAGGGGCACTGGAGAGGGGAACAGGGACAGAGGCCCGGGGAGGCGGGCTGGAGACAGGGACAGAGAAAACAGGGTTAAGGCCTTGGACAGGGCGAGGGCCAGAGCTGCTTACAGGGATGGCAGGGTTCAGACGGCGGAGGCCTGGCAAGGAGATCCTCCTCGGAAGTGAAGAGACGCATCCTCCCGTAGAGGATTAGGAAGCGATGCGCGCCGGCTTGAGCGTCTGGAGTAGGAGCGCGTCGGGAGTAGGAGCGCGCCGGCTTGAAGAGCGCACCGGCTCGGGGTCTGGAGTGGAGCGCGTCTGGAGTAGGAGCGCGTCTGGAGTTGGAGCGCGCCGGCTAGACGTCTGGAGTGGGACACTGGAAACCTCCCGTAGAGAATTAGAGAGCGCAGACTGTGTCCCACTCCAGGCAAAGGAGCGCGCCGGCTCGAAGAGACGCATCCTCCCGTAGGATAGGAAGCGGTGTGCGCCGGCTTGGCGTCTGGAGTGGAGCGCGCCGGCTTGGGGTCTGGAGTGGGGCGCGTCTGGAGTAGGAGCGCGCCGGCTTGAAGAGCGCGCCGGCTCGGGGTCTGGAGTGGAGCGCGTCTGGAGTAGGAGCGCGTCTGGAGTTGGAGCGCGCCGGCTAGAAGAGCGCGCCGGCTCGGGGTCTGGAGTGGAGCGCGTCTGGAGTAGGAGTGCATCTGGAGTTGGAGCGCGCCGGCTAGACGTCTGGAGTGGGACACTGGAAAACCTCCCGTAGAGAATTAGAGAGCGCAGACTGTGTCCCACTCCAGGCAAACGGCGACAGGTGGTGATGAATGGCACAACGTCTCCCAGTGAGAACAAAGGAATCCTCCCGTCGAAGAATAGAGAGCGATGACGATGTCTCACCAGGAGCACGGCGGTAGATGGTAGCATACAGATACAGAACGACCCGACGAGGACTGGAGGGGAAGTCCAGGTATTTAAAGCCCTCTGGGGCGCTAATCATAACTTATCACAGCTGTGAAAGGTAGTCCAAGGGTGTGGGCTGTTGAAGAGCAGAGGAGAGTAAAACAACGCGAGGGTGGGGGCTGGTGAGGTGAGGAGACAGGGAATTAAAGGTCCAGGGGACAGGCGAACCTCACAGTACCCCCCCCTCCACGGGAGCCACCGGGCGACCCAAAAATACAGACAGTGGGGCAGGGGACATGACAAAGCAACAAACAAAAAAAAACTGGGCCATGCTAGCAGGGGAAGCTACACCAAAAGTGGGGCTAGCAGAGGGACAGGGTAGCTGCCAGGGCACTGCTAGCTACAGGGCCTATGCTAGCTGTACTGCTACAATAACATAGAGGCTGCGCAAGCTGCCGGAGCTAGGCTAGCAGACAGGGCTGGACCAGCATGAGAGAACAAGCTAGCTGGAAGGACAGTCCTAGCAGTGGGGAAACTGACCTTGCTAGCTGAAGGGGCAGTCCTAGCAGTGGGGAAACTGACCTTGCTAGCTGAAGGGGCAGTCCTAGCAGTGGGGAAACTGACCTTGCTAGCTGAAGGGGCAGTCCTAGCAGTGGGGAAAACTGACGGGAAAACTGACCTTGCTAGCTGAAGGGGCAGTCCTAGCAGTGGGGAAACTGACCTTGCTAGCTGAAGGGGCAGTCCTAGCAGTGGGGAAACTGACCTTGCTAGCTGAAGGGGCAGTCCTAGCAGTGGAGAAACTGACCTTGCTAGCTGAAGGGGCAGTCCTAGCAGTGGGGAAAACTGACCTTGCTAGCTGAAGGGGCAGTCCTAGCAGCGGGGAAACTGACCTTGCTAGCTGAAGGGGCAGTCCTAGCAGTGGGGAAAACTGACCTTGCTAGCTGAAGGGGCAGTCCTAGCAGTGGGAAAGCTACACAAAAAGTGGAGGCCACGCAGATGGTAGCATACAGATACAGAACGACCCGACGAGGACTGGAGGGGAAGTCCAGGTATTTAAAGCCCTCTGGGGCGCTAATCATAACTTATCACAGCTGTGAAAGGTAGTCCAAGGGTGTGGGCTGTTGAAGAGCAGAGGAGAGTAAAACAACGTGAGGGTGGGGGCTGGTGAGGTGAGGAGACAGGGAATTAAAGGTCCAGGGGACAGGCGAACCTCACACTTATGTAGGTAGCAGATGGGAGTGTGGCCAGACGGATGTTGGTATGTAAAGGTACATTTGTGAGTTTTTATTCAGTGCACGTCACTGGAGTGAGATATGTGCAGTTGACGCTGAGCGTCACTAATACTCATAGAACTACGGTTATATTCATAACCTATCGTTAGGGTTCGATTTTTTTTTTTTTTTTTTTTTCAGATAATGGTTGAAGAAGTGCGTCTTTAGTCAACGGCGAAAGATTGGACGGGTTTCGGCTGTCCTAACTGGGGTGGGTAGTTCATTCCACCATTGTGGGGAAAGGACTGAGAATAGGCGACTTCTCTTTGATGACCCTCCCGGAGCTTGGATAGGAGTAGGTCTGAGGCGGCCAGAAGATGCAGAGCGTAGGGGTCTTGAGGGTGTGTAGTTAGAGACCATTGACCGGAGGTAGGCGGGAGCGGTTCCCTTTGCCGCACGGTATGCTAGGTCGAGGGCCTTGAAGCGGATTTGTGCAGCAATGGGGAGCCAGTGCAGGTCCCTAAGAAGTGGAGTGACATGGGCCGACTTCGGTAGGTTTGAGATCAGGCGGGCCGCTGCGTTCTGAATGAGTTGAAGAGGCTTGGTGGCAGTGGCCGGGAGGCCGGCAAGCAGTGCGTTGCAGTAGTCGAGGCGGGAGATGAGTTGATTGGACGAGGAGTTGGGTGGCTTCTTTTGTCAGGAAGAGGCGGATCCTTCTGACGGGTTCCCTTGTACCGACCAGTAGGAGGAACATGCGCACAACAACCAGGTAGGGGAGGGGGGGAATTGGCATAACGACTAAATTGGGATGGGGAGAAAAAAATTTAAAATCAGGCGGAGAAAAAGAGGATAAAAAAACAAAAGAAAACAATGAGTCTGCCTACAGGAGGGAGGTGGAAGATCTTACAGCCTGGTGTGGCAGCAACAACCTGGTGCTCAATATAAAAAAAACAAGAGAGATCATAGTGGATTTCAGAAGATCAAGGCCTGACCACTCCCCTCTGCTCATCAACAACGAGGCAGTGGAGAGGGTCACAGAGTTCAAGTTCCTGGGTCTCAGGGTGAGTGAGAGCCTGTCCTGGAGCACCAACACCGCCTCAGTGATCGGAAAAGCTCAGCAACGCCTATAAGGAAGCTGAAGCAGGCTGGCCTGCCACGAAATCTCCTTGTCAACTTTTATCATTGTGCGGTCGAGAGTGTGCTGACCTACTGTGTGTCTGTGTGGTTCTCCAGCTGCACAAAGGCAGAGCAAGAGGCTCTACAGAGGGTGGTGAAGGCGGCAGGCAGGATCGTCGGGACTCCTCTACCAAACATCACCTCCGTCTTTACCTCTCGCTGCCTCCACCGCTCCAAGTGTATCATCAAGGACCAGTCTCACCCAGCACATCACCTCTTTCAGCTCTTTCCCTCAGGGAGGAGATACCGGTCCGTAAATGCTAAGATCTCATAATTTATGAACAGCTTTTACCCCCAAGCAGTCAGACTGCTAAACTCTCATTGACTGTCCCCTCACGTGCACCATGCACTTTACCTGGACTTGATAACTATTATGTTTACCGCTCATCATGCACTTTAAAATATTTCTGTTATATGTACAGTGTTATGTTATGTGTTACATGTATGTTTGTACTACGGCCATGTGGGAGCTCCCCTGAAATTTCGTTGTATACTTTGTGTGCAATGACAATTAAAAGTATATTCTATTCTATAAGGACGTGATGTTGAACAACATGCTGAACAAATTACTTTTGATTATTGAGTGTGATAAATATCAAGTGCTTTAAAACTTTTACTTGGGAGTGCAATTTTAAATGGAGAACATTTACTTAGGTTTTTACCAGACTACATGTATTACCCTAATGAGCTCCCCTTAATTTGAAATAGTCTCGTTAGCACCGTACTGGGGTATGCATATAGGCGTTTTGAATTGAAAACCCTTTTGTGTATGTTTTATGCATTTTCCTGCATCCTAGACTTTGAACTTGCTGCAGTAATGCTGATACTGGGAGGATCTGCAGTGCCCCCAAAGTATGTCATTGGAGTTATTTCAGATACACAGGCTAGAGGTTATCGGTTTATATATAGAGAGACAGAGAGAGACAGAGAGAGAGAGAGAGAGAGAGAGAGAGAGAGAGAGAGAGAGAGAGAGAGAGAGAGAGAGAGAGAGAGAGAGAGAGAGAGAGAGAGAGAGAGAGATACGGGCATGCATGCATTCGTGTGTGTGTGTGTGTGTGTGTGTGTGTGTGTGTGTGTGTGTTGTGTGTGTGTGTGTGTGTGTGCGTGTGTGTGTGTGTGTGTGTGTGTGTGCGTGCGTGTGTGTGTGTGTGTGTGAAGGAGAGACAGAAAGAGGGAGACAAGTCGGCTATCTATCTATCTATCTATCTATCTATCTATCTATCTATCTATCTATCTATCTATCTATCTATCTATCTATCTATCTATCTATCTATCTATCTATCTATCTATCTATCTATCTATCTATCTATCTATCTATCTATCTATCTATCTATCTATCTATCTATCTATCTATCTATCTATCTATCTATCTATCTATCTATCTATCTATCTATCTATCTGCCTGCCTGCCTGCCTGCCTGCCTGCCTGCCTGCCTGCCTGCCTGCCTGCCTGCCTGCCTGCCTGCCTGCCTGCCTGCCTGCCTGCCTGCCTGCCTGCTTTCCTGCCTAGTGATCAGGTTGTAGATGGCTTAGAGTAGACGACAGAGTACAGCAACTTGCAATGGGCCTGGTCTACAAGATACACTACACGACCAAGGTACCCATGTACATGTCATAATACTTCCCAAAGGTCAGTGAATACCACGATCACAACACCAGAGGGAGCTCCGCAAAAACCCAGATTCGGCTCAAACAAGGGACTAAACACATTTCGCAATTATGCCACATCAATGGGGAACGCCCTACCCAAAGCTGTAAAGGAATGTGAAGCACTACCCACTTTCAAAAACACTCTCAAAAAACACCTACGGGAGACTGCAATTCTAAACTGGCCCCTGTAAATGTCCTAACACAACCCCCCCCCCAATGTACAGTAAATGACCAAGTATGGTCTTGTCAATATTCCAATGTACAGTTTTGCTTGTTCAGTTGTACAGTGTCCCCAACCCACTTCTCCTACCCAACCTCCCCCCCCCAACCTCCTCCAATGTACAGTTTCTATGTCAAATGTATATACTCTCTTTTCTGGACTCTTTTCGTATCACAAACAGTACTGTATTTGCAAATCTGGTATGTCATAAATGTATAGATGTAGCAGTACTGTCTATCTGTATGTCATGTATGTCATATATGTTATGATGAATTGAAAATGGGGGACCCTGATGTAAACCAGACGAAAGTCTTTCTCTGGTCTGCATCCCCTTACCAATTGTATGTATTGAGCTGTACTGTACTGTACCCATTCTGCAATCTGTTAATACAATTTTTCAATCAATTCAATTTCTATCAGATCATGACTGCACGGTGCCTACCCTAATATTCGGCCCACCCGCCGCCTATGACTGCACCCTACTGGTTAAAACATGAACCTCCTACCAAATAGTAGTAATTTAACACCACCCTATATAAAACATGTAAACAATACCAATATATTTAGAAATCTTGAATCTTTTATGAGGTTATTCCTGATAACCACTTCTGGGAGTCCACATCTCAGAGGACCTCTCTTGGACCCTCAACACCTCATCACTGGTCAAGAAGGCTCACCAGCGCCTCTTCTTCCTGAGGAGACTGAGGAGAGCCCACCTGTCTCCTCAGAATCTGGTGAACCTTTACCGGTGGGATTTGAACATCAATCATATGTTTGTGGTTAGAGCAGGCTACAAAACTATTAACGAGAACTAGTAACAGTGTAGGCCAGTTGTTTTTTGTCAAACATTTTCATATCAAGGACCCCCAAATTGACACAAATTAGAGACCATGGACCCCCATTCGATAAGATTGTGTACTGGATGCCCCTGTTGTGCCAAAATCCTACCCCTTGCCATAATCTTACCCCACCCAAATTCAATAACTTGCGTGTGACTGCTCCCACGGGCCGAATGCGGCGAGCTAAATCGCGCAAGGAAATCTGACCAAAAATGAACCAAGCTCCAGCAGTATTAACCAACGCTGACTGAGTGCAATAGTATCCAGCTGCAGCACGACAGCCCAGCGCTTACAAGCCCCGCACATACAAGCACCGCACATAGCAACCCCTCGCTTCCATTGGCTGATTTTGGTGACGTGATTTTGGGTCACGTTGCACGTTGCACTGCGGGATTGATTGATTGATTGATTGAAAACTTTATGGTGACGTGATTTTGGGTCACGTTGCACGTTGCACTGCGGGATTGATTGATTGATTGATTGAAAACTTTATTAACAGATTGCCGTATGATTTGGGTCACGTTGCACTGCGGGATTGATTGATTGATTGATTCATTGATTCATTGATTCATTGATTCATTGATTGATTGATTGAAAACTTTATTAACAGATTGATTGATTGATTGAAAACTTTATTAACAGATTGCCGAATGGGTACACGTGACCACAGGCCCTGATTGATTAATTGAAAACTTTATTAACAGATTGTAGAATGGGTACACGTGACCTGACTGATTGATTGATTGATTGATTGATTGATTGATTGAAAACTTTATTAACAGATTGCAGAATGGGTACAGTGACCGATTGATTGATTGATTGATTGATTGATTGATTGATTTATTGATTTATTGATTGATTGATTGAAAACTTTATTAACAGATTGCAGAATGCAGTACAGCTCAATACACACAATTGTTAAGGGGATGCAGACCATGCAGTACTGTTACATTTGTGACATACAGTAAATATATACAAGGGGGAGGGAACTGTACATTTATGATGAATTGAAAATGGGGGACCCTGATGTAAACAAGACGGAAGTCTTTCTCTGGTCTGCATCCCCTTAACAATTGTGTGTATTGAGCTGTACTGCAGATATATTTCAATTGCCTTACTTATTTACATAAGTATTATAGGCCTACAGCAGTATTGTACAGACAGTCTGTGTGAAGTCTGTGTGGTTATCCAGCTGCACAAAGGCAGAGCAAGAGGCTCTACAGAGGGTGGTGAAGGCGGCAGGCAGGATTGTCGGGACTCCTCTATCAAACATCACCTCCGTCTTCACCTCCCGCTGCCTCCACCGCTCCAAGTGTATCATCAAGGACCAGTCTCACCCAGCACATCACCTCTTTCAGCTCCTTCCCTCAGGGAGGAGATACCGGTCCATACATGCCAAGAGTTAAAGATTTAAGAACAGCTTTTTCCCCCAAGCAGTCAGACTGTTAAACGCTCATTGACTGTCCCCTCACGTGCACCATACACTTACCTGGACTTGATAATCACTGTTACCACTCATCATGCACTTTATTTAAAATATTCTGTTATGTACAGTGTTATATGTGTTTCATGTATGTATATATTGTACTACGGTCTGTGGGAGCTCCCCTGAAATTTCACTCACGGTCATATAAGAGTTTTAATGTAGAAGGTTTTATTAATGAAATGTTGGGTATAAACTGGGAGGAGGTATGTTGTGAGGATGACCCAGAGGTTGCACTGGACTTATTTATGTCAGAAACAAATCAGCCCCATGGATAGATAGTAGCTTTTAATGAATTTTAATGAATGAGAGAGACATACTGTAGCCAAAAAAGCATCAGTGTGTTCCAGTTCTGCAGATGACAGACAAAAGTACCGTTCCTTACGTAATCAAGTCACAAAGTTAAATAAGGTGAGAAAAAGGGAATATTTTAAACCATGGTTATATGATGTGAGAAATGATGGTAAAAATCTATGGAATGTTTTAAATCAAATTATGGGTAGAAAATCCAATGTCTGTACACCTTTTGTTGAGTCATATGGAATTGTCCTAACCAAACCATGTGATATTGCCAACCATTTTTATGATTTTTATGCAAGTAAGATATCTCAGCTCAGGCAGGGAATGCACATCTCAAACAATACAAAATCAAATGACATAATTAAGAATATCATAATGAAAGATAAAGGGTGTACATTTGATTTTCAACAGGTTGAGGTTAGTGATATTGAAAGGTTACTCCAGGCTCTACCTGACAGCAAGTTAGCTGGCACAGACAACTTGGATAGTAAATTATTGAGAATTACTGCTACGATCATAGCAAGTCCAGTGTCATATTATTAATAGATGTATACAACGTATATGTACATTACATTTTCTATATTAGGTCTGGAGTTGCCCTCATTAAAAACTGATTTGGAGTCTTTGGGTAAAGGAGTAACCTTAGCTTCCTTCCATCTCTTTGGACATAGTCCCACTTGTATACATCTATTAATAATATGACACTGGACTTGCTATGATCGTAGCAGTAATTCTCAATAATTTACTATCCAAGTTGTCTGTGCCAGCTAACTTGCTGTCAGGTAGAGCCTGGAGTAACCTTTCAATATCACTAACCTCAACCTGTTGAAAATCAAATGTACACCCTTTATCTTTCATTATGATATTCTTAATTATGTCATTTGATTTTGTATTGTTTGAGATGTGCATTCCCTGCCTGAGCTGAGATATCTTACTTGCATAAAAATCATTAAAATGGTTGGCAATATCACATGGTTTGGTTAGGACAATTCCATATGACTCAACAAAAGGTGTACAGACATTGGATTTTCTACCCATAATTTGATTTAAAACATTCCATAGATCTTTACCATCATTTCTCACATCATATAACCATGGTTTAAAATATTCCCTTTTTCTCACCTTATTTAACTTTGTGACTTGATTACGTAAGGAACAGTACTTTTGTCTGTCATCTGCAGAACTGGAACACACTGATGCTTTTTTGGCTACAGTATGTCTCTCTCATTCATTAAAATTCATTAAAAGCTACTATCTATCCATGGGGCTGATTTGTTTCTGACATAAATAAGTCCAGTGCAACCTCTGGGTCATCCTCACAACATACCTCCTCCCAGTTTATACCCAACATTTCATTAATAAAACCTTCTACATTAAAACTCTTATATGACCGTGAGTGAAATTTCAGGGGAGCTCCCACAGACCGTAGTACAATATATACATACATGAAACACATATAACACTGTACATAACAGAATATTTTAAATAAAGTGCATGATGAGTGGTAACAGTGATTATCAAGTCCAGGTAAGTGCATGGTGCACGTGAGGGGACAGTCAATGAGCGTTTAACAGTCTGACTGCTTGGGGGAAAAAGCTGTTCTTAAATCTTTAACTCTTGGCATGTATGGACCGGTATCTCCTCCCTGAGGGAAGGAGCTGAAAGAGGTGATGTGCTGGGTGAGACTGGTCCTTGATGATACACTTGGAGCGGTGGAGGCAGCGGGAGGTGAAGACGGAGGTGATGTTTGATAGAGGAGTCCCGACAATCCTGCCTGCCGCCTTCACCACCCTCTGTAGAGCCTCTTGCTCTGCCTTTGTGCAGCTGGATAACCACACAGACTTCACACAGACTGTCTGTACAATACTGCTGTAGGCCTATAATACTTATGTAAATAAGTAAGGCAATTGAAATATATCTGCAGTACAGCTCAATACACACAATTGTTAAGGGGATGCAGACCAGAGAAAGACTTCCGTCTTGTTTACATCAGGGTCCCCCATTTTCAATTCATCATAAATGTACAGTTCCCTCCCCCTTGTATGTATTTACTGTATGTCACAAATGTAACAGTACTGCATGGTCTGCATCCCCTTAACAATTGTGTGTATTGAGCTGTACTGCATTCTGCAATCTGTTAATAAAGTTTTCAATCAATAAATCAATAAATCAATAAATCAATCAATCAATCAATCAATCAATCAATCAATCGGTCACTGTACCCATTATGCAATCTGTTAATAAAGTTTTCAATCAATCAATCAATCAATCAATCAATCAATCGGTCAGGTCACGTGTACCCATTCTACAATCTGTTAATAAAGTTTTCAATCAATCAATCAGGGCCTGTGGTCACGTGTACCCAATCTGTTAATAAAGTTTTCAATCAATCAATCAGGGCCTGTGGTCACGTGTACCCATTCGGCAATCTGTTAATAAAGTTTTCAATCAATCAATCAATCAATCTGTTAATAAAGTTTTCAATCAATCAATCAATCAATCAATCAATCAATGAATCAATCAATCAATCAATGAATCAATCAATCCCGCAGTGCAACGTGACCCAAATCATACGGCAATCTGTTAATAAAGTTTTCAATCAATCAATCAATCAATCCCGCAGTGCAACGTGCAACGTGACCCAAAATCACGTGACCAAAATCAGCCAATGGAAGCGAGGGGTTGCTATGTGCGGGCTTGTATGTGCGGGGCTTGTAAGCGCTGGTCTGAACGGCTGCAGCTGGAAGCATCTCACTGAGTGGGTGCCACGCGGGTGGCGTGAATATTAAAGGCAACCAACTTGTGTTCGGCTTTTCTCTGATTTTTTTCTCTCCACGCTGTGTATCATAGACTACCAGATTCGCACTCGTGTATAAACAAAGCCCATACAGTTATGAAATGCGCTGAACTAGAAAGCGTAAAGTTATTATGTTTCGCGTTCCATTGATTAACGCCATTACCTGCTGTGCTGTAGGAAGCAGAGGTACAGTAAGTTACAGTAGGTGTAGGTTACATGTTTAATCAAAGCCCATACAATTTTTCATAATATTTCAAATATCATAATGATGTGTTTTCTATATTATATCCACAATCATTCATCTAAAAAATTGTATGGGCTTTGATTAAACATGTAACCTACACCTACTGTAACTTACTGTACCTCTGCTTCCTACAGCACAGCAGGTAATGGCGTTAATCAATGGAACGCGAAACGTAGTCTATGATACACAGCGTGGATGGGCTTTCAGAGGGAGAGGCATGACTTCGCGACAGCCATATTAGACACTCACTGTACATCAGTGTGGAACTGTAACGTTATATGTTATTTCGCCCGTGGAGGCTGCTGAGCCTGAAGCGCCAGCGGGGCGACGCGGTGGTTTTTCCCCGGCGTCCGTGCACCGCCGCCGGCTTGATACAGCTTCAGCAGCAGCAGCGGCGGTGCTCTGTTGTAGGAAGCCCTTCAATGACAGCGGCGCGCTCTCATATTTTGCGAAGCGATTTTTATTGTTTTGTCATGACCAAACATAATCCCAACATAGATAGGAGGTGTAGAGTACAGTCACACAACAGAACACCGCTGGTTCGACCAGCGCTTTTGCCGCGTCTCTCTTTGCGCGAGGGCGTGTGCTAGTGGATTGATTGATTGGCCGTGTGGCCAATCAGAGAAACGCTGAACGAAAAGCTGAACACAAGTTGGTTGCCTTTAATATTCACGCTGCCGGGTGGGGTAAGATTATGGCAAGGGGTAGGATTTCATTACATTCGTGGAGGGAGTGAAACCTAGGATCAGAATGGTGATCCATTTTACAGTTGTAATAATTTCTTCTGAATTAGCTAAATAATTAAACGAACGGAAATGGAACTGTTCTGGAGACCCCCTTCAGTGACCCCAGCTGGGGGTATCCCGACGTCGACGTAATGGATACCTCTGTATTTCAGTTGTGGACGTAAAGAATATCGACAGTTTTTTTGGTCCTAAGAGTGGGGTAGCGTGGCCGAGCGGTCTAAGGCGCTGGATTAAGGCTCCAGTCTCTTCGGAGGCGTGGGTTCAAATCCCACCGCTGCCAATAGTTTTTTTTTGAAAACGCAGCGTTGGGGTGGACCGGTGGACGTTCTTTATTAAAAGGTGTTCGTGAAGTGACAACTAGATTTCATGTGCCACATATTTATAAAACATTTTAAGGATGTAATGTTAAGTTATTCTACTGCCAGAGACGCGTTTATTGTTCCGTCCTATTTGGACATGCCGCACTCCGTAGTGCTTTCTTGAGAAGCATGCAGCTGCAGAGCAGCAGAGCCAGCGGCGCTCTCAGGGCCGCGCTCTAACGGCCGCGCTGTGAGGGCTGCTCAGCAGCGCCACCCACCCAATGTATTGCAATAGGGTATATCTGCAGAGCCACAGAGCCCCAACGTCTGGGCGGGGCTTCGTGGCGTGGACGGGTTTGAGGCGGGGCTTCGTGGCGTGGACAAGTATTGTGGCCTGGACAAGTATTTGTTGGAGTGCGCATGCGGATGAGGGGGGGGGGGGGGGGGCTCTCTCGCTCTCTCGTTTACGACAAGTATTTGTTGGAGTGCGCATGCGGATGAGGGGGGGGGCTCTCTCGCTCTCTCGTTTACGACAAGTATTTGTTGGAGTGCGCATGCGGATGAGGGGGGGGGGGGGGGGGGGCTCTCTCGCTCTCTCGTTTACGACAAGTATTTGTTGGAGTGCGCATGCGGATGAGGGGGGGGGGCTCTCTCGCTCTCTCGTTTACGACAAGTATTTGTTGGAGTGCGCATGCGGATGAGGGGGGGGGGCTCTCTCGCTCTCTCGTTTACGACAAGTATTTGTTGGAGTGCGCATGCGGATGAGGGGGGGGGGGGGGGGGCTCTCTCGCATATAGTAATAATAGAGTATATACATTTGAGGGAGAATAAACTGTACATATACAGCACTGTTTGTGATACAAAAATAGTAGAGTACATTAACCTGGCACACAACATACTTGTTCACATGTCATTTTTCTTTCACTCTAAAGGAAATATGTCTCACATACAGTAGACCCCCCAGTAGCCTACTTTGTGGAGACGAAGATGATGAGTACCAGTCTTCTCCTCGGACATATAAAATCAGTTTTTCAATACAAGTACGACTCAAGACACAGAACATTAGTATGCAAAATAAAAAATGTACACAGATTTGAGTGTGAATGAAAACTTTATTTGAACAGATTGCAGAATGGGTACAATACAGTACGGCTCAATACACACAATTGTTAAGGGGATGCAGACCAGAGAAAGACGTTTGTCTTGTTTACATCAGGGTCCCCCATTTTCTATTCATATCGACATACAGGTATTTAGTACCGATACATGTGACATATACGGTATTTAAGCATTACATCACGCGCAGGAGAGGTTTGTGAACAATAAACCATGCCTAGGGGTGGTCGTTAGACCCCCCTAGGCATGGTTTATTTTTCACAAATCACGACTGCAAGTGGTGTAATGCTTTTATACAACTGCCACATTCATCCAACCTTATTGCTATACAATAAACACACATTAATCGAAGATTTATTGAAAAAACCATCCGCCAGAAAAAGTAGTTCCCACAACAACAAAAAAGACAAGTTGCCTCCATGTGGAAGCAGCTCGGAAGTGCATCCAACGGTTCTCATCCAACAAACTAACACATCCAACTGTGTGTTATTGGAATGATTGATTGATTGATTGAACATTTTATTACCAGATGCAGAATGGGTACAATACAGTACGGCTCAATACACACAATTGTTAAGGGGATGCAGACCTACTTTCTATAGAACTTCATTCTTAGATGCTTCTATAGAAAGTAGGTAAAACAAATTAAAAAGTCAACAAACTAACACATCCAACTGTGTGTTATTGGAATGATTGATTGATTGATTGAAAATTGTATTACCAGATGCAGAATGGGTACAATACAGTACGGCTCAATACACACAATTGTTAAGGGGATGCAGACCTACTTTCTATAGAACTTCATTATTAGATGCTTCTATAGAAAGTAGGTAAAACAAATTAAAACGTTTTCTTTGCCCTATAGGGGAAAAAAAGTTTTCTTCGCCCTATTTTTTTATTTATTTAAACCTACTTTAGAGGGCCTAAACTTAACCAGTTGGAAACCAGGCGTACAGTAATAAAATTAGCAAATCAATCAATCAATCAATCAATCAATCAATCAATCAATTCAATAGGCCATGCTCACTTAAAACAGCGCAGCTGCTTCTATGTCTCTCAGTCTGACTCTCCTTCGCCGTTGTGTGTGTGTGTGTGGTGTGGGTGTGTGTGTGGTGGGGGGGGGAGGGGTGGGGTGTGCCAGACAGTGTGAGAGAGTTATGAGCAAGGAAGAAAACATTTAAAAATAAAATTGCAAATAATCAATCAATCAATCCACAATTTTTCTTTTGTTCCACAATGACTCATGACCCATAGATTACACAATCCAACATTGTGTAAGAGACTAAGACATTCGCCGTGACAGAATCTGTTTATATTAGTCGTTATCACGCTATCAACATATCCATTTGTAAAGATTATTGTCCCCTCTCCTCTCCTCCCCTCTCCGCTCTCCGCTCCCTCTACAAAGTCGAACGGCGGAGTGATAGTGATTCGGTTGTGGGCGGGTCCTGGGACGAGAGCGTGGAATTGTGACAGATACATACGTGTAAATTGACTGTTTCAGCCAATCATAATCGAGAAATTTGCATGCCGTTGTATAATCAAATATACAGTACGGTTACCCATAGATCCTGACAGAGTATATACACATATGATAGGGAGGGGACTGTACATTAGGAGGGGGGTGGGTGGGAGAGAAATATACATACGGTGGTGAGGAGACAGTACATTTGGACACTGAAACCGAACCGTTTCAGTGTGTAACGTACAAACAGTGCTGTATATGTACAGTTTATTCCCCTCAAATGTATATACTCTATTATTACTATATGCGAGAGAGCCCCCCCCAACAGTGCTGTATATTTGTAGACCCTCTTCCAATGTACAGTTTATATGTCTGAGGAGAAGACTGGTACTCATCATCTTCGTCTCCACAAAGTAGGCTACTGGGGGGTCTACTGTATGTGAGACATATTTCCTTTAGAGTGAAAGAAAAATGACATGTGAACAAGTATGTTGTGTGCCAGGTTAATGTACTGTGAGATCCGCGCGAGGCCAGAGGATGTACATACATCTGTATGAGTAAATTAACTACTTTTGCTCACACAATAGCTTGAATGAATTTGTTTATTTATTTCGAACATAAATTGAAAATAAATAATAATAAAAAACAAGTAATAAACAGATTAAAAAACAAACAAGCAGGAGGAGTAGGAGGATGAAGTGTAAACGTATTCCTACCCCCTTGATTGATTGGAAACTTTATTAACAGATTGCAGAATGGGTACAATACAGTACGGCTCAATACACACAATTGTTAAGGGGATGCATTGCAGACCAGAGAAAGACTTTCGTCTTGTTTATATCAGGGTCCCCCATTTTCAATTCATCATAACAGATAGACAGTATTCAGTATACCTTCACACTCTATTATCTTATGCAACTCATATTCACTCCACAAACTGAAATATACATACATTGTTGAATGAACAGCCTGTTTCTTGAAGTTAGACTCTCCTCTAAATTGTAACTCTATAACAGCATTTTTGGATGTTACCCGGGAGTGAATTGTTTCGTGCTTTGATTTGTGCAGTCTTAAATTCAGCCAGGTCCCCGAGTTTCATTGCATGTGATTTAAAAAATAGTGTGTTTGTGTGTTCCAGATATCCTACCTTATTGATAATCAAATCAAAATCAAATGTATTTGTAAGGCCCGACAACACACGTTAACCGTTGGCCAGCGGTGCACAGGCATCACCCACACTTTCACTATTTCCCAGTGCGGAATTGTCTAGTTTTTTATTATTATTTATTTTCAATTTATATTCGAAATAAATAAACGCATTCATTCAAGATATCTGGCCTTGCGCGGACCCCCACCCCCCACCCCACCTACCCAACCTCCTCCAATGTACAGTTTTTACGTCAAATGTATATACTCTCTTTTCTGGACTCTTTTTGTATCACAAACAGTACTGTATTTGCAAATCTGGTATGTCATAAATGTATAGATGTAGCAGTACTGTCTATCTGTATGTCATGTATGTCATTATGTCCTGATGAATTGAAAATGGGGGACCCTGATGTAAACAAGACAAAAGCCTTTCTCAGGTCTGCATCCCCTTAACAATTGTGTGTATTGAGCTGTACTGTATTGTACCCATTCTGCAATCTGTTAATAAAGTTTTCAATCAATTAATCAATCAATGCCCGCACAGTGCAATACTCCAATTCAGCCATTGGGTGGGTGGCGCTGCTGAGCGGCCCTTGAGAGCGCCGCTGGCTCTGCGGCTCTGCAGCTGCATACTATTGGCATTCTTCCGGCAACAACCTAAAGACGAGTTTTCATCGTTGCAGCAGCTTGAAAGCCGCACATGCCCACGAACTAGGTGACGTTGCCGATCGATAACGGTAGATTGGAGAAAACTCAAATTGTGCTGTAGGTTTGTGTTGTATATATAACTTAATCGTAAACCACGATGAAGCCACCTCCTCGTGCCCGATCCCAACCAAACCGCTATCTCGCTAGGAAAGTCGATCCTGAGCAGCTGCCACCCGGTCCGTTGCATTGGAAACGCACCGAACAGAAGCAATTATTGAAAGCTCTGAGGAAGCTCGGCGACACCGTTGGAGGCACATGCGAGATCGATTATGCGTTCTTGAATAAACATATTCCCCAGCGCACTATCCCAGAGGTAACCGACCCGGAGAGAATCCCTCTCTCGCTTTCTTTCTCTTGTGTGTTTCTGTCAAATCCAAGGCAATCAAGTTTCAACCTTTTACATTTTCTCCATTTAAACCTGCAGACAGTTAGTAGGCAGCTTCGGCGAAATGAGCAAGAATGAGTTTACCTGCCCAGAACTAGAGCAAGCTCTGCATCACTTTTCAAGCAGTACTGTATTTGCGAATCTGGTATGTGATAAATGTATAGATGTAGCAGTACTGTCTATCTGTATGTCATGTATGTCATTATGTCCTGATGAATTGAAAATGGGGGACCCTGATGTAAACAAGACGAAAGTCTTTCTCTGGTCTGCATCCCCTTAACAATTGTGTGTATTGAGCTGTACTGTATTGTACCCATTCTGCAATCTGTTAATAAAGTTTTCAATCAATCAATCAATCAAGCACATGCTTCCCAGAGGCTGCTTTAAACTGAATAATAATATATTAATATATTATTAATATATATTAATTCTGAGTAGACGTGGTTTTGCACATTGTGTTTACTTTTTTAACGAGGAACACAATGGTGCATTGGTGGTCTTAGTTTTCCGATGCGACCCAGGAACACCATTTGTCAGACCAAAAACATCTGATTGACCAAAAACATTGATCAGCTCCCGGCATAAAAAAAAAAACAATCTGATGTTTTGAGCCTGTAAAGTGGTTTTCCACCATTGCACCATTGCATTCCTCAAAAAGTGCAAACCCACCTGCCAATCAGGTTGGGATATTTTTTTAAATTCTATTTAAAGCTGCTGGTGCCTCTGGGAGTCTCTGGAAAACCTTCGTTGCACGTGCATGCATAGCCCCTTTCGTGACTTTCGGTTTGCAAGCCTGGGGCTTTTGTGACCGCAGTCACTTATTTATACGGGGCGATCATCCGGGAATCAAACAACCAATCGTGATCGCGGGGCTCGGGGTGGGTAAAAAATATATCAGATCTGAATCTCAAAGATACCCAGCGTACAATATGGGTTTAACACAGCTTCACGATGGGTTCTGGAAGCTCGGAGTTGCTCATAAACATTTTAAATCATTTTTATAAAACGAGTGTACTCACAGAGCGAACCTTGGCAAAATGGCTGGTGCGTCCGGCAATCACTGCGCTCCCTATCGGTCCCTGTTGGTCATTACCTATAGGCCATTACAGGGTAGAATCTGCTGAGCGCGTCTCCTGTGTATTGTTGTAATGACCAACAGGGACCGATAGGGAGCGCAGTGATCGCTGGACGCACCATCCATTTTGCCAAGGTTCGCTCTGTGAGTACACTCGTTTTATAAAAATGATTTAAAATGTTTATGAGCAACTCCGAGCTTCCAGAACCCATCGTGAAGCTGTGTTAAACCCATATTGTACGCTGGGTATCTTTGAGATTCAGATCTGATATATTTTTGACCCACCCCGAGCCCCGCGATCACGCTTGGTTGTTTGATTCCCGGATGATCGCCCCGTATAAATAAGTGACTGCGGTCACAAAAGCCCCAGGCTTGCAAACCGAAAGTCACGAAAGGGGCTAGTGCATGCATAGGCTTGACAAGTGATGCAGAGCTTGCTCTATTTCTGTTTACATTTACATTTTGACATTTAGCTGATGCTTTTATCCAAAGCGACTTACAAGTCTTGCTAATTTATGTGAAGTTGCCTACTGCAGCTTAAGAGGAAAAGTAGCTATTGTGAATGTGATCTGACCAACACAGGCCATTCTATTATTATTTTAATATAATTTATTTTATTTAATATTATTATTGTATGTTTATTATTGTCTCCCCCCCCCCCCCCCCCCCCCAGATCCGTGCTCTGGCGGAGGCTCTGAAAGCCAAGGTGATCACGTTCGCCAGACACCGCGTGAACAGGCAGAGGCGGGAGGAGACGAGGCTCAAAAAGCCTTTGGACTTCTGGAGGGACATGGCGTTCACTGTGAGCGGCGCCTTCGAGAACACCATCTGTGCTGCTTTCTCTCAGGTACCCACAATCGCCATAGGGACCGGTCAGTCAACTACCGTCCGTCGGGATATAGTGAAAGTAGTTAGGCGTTTTAAAGGGTTTCACTGACGTGTGTCATGTAAATTTCAGTGGGTTTTGTATATATCAAATAATACCTATATTGATATTGAAGAAAATAGCACCTTGCTCGTAAACCTTCTCGTTTTCCACCAAATGGTTATCTAAAATAAGCCATGTTTCTGACAAAGTTTTATGAACTCATTATTTGATCTGTAACACCTAGTTTGACAGTTTGATCTGAATTCTCTGAGCCCGGTGCTCAGTTCCAGAGCAGCAGCTGCTGCATTAAAGCTACAGACACAGAAACAGCCTGTCAAGAACAGGACTGAAACAGAGGGGTGTAGAGGCTGCTAGAATGCATACTATGAGTTAGTGTTGTCTCGATACTGGAATTTCGAACTTCGATACGATACCTTGAAAAGTATCGATATTCGATACCATTTTTGATACCACAGGGAAAAATATATAGTATATATATATACTAAATATATCGCGATACGCTGAGTATTGCGAGATTTTAATTACATTTTTTGTATCAAATTTAATTTATTACCTTTTTTCAATTGCAAAGTAAAAGTTTGTCAACATGTTTTATCTAATAAAATAAAGTTCAGTCTGTTCATCTCACTTCAATAATTTTTATTGCAGAACATGGTATTTTCTCAAGCAGACAGATGTCAACACTGTAATCTGTGTTGCATGTACCTGACAAACTTATAATTGCGCTTGTAAGGCGAAGAACACTTAAAGTAGGTCAAGAGCGTAAGTCCATGAGAATAGTAAGATGGGTATAACTGACGCCACCTGTAGCATAGTAATTACATAAGGCACACTCGTAGTCAGCTGGAGACACTAGGGGTTTCCCTCCGGTTGTAAGCCGGCAGGGTAGAGGAATGTTCGGGAGCAAAGTCTGGATCAACGCGGAATAACGAGGCTCCAGATACAGGAGCCAGTGCAGTACTCCCTTGGTCCGCAGACAAAGCAACAGCTATACTCCAGTATGCACGACAGCAGGGATGAAAGCTAGCCAGCCTCTGTGGTCCTAGAGGCGGGCTCGAGGGTGCTCCTCACAGGGGTAGATCCCACACAGCAGTGGGGTAGACGGTTCTCTGCTCCAGCAGCCACAGTACCAAAGCAATATAATCCAGCCGGAAAAGGCTCTGCATTCGCCGGTGTAGGTTCTCCGGTGTACATATCCAACGGTTCTCGTCTAGGACTCCTCGGGTGGTGGCGCGAGTTTAGGCCGCCCAGCCTGGATAAGTGCACTAGCTATAGGTACGACGAACCGGTGGTAATGCTGGTCACGGAGAACGGTAGCCGCACGATACACTATAAATAATAGACTATTACTTCACAATAGAATAAGTCGAACTCGACGATACGGCGTTTAACTCTGACACTTTAGCTATCTATTCGCACGCGGTTCTCAAGGCTCTATTCAGGGGCAAAGAGGCCCACTTCACGGCACGTTGTATCGTGGTGGAGGCTTCAACTTTTAGGATACTCAGCACTGCTGTATCCACCTGCGACGTATTTATACGTAAGGTGAATAATCTAGTGCCAACCTCAGTTCTGTCTCGTATTACTGCGCAAACCTGGACATGTTGAGACATGCCTTGGCGGTGGCTTTGAACTTGCCATTGGGGGTATGGCCGTTGGCGCCTAGGGGTCGCTGTCCAATAGGAGAACGAATATTATGGTCTGGCTTGTACCTAGGTAAAGGGATATTCCGTGTATATATACAAAGAATATACAAGGGATATCAAACGATATACAAATATTATACAAGGTATCTCAAGTAATAAATATATATATTCGGTTTAATCTGACCCTTTGTAACAGTCATATTCCAACTTAACTGAATGCACGTGTGTGTGTGTGTGTGTGTGTGTGTGTGTGTGTGGGGGACTACTGCACTATTGAAGGTATTGAAATGAACAATGCAACTTCCTTATAAAAAAATATATATATTTTTTTATTTTTATGAATAATTAAATATCGATATTGCTGGAAATGAGTATTAGTATATCAAAGCAGGGTAGCCGGACCAGCACTCACAGGTTCAATGTTTTTTAATGGCAGCCTGTATCAAAAGCAGACATGTTTCGGACAATGTCCTTCTTCAGTGGTATGGCTAGTATTGAAATTAAATTAGTATTGAAACTGTTTTAAATATTCAGAATCGATATGTATTGAAAAATCGATATTTTTGACAACAATAAGACATTTGGGGACCTCAGAGACCTATATTATTAACTTGTTGAAAAGGAGTATAATATGTGACCAGGCACATAGTTTAGGGTCTTGTTGAGCCATCTTAAAAAAAAAAAGGTGAGAGTACAGATACTTTTCAATCTATGTCTTATTAACCATGATGATTTCTGATTAGCTAGTTTTGAGCCAGATACCTTCAAAAGCTTGGAGCTGTTTCTGTTAACGATGCATGCTGGACTACTTTACCCAAGGGCCATTGCAATACAATTAACCCCTCCCCACCTAACACATTGACCATGAAGATGACCTGGAACCAACTGGAGAGAACAGCTCAAGACAGATGCCTGGAGATCACTTGTTGACGGCCTATGCCCCAGAAGGGGTAGCAGGCGTAAGTAAAAGTAAACCTAACACCTTCCAGGTGAACTGCAGGAGAGCATGTGGCTTTGTTAATATGATGTGATGATGTGAAGACAGTTGTTACTCTTTGTTTACACCTCTCTCACTCTTTCTTTCTTCTTCTCTCCATGTCCCCCTCTCCTCTCTCTCGTTCCCCTCGCTTCCTCCTCCCTTCCTCCGTCTCAAACCCCACGTCCAGATGTTCATTGTCTCCTCCACCGAGCCGCGCAGCCTGAGGCACTCCGACCCTCCACGCAGCCACCCCTCGGACAGGCCGACGCCGCCCGGTGATCGCACCATCCCTTTCAGACCCATGCCCCACCCTGTGGTCCCGGGTACGGACCACTCAGTCACACCTTCTATAGGCCCGCTCTGCCATACACATGTAAACAATGAGTAGCCCCACCAGATCATTAAAATGAGGAATGGAGTCATGTTTGTATCCTCTAGTAATTGTATAGTTGAATGACTGAGTACTTGATAGAAAGACTTAACACTTGATAACAGGTCAATTATATGTTCTTAGTTGTATTGGCTCTATTTTGTGGTTGTTTCTTTCTTCCCCATGTTAGTAATATTTGAGTTAAACTCAATATTCTGATTTGCAACAGGTTAAGAAAGTTACAAAATGCGTATCTTCCATCTACAAATCAAACTGTTTAAAAGAACACGCCAACTTTTGAGGAAATTAGCCATCTACCCCGGAGTTAGACAAGCACTCTCTGCATGCAGTAGGAGTAGGAAGACTTGCACCGTTCACTGGAAGTAGGTTAGCCTAGTTCCCAATAGTCATGAAATACACTCCAAATACAACTCCAAAACGTTCCTGTAAACATGTTGTGACCTGTGTTTTTACCACGTGGAGAAATAATAAAAAAAAAATGTAATTGGACGTTTTCGTTAATTTCTTTAATTAAATAAAAAATTTAGAATGATCTTTTTCCTCCTTTTTTCCGTTTTTTCTCCCATCCCAATGTTAGTCGTTATGCCAATTCCCAATCCCCTTCCTGGTCGTTGCGCACTCTACCCCCTACCATCGGTCCGGGAGGGCGGAGACTATCACATGCTTCCTCCGACACATGTGTAATTGTGTACCCAGCCCACCGCTTCTTTTCACCTGGCAGCGCGGACTCTCACTGGGAGAGTGTAACGTGTGGAAGGTCACACTACCTCTCTTAGATCCTTCCCTTGCTGTGCAGGCTCCCCGACCGAACTGTAGGAGTCGCTGTTTACAACGACCAGGACCCACCCTCGCCGGGTTTCCCACCCTCCAACACTGCCAATTGTGTTAGTATGGACGGTCGGCCAACCCGGCAGCACCACAGCTGGATTCGATCCCATTGTCTCTGTGGTGGTGGGCAGACGCTTAGTCCGCTGCGCCACCCGGCCACCTGACATTTTCGTTTTCTAAGCAGATACATACATGGAACTATTTTTTGCCAAACCACTGCTGCCAGGGCACAGTGATTTCACGCATCACCTGAAAAGCTCTGTTTATCAGGAAACACGCATTCATTGAGTGAAGTGGATATCATCAGGGCTTTTCAGGTGATTCCTGTGAACATGTTGTGACCTGTGTATTTACCACGTGGGTGAAATACAAATTTTAAATGAGACTTTTTTTTCCGTTTTCTAAGCAGATGCATACTCTGAACATACTCTGAACTGCTGCCTGGGCGCAGTGATTTCAAGCATCACCTGAAAAGCCCCAATGATATCCACTTCACTTCAATACAAAGTATTACCTGCACAGTATTTTCTTATCAACTAATGCAGGGGTTCTCCAACTTCTTTATACCACGACCCCATTTTATTTGGGATCTTTTTTGGCGACCCCACACTTAATGTTTCGCGTAATTTCAATGTGGAATTAAGGAATATCAAAATGAAAGCACAAGTTGTTGAACTTGATCATGCATATTTATTAGAAAATGTAATTACAGCACTGTTATCAATACACATTTATAAAACGAGGCATATTTAGCAAAAATATGTTGCCAGAACATACATTCTTTTTTTATTATAGAATTCTTAATTTTTTTTTTACTTGCCAATGCGCCACTGTCACCTACCCATGACCCCACTTTGGGTCGCGACCCCGTAGTTTGAGAACCGCTGAACTAATGTAATGTTTTCTCCCCAGGAGGTCAGCTCCCTGGTGCCTCCAGTGCAGCTCGCCCTCTGCTGATCCTCAAGACTTCTGCCCCAGCGATGGGCCCCGCTATGAGGCTCCTCAAGACTCCTGCCCCAGCGGCGGGCCCCGCTATGAGGCTCCTCAAGACTCCTGCCCCAGCGATGGGCCCCGCTACAAGGCTCCCAGCTCCTTCCCAAGTGTTTAGACTGGTGACGGCAACAGTATATGCACCTCAACCACAGCCATCTACAGCTACACCAGTGCCAGGTACCAGTAGAGGTCCACTGTGCTTTGGTTGCATGGGTGGTGACTTGGTGTTGGCTTTACGGCTGTCACTCGTGACTATTGAGGTAATCCCGTAGTATCCCGTTGGACATTCTGATGATTGATCGGATTGAAAAATAATTTGCGAAAAGACCTGCTTTGTGAAATGCTCTATTGTGAAATAAATAAACAAGATATAAACAAATGAATAGGTTCTTGACACGGCATACAGTGCAACAAGGGGGAACGGGGCGCGCCAGGGTGGTGCACCACGTAACGCACTGTAGTGCAACGTGGCCGTCCCGGGTTCGACTCCCGGACCCGGCGACCTTTGCCGAATGTCTTCCCCCGGCATATCTCTCTCCCATCCTTCCTCTCTGCCGGACTTGTATCCGAAATAAAGCAATAAAAATGCTGAAAACAAATCTAAAAAAAAAACAAGGGGGAACGGCTCCCTCCTACCTTCGGTCAATGGTCTCTAACTACACACCCTCAAGACCCCTACGCTCTGCCTCTTCTGGCCGCCTGAGACCCACTCCGATTTGGGCTCCTGAGGGTCATCACAGCGAAGCAGGCAATTATCAGTCCTCGCTCCACGACGGTGGAACGAACTTCCCACAACAGTCAGCACAGCCGGAAATTCCGTAGTTGACTAAAAACTAGAGGTGGGCATAGATAATTTTTTTTTTAATCTAGATTAATCTATCTGCAATCCTGGAGTTAATCTAGATTAATCTAGATTAAAATGGCTCATTTGAAGTCTGCCGAAGGCATTCAAAATATGTGTGTTCTACCTAGGGATGGGTATCGTTAGGATTTTATCGATACTACTACTATTTTTTTTTTTATCCACTTTTTCTCCCATTTTCTATATTTTCTCCCATCCCAATTTCGTATCATCCAATTCAACCCTCCCCTGTCACGAACGCTGTTTCTTGCCTCCCACAAGCCGGCTGCAATGTGGACTAAGTCATACATAGCACAAGTCCCCTCCGGTACTTGAGGTAACAGCAGTCGCATCTTTTCACCTGCGCAGCTCGATCTCTCAGTGGCGAGGAGTAACGCGTGGGAGGCTCACACTGCCCCCGACACTTCCTGATTCTACTGCGCAGGCGCACCAACCGACCTGTAGGAGTCGCTGTCCACAACGCCCGATCCCCACCCATCAGTTTCCCACCCCCTAATACGGCCAATGTGTATTAGTACGGACGACCAGCTAAACTGAAAGCAAATGTGGAGCGCTGGGCTCGAACAGGCAAGCCCAGCGTCTCCAGATTTCGTGGCGACCGCCTTGCCCACTACGCCACGTAGCCGCCCTTCGATACTACTACTCTTATCGATACTGCTTAACGGTTCGGTACTTTATCGACATTGCTTTATTATTTATAACTTTATAAATAAATATTATTTCTTCAGCAACAGCAGCAGCAATGTTCTTTTATATAACTTTATAAATAAATATAATAAATAAATATAATTTCTTCAACAGCAGCAACAATGTTTTAAATGTGTCTGAATTATAGACTTTTTATAATAAACAAC
Source organism: Notolepis coatsorum (assembly GCF_963971535.1). Lineage (NCBI taxonomy): Eukaryota > Metazoa > Chordata > Actinopteri > Aulopiformes > Paralepididae > Notolepis > Notolepis coatsorum. The sequence goes on along the minus strand of NC_140168.1, from coordinate 123,845,889 downwards.
AAATGTAAGATACAAAAAAAAAAAAAAGATATACACTGAATGATTAGTTGTTACCTAAAGCCCTTGGACTCCACTGTAGAGAAGGGGTGCAGGCCTTTGACAACAAACTGGGTCACAGCCGTATTATCTTGGCTTACCTGCAGTGGACGTGCATGGGGAACACGGCGCATTTCTGCAGTAATGTTATGTTTTGACAACAGATGTTTTGACAAATTGCTTGTATTGCCACCCATACTTGCAAATGTTTTATTGCACTTGTGGCAACGTGCGTTGTCGGCATCGACTTTCGTAAAGTGTACCCAGACTTTCGTTTTGTTCTCTCCGCCATGATAATAATAATAATAATAATAATGAGCGCAGAGCTCTGTCTGTGTCCTCAGCGCTTCAACACTGAGCCACAGATAGGCCCCGCCATTAAGTACCAGTATGTGTGAGTGAGTGAGCGGCTTCTCGTGCAGACAGACAGAGAGAGGAGAGGAGACCCAAGTTTGAGAAATAGATTAACGGCGTCAATTGTATTATCGCGCGATAACAGTCCGGCGTTAACGCAGCACGTTAGCGCCGTTAACGGCCCAGCTCTACTAAAAACACACTTCTTTAATCAATATCTGAATTTTTTAAAAGAAAGAAAGAAACTTTTACTATGATCTATTATGCTAATATGTCTATACTGTACACAAGTTCAACCACTTACCCTTAGCCTCCAGAGGGGTTCCTGCTGAAGTTTTTTACACAATTTGTGGCTTTGGTTAAAAGTGTCTGCTAAATGACTAATAAATGCCAAATGTAAATGAATAAAACCATTGACATGTGCAGAACATTTTCCCTCTCTGTACCAGCAATACAATGAGGATTGATTCCAAGGAGTAAAAGCAAAATAATGGAGTTTAGAAGTATAGAATTATTTGAGTAACTCGATGAATCGTGACAGCCCCATGATGGCCTCTATCTCTTCCTACTTCCTCCTTTTCGGAACAGGTCCCTCCCAGCCGCAGCATCCTCCAATCACATCCCAAGCATCCTCTGTCTCCGTGCAACCTCTCCGTCAGATGGCGACCCCTCCAGCCTCTCCCCGTGTGCCAGTGCGACAGCCGCCTCCCTCCACCGCCATCTCCTCAACTCCATCCGCTCCTGCTGTCCCCTCCTCCCCCTCCCCCTCCTCCTCCTGCTTCTCCTCACCTGTCTCCATTCCTGCCACTGCCACCTCCGCCACCGACTCCTGCTCCACTCCACCCCGCGTCCACTCCTGCTCTTCTCCGACCCCCGCCCCGGCTCTCCACGCCAGGTTCGGGCGGACCAGTAAGTACGCCAGAGAGGACAGTCCCAGGGTGCTGGGAATGAAGTGTATCGTGGACTTCGAGAACATCTACAAGTTTCTGAGCGGCGTACACGACGAGCAGGGAGAGTGCTCTCTCACCGCCATGGGTAAGACGGGGGGGGGGTTCCCAACCTTGTTTGTTGAGCCTGTTTCAAGTTCAGGATACAATAGTTATTTCTAATAATCGTGCATTGAATTCAACGGATTGAGGTAGAATGAAGTGACCGCAGCAGAGCCAAGCTCTGAGTGTAGCTCTCATTTTAGCTGTGGCTTAGCTCTCATCTTAGCTGTGACTTAGCTGTGACTTAGCTGTGATTTAGCTGTGGCTTAGCTGTGGTTTAGCTGTGGTTTAGCTGTGGATTAGCTGTGGCTTAGCTCTCATTTTAGCTGTGACTTAGCTCTCATCTTAGCTGTGACTTAGCTGTGACTTAGCTGTGATTTAGCTGTGGCTTAGCTGTGGTTTAGCTGTGGATTAGCTGTGATTTAGCTGTGACTTAGCTGTGGTTTAGCTGTGGATTAGCTGTGATTTAGCTGTGACTTAGCTGTGATTTAGCTGTGGATTAGCTGTGATTTAGTTGTGATTTAGCTGTGACTTAGCTGTGACTTAGCTGTGATTTAGCTGTGACTTAGCTGTGGATTAGCTGTGCACTACATCAGCGACCAAGCTGTTACACTGGCCGTTATCCTACTATGCCACTAATGGCTGTGACTAATGGCTAGGGCTGGGTGATTATTTTTATTTATTTATTTGTTTATTTGTCAGGGATAATGCAAAAGAAACATTGTAGAAAGTTACAATAACAAGATGCAAATGCTTTGCATATAGGATTTCTAGGCAAGGCTAATTTGCAACCCCTGTACCTGGTTAGGCTTTTCTACTTAAAGGGGACATGCATTGCTATTCCTTGCACTATTTGGGCAACTTTACACAATTCGTGTGAGTCTATGGAAGACATCTGTAAGGTTTTTTCAAAAAAATTCATTGTTTTATATTTCTAATGAAGTACTCAAAAGCATCATTTTTCAGCCTCAGGATTTCAGGCTGTTATTGGATGGGCTCCGCCCATAAGCGCTTTCAGTGACAGTCACCCACACAGCGTGATACATATGAGAGAGAGAACGAGAGAGAGGGAGAGAGAGAGAGAGAGACAGAGGAGAGATGCGTCCCTGACACACACAGTCAAGTTTGTGTGTAAATGCTCCGACGAGGGAGAGAGAGAAATGAGATTTGATTTGATTTTATTAGGGATCTCGATTAGCTGGTGTGATAGCAACCAGCTAGTCTTCCTGGGGTCCACACACACAAAAACATACAAAAACAATCACTATTGCAAAAACAAAATTATTAAAAGTCAGTACACACAATGCACAATGAAACTACTGTAACAATTTAGATAGCTAAAATTACATTAGTAAAATTACATTAAAATTACATTAAAACAAAAAAATACTTTACAGTGTTAAAAACAATTTAAAAACAATTTAAGATTATTTTTAAAAGTGAATCTACTGTAAATGCAGCAGAGGTTCCGAGGCAGGCCATTCCAAAGAGTTAATGCTCTAAAAATAAAAGATCTCCCCAAAGCGCTGGTTCTAGGACCTGGCAATTCAAGCTGCCCACTACTGGAACCTCTAGTGTAATGCTCGTGCACAGTATTACTAAAAACAACCTGATTATGTATAAAAACAGGAGTTTTACTGCTCATGACCAACTTGAACAGCACAAGTATATTAAAAGGCAATCTATTTTCAACGTTACAGTTTTTCTCAGTTTTTCTCAGTTTGGTGCATTTCTCACTCACTATTTACATTTGCACAGCAGTTAGTGCATTTCTCAAAACAATTAGTACAAACTGCAAAACCTAGTTGATAACCTGCAAAAGCGTGTCACTTGCTCAAAATGGATAGTTCCTTCTTCAAAAGCAAGTATTCATGTCAATGAAAGTGTCAGTGTCATCAAAATGAAAAGTCCTGACACCATTGTTTATGAACAAGATAGTCAAATGGCTTTCTCATGTTTTCGTTATGACAGATCACTCGGTAAGTGTTTTCCAATGCAAAAAAGTCAGATCTTGGTGACACTACCTGAAAATGCTCAAGACAGCACTAAACACTATTTGCACAGCCATTTGACATCTACAGTTACACATTACTGTACATTAGGGCTGGGCGATATGACCAAAAACATTATTGCGATAAAATTATTTTCATATAATTCGATATCGATAATTATCGTCGATATAATGTCTGTCAAGTTTAATTAACTTCTTATGCTGCTGCGAATGTCTCGAGTCGAGTTGATGTCGTCATCAGTCCGCGCACGTTAGCAGTTAGCCGACAAGCGGAGTATCTCATGACAATGTAATAAATATGACACTAAAATACTCTCTTCCGCCACAATATATTGAAACGACGTCCACTGTATACCCCACACTACTATAAACGTGGCCTCAGAAAGAATTCACGCCACACACATACTCGGCACGTAAATATATAAAACAGCGCCGTGCAAGCTAGTTATCCTAGCCAGCCTGTTGTATCTAAGCGGTGTATTCCATGACAATGTGCTAAATATGACACTAAAATACTCTCTTCCGCCACAATATATTGAAACGACGTCCACTGTATACCCCACACTACTATAAACGTGGCCTCAGAATTCACGCCACACACATACTCGGCACGTAAATATATAAAACAGTGCCGTGCAAGCTAATTAGCCTAGCAAGCCTTGTTGTTGAGTGAGTCCTACCTCTGGGTCTCCTTCCGGGTCTCCTTCACTCTCGGCCATCTCCTTCACTGATTGTTTGTTAGTGCGTGTGCTCATATCCAAGCTTGGAAAATCGATATATCGAAACTTTGCGACCACGTTTCATGTTTATTTCGAGGAAATAATTTATTGCGATAGTTATCGTTATCGTTTTATCGCCCAGCCCTACTGTACATACTGTACACATTGTAATATTCCCTCCTTGTTGGTCTGGGACATCAATGGTTGCTCTCTGTCCAATGTGATTTCTTCCACGCCTCCTACCTTTTGCCAGATTGAAACCCGCCTCATCAACGTATAATGTGTGCAGCGGTTCCCTGGTACACGCTTTATCCCAGAAGAGAGAGAGAAAAACTATAAACTTTTCCTGTGTAACATAATGCATTTTGGACAACATATTGTACTGTATGAACTGTCATGTAAGTGTACTGCATGGCACTACACAAAGTAACCAGTTTACAGCACTGAACATTAGAGTATGCATAGAACACATAAATGTTTTACCTGTGCATACTGGTGGCGGATCTCCTTCACTCTGTCGCTGTTCCGGTCAAATGGCACATTGTACTACAATTGTTTCATGTGCATTTAATTTCTCCTGAGCACTCTTGTCAATTGTAGCGATTGAAACAGATTCAATATTCCCAAAGATATTGTCATCCTCTATAACAGCGCTTTGTATCTCTCTCAACCTTATGGCATTGTTTGCAATTGATTGATTGATTGATTGATTGAAAACTTTATTAACAGATTGCAGAATGGGTACAATACAGTACAGCTCAATATCAATACACACAATTGTTAAGGGAATGCAGACCAGAGAAAGACTTTAGTCTTGTTTACATCAGGGTCCCCCATTTTCAATTCACCATTGCACAAATGGCTTCCTCTTGTTGCGGAGTAAAAAGGGGCTCTCTTCCACCGCTGCGAGGTTGTCTTGCAATCCTATGTGGTGCAGAGTAAAATTACAGTAATGTACAGCAAACATGAGATATACTGCTTTACAGTAACCCATATTACTGTAGTGTACAATAACAGTGCTTCCCACTTGTAAAATGCTGCAGTACAGTACCATACTGTAAATATGGCAAATCCTTACTGTAACACTACTTTACAATACAGTAAATCTGTGCTGCAGTAAAGCTGTCTAAATGTAAAATGTAAAAAGTGACTAGTTCTTGTCCCACTGCAAGCTTCATGTATGACACAATGGCAGTAGTGCAGTGCAGATTGTTTAGTGCTGAATTACTGTCCAGTATACACACCTGCTCTCCCGACGAAATTTTGAATACAGTAATTTTATTTACAGTGGTTCTCTCAACATTTGGCTGCACCCTTCGACCAGCCTCAGCCATTGTGAGGCCGTGATTGACAGATTTTGACAACTAGTTAAAAAAATGTGTATGCAATGACTCAAGCAATGAAATGAGGACTATTAGTTTAATAGGGAATGACTATTCAGCAGTCATAAGTATAGTTAATTTTGACTGACATGACATAAGCAAATGATAATGTTATAAAACAGCAGAGAATTGTATGAAAGCAATTGATGCATGTCCAAAAGCATTTGCAATTTGTTCGGAGGAATGAGAAACTGCTACTATGATGTGCACAAATGACAAAATGTTGTGGAGGTTGAACTAACAGTTATGAGAACTTTAATTCTGATCAGAGAAATGCACCAAAGCAATTGAGAAAAACTGTAAGCCAAGTGAGGCGGGCATGCATATGGCTCACATTAGACCTTAGTGAGCAGCCCAGTATCAACCGAGAGAAAGGAGAGATGGCGATCGATAACTGGCAAATCCTTTTTGGGATCCAACCGGCCCACGGTAAGAGCTTTTTCACGTAAATTACAGCCCGATCGGGCCTTGCTTTGATAGCCAACCAGCCGATCAGCTAATGAGGCTAATGCCGTTATTGGTAATCAATAATCAGAAACGACGTCCCTCGCCCCCCCCCCCCCTTTCTTGCATTCATGGTGGACCATGATACTGATAATATGCATTTTGAGTTTTAGCTCTAGCTTGTGTATAGCCGAAACGCCATTCGATTTAACGTGCACCCTGTATCTCGCCTTCCAGGAAATACCCTAGAACATTGTGGTATATAGTTCATATTCACGACGCTATGAAATGGGAACGTATTGATGAAAAAATTATTTATTTAAGGCATATTGAAGGGACGGTTTATAGTGTCAATTGACAATGACAATGGACAGATAGCAATAATATAAAGTATATATTTAGCTCTACAAACAGCCTCACGCACAATGAAAGGTTGTTATGATAATCTGGCCTTATAGAGTGAGATTAGACGGATCCCAGTGGCCGCAAAAGTGTTAATGGAAAGATTTGTTTTCCGCTTGAAATTAAAGTTTTGAAATACAATGAAAGGAATATGTCTGGATTTCTTATCAAAAGGAAAAGTGTCACTGTTATTTAAAATAAATAAACAAACAAATTAGAAGGCCATCAATATAAAATGCAGCATAAATCAAACTAACACACACTGTACTTTTTCAAAACAACACTGCTCTGTTCATAATTTTTTTTGTCCACTTTTTCTCCTTATTTTCTATTTTTCTCCCATCCCAATTTCGCCTCGCCAATTCTCCCTTCAATTCTCCCCTCCCCTGTCTCGAACGTTGCTAGACTATGCCTCCCACTGGTCGGCTGCAGTGAGGACCAAGCCTTGCATCACGTGTCCCCTCCGGTACACAAGGAGGCAGCTGTCGCATCTTTTCACCTGAACAGCGCGATCTCTCAGTGACGAGGAGTAACGTGTGGGAGGCTCACGCTGCCCCCGATACTTCCTGATTCTGCTGTACAGGCGCACCAACCGACCTGTAGGAGTCGCTGTCCACAACGTCCAATCCCCACCCACCGGCTTTCCCACCCCTAACACTGCCAAGCCGGTAGCAACGCCGAGAGCTGGGCTCGATAACAGCATCTCCTGCGTTAGTTCAAGTTCAAGTTTCAAGTTTCTTTAATAGTTGTCATACAGAAGTACAGAATACTTTTATACAAAATGCTTCTTACTGTTACGCTCCAGAGACTGTGCAAGACAAGATAAGTATGAAATAAAATAACATAGTATAGCATGTAAATTAGAAGTAAAAAAATGAGGTCACAGTGTTCAGTATAGACATATGTACAATGTTCGATGCAGAATAGACGTAACTGAGTTACCATATAATATACAATACTATGCAGTGTACTAATATACAATACTATATAGTGCAAGGCAGAAATGGGATGAGGTGCAATTTAGGTACAATTTACAGTAGGTGTACGAGTTGTAGTGCAAATCCTTTATCAATAAATATAAAGTGTGTTTGTGTGATCTAAAGTGTGGAGAGTGGGTGCTGCAGTGTGTTGTTTGTTTAAGTGAGTGTGTGGGTGTGTGTGCTGCTGTGTGCATTTGATGGTTGTTGCATAGTGTTTATTGTTCGTTTAGCAGCCTGATGGCCTGGGGATAGAAGCTTCTTCTGAGTCTTTCTGTGCTCGCCTTAAGACTCCGGTATCGCTTGCCTGACCGCAGCAGTTTAAAGAGGCAGTTGTTCGGGTGGCTGGAGTCCTTGATGATTCTCTTAGCCTTCCCCCTGCACCGCTTGTTGTAAATGTTCTGGAGGGTGGGAAGCCCCCCTCCAATTGTGCGTTCGGCTGAACGTGTCACTCTTTGTAGTCTGCTACGGTGTTGTGCAGTGCTATTCTCAAACCTGGAGGTGATGTTGCCAGTCAGGATGCTCTCTATTGTACATGAGTAGAAGTTCCTAAGGATCTTCTGACTGACTTGGAACTTCCTTAGGCGCCTGAGGAAGTAGAGGAGTTGTCGTGCCTTCTTCACAACACTGTCAATGTGTGTGGTCCATGTCAAGTCCTCGGATATGTGTGCTCCGAGGTACTTGAAACTGTTCACTCTCTCAACCGGTGCCCCGTCGATGCTGAGGGGGCTGTAGTCCTTGACCCCCGACCTCCTGAAGTCCACAATCATCTCTTTTGTTTTGCTGACGTTCAGGGAGAGGCAGTTCTCTTGACACCACTGTGACAGATTCTCTACCTCTTCCAGGTAGGCCCTCTCGTCGTTGGCAGAGATCAGGCCCACCACTACTGTGTCATCAGCAAATTTGATGATTGTGTTGTTGTTCCGCTGTGCCACGCAGTCATGTGTGTACAGGGAGTAGAGGAGGGGGCTCAAAACACAGCCCTGGGGGGCCCCTATGTTGAGCGTGATGGATGAGGAGGTGCAGTTGCCTGCTCTTACCACCTGGGGTCTGCCCGTCAGGAAGTCCAAGACTAGGCTTGGGCGGTATGACGGTATTAATGTATACCGGGGTATTTAGAAATACCGACGGTATTGATTTTCAATACCGTCCGTCACCGTCAAAATCACAGATGCGCTTCAGTTTCTATAACAGTGAAACGGAGTTTTGAGTGTAGTGCACACACTGAGTGTAGTGCACACACGCGCCAGCAGAGGGCGAGACCGCTCTAGTGGAGCGAGTGGGTCACAACGGTGTTCACGTTTTACGGTAATGTTGCGACAGTGCTGTGAAAATACCATAAAGCGTTGTGACGAGAGCAGTGTTGTTGTGGAGCAAGCAAATAATCCGTCTCTTATTATATGTGAACTAAAGAGTACAAGGTTTACACAACAGCCCCCACCCGCCTTTTTATTGTATTTGTACCGTCCTGTACTATCCGCTGTCAGCTGTTTATCTCTCTCTGTGAGCTACTGAGCTTGAATAACTAGCGTTAGCTCACGTTAAGTAGCGTTAGCTCTGCGGCTAATCTTAGATTACCCTGAACTAAATCAATGACTAGGTTATAAAGCATTCGAGTAGTTTTCACTGCACATAGAAGTAGCCAAACAACGGGAGCATTTCGGGAGCATATCACCAAAACCCATGCAATTTCTAGCCCTTAAGGAATCAAATAGTCTGCCATGGCTATAGGCTAGATGCTAACGCTAAAACGGTGCAGGCTTCTACCGGTGCGGGACTACCATTCTGAGAGCTGACGATGATTTGTTTACTTGGTAACACGTACCAAGTCAAATACCGTGCACCGGGGTATTATAACATAAAGGTTTGCCGGTGTGAAAAAAAGGATACCGCCCAAGCCTATCCAAGACCCACTGGCAGAGGTCATAGTTCAAGCCCAGGTCCCTGAGCTTGGCTATTGAGTTTGGAGGGGACTATGGTATTGAATGCTGAGCTGTAGTCGATGAACAGCATTCTCACATAGTTCCCCTGCCTCTTGTCCACGTGTGATGCTGCTGTGTGCAGCACATGGGCTATGGCCTCCTCCGTGGACCTGTTGGGGCGATATGCAAATTGCAGGGGGTCCAGGTTGATGGGGAGGGAGGAACAGATGTAGCCCTTCACTAGCTTCTCAAAGCACTTCATGGCTATGGAGGTGAGGGCTACAGGGCGGTAGTCGTTGAGGCAAGCGGGCGTAGATTTTTTGGGTACAGGGATGATGGTGGACTTCTTCAGACAGGTGGGGATGACAGCCTGTTCCAAGGACAGGTTGAAGATGTCAGTGAATACCGGGGCCAGTTGGTCGGCACAGACTTTTAGGACGCGGCCGGGGATGCCGTCCGGTCCTGCTGCCTTCCTAATATTCACTTTTTTAAAGGTCCGCCTCACCTCATGCTCTGTTACCCTGAACACTGAGTCTCCATCAGCAGACCCCCCCCCCCCCCCCCCCCCCCATTGCCGTGGTTTGTAGGCTGGTGTTGTTATTCACAGCCTCAAACCTCGCATAGAAGGAATTGAGATCATTTGCTAAGGAGATGTCACTGTTCAGTTTGAGGGAGGTGCCTTTGTAGTCTGTCATTGTTCTGAGGCCCTGCCACCAGTGGCGTCGCGTGGGTAAAATAACAGGGGAAGCCAAAAAAAAAAATAAAAAAAAATATTATAAAATATTTTTATTAATATTTTTTTTTTTTTTTTTTTTTCAAGTAGTCACCATGTACACTACAGTATGGCTCGGCGGCCAGTCAAACTTTATTTTTATTTATTTAACAGATTGCAGAATGGGTACAATACAGTACGGCTCAATACACACAATTGTTAAGGGGATGCAGACCAGAGGAAGACGTTTGTCTTGTTTACATCAGGGTCCCCCATTTTCAATTCATAGTGACATTTATGACATACAAGACATCATGACATTTATGGCATAGGGACATACATGACATACAGGTATTTAGTATGGTTACATTTGTGACATATACGATATTCAAATATACAGTACTGTTACCCATAGATCCTGACAGAGTATATACATATGATGGGGAGGAGACTGTACATTAGGAGGGGGTGGGTGGGTGGGAGAGAAATATACATACGGCCGGGAGAGAATATGACGTCTAGACAAACAAGACAAGACAAACGTATTTCTCTGGTCTGCATCCCCTTAACAATTGTGTGTATTGAGCCGTACTGTATTGTACCCATTCTGCAATCTGTTAAATAAAGTTTTCATTCATTCATTCATTCATTCACGTGTCTGTTGCGCGGCGTGCCCAGCCATCAGAGCGCTCCTACTGTAAAATGCGGAAGCAGCCATTTCAGCCTCAGTTTTACTCGTTTATAAAAATGATTTAAAATGTTTATTAGCAACGCCGAGCTTTCAAACCCCGCCGCATCTGTGTGTGAAACCCTAATGGAACGCTGGGTACCTTTGACATTTATATCCGAGATATTTTGGACCCACCGCTAGCTTTTAAGCAGTGCTTGATGGTGCACATTAACCTGGCTACTACGAGGAATAAGTGACTGCGTATTCCAGCCCCTGGCTTGCATTGCAGTCATGAAAGGGTCTACAAGCTTGCCTGATAACGTTAGTTAGTCAGGCTGCCAGGGCTCCAGACTAACTTTTTTCACCACCGTCCCAGAACCGTCCCGAAATACAATTTTAACCGTCCCAAAGTGAATGTAACCGTCCCAAAAATCAAATGTAGTTTCTTTACTTTGGTTTTGTCGTCTATAGTTGTTATTGCCATAAGAAACACCATTCAGAGAAGGGGAGAATAAATTGATTTAGTCAAAAGGCTCCCATGGTGGAAAGATTTCACAAGAATAATTATGATTAAAAATAAATATAAAAAAAAAAGTGTTTAACAAGGTGCTAGTATAGGGATATTTGGTCACGGTGCTGTTATAGTCAACCAATTGGAGCCATGTTGATTATTCTTTCCATAGGAAAATATATTTAAATGTATTTTATTTCGTTTTAGTTTTTTTTGTTATTACAAATGTGTGTTTATGGTTGAAAATGTTAGAGATAAATAAAGATCAAATCAAATCTAACTGAATAAGTTATCCCTCTTCTAACAAGAAAGAAAAACGTAGTTTAGCTTTAAACTACATAATGTCATTGCGTCCAGAGATTCCACCTTTGATAACTAAGTGGAGTACAGTGGAGAAAGCCTAGGTAAGAGAGATTTCCCTCACCTGATAACACGTTTTTATTTTTTGGAGCGAGATTCATTTGGGGTGTGATGCTGCTGCTGCTGCTGCAGCGCGACTGGCTGCGGAGAGGTGTGTAGGACCTTGGTTAGGGCTGGGCGATATGGCCTAAATATGATATCACGATATTTTCTGACCTTCTGGCGATACACATCACGATGTTTTTCTTTTTTACCCCAAACGATTCATTATGAGGCTTACCAAGACAGTATTTGAGTTTGCAAGCTAACATTAAAGACAAAATAAAATACCCATGCATTTAGCATTTTTATATTATATATTAGATTTAGATTATTGGATTATTAGATTATAATATATTGCATATATTTAGCAATGATATATTATATGATTTAGATATGAAATATGATGAATTGAAAATGGGGGACCCTGATGTAAACAAGACAAAAGTCTTTCTCTGGTCTGCATCCCCTTAACAATTGTATGTATTGAGCTGTACTGTACCCATTCTGCAATATGTTAATAAAGTTTTAAATCAATCAATCAATCAATAGCATTTTAGCATTTTTATGAAACTACTGTATATTTGTATGTCTCTAAATGTTTTGATGAATTGAAAATGGAGGACCCTTATGTAAAAAAGCCGAAAGTCTTTTTCTGGTCTTCATCCTCCTGTACTGTATTGTACCCATTCTGCAATATGTTAATAAAGTTTTCATTCATTCTGACGGACAACAGAATAATTTTGATTGACGGTCGAGTCTGCCAATTACGTCACACCGCTTGCACCCGCCCTGCTGTTCTTAGCACCAATCGGCAAGCGCCATTAGTTTTTGACTTCCTGAATGTCCGGTGTGCTGACATCAACAAAGCTACTTACATTAGCTCCCCGCAACCGACTAGTAGGAGACTAGTGCACCACAGGATGACTAAATGAGCCATAATGATTTTACCTCAACGAATGTTATAATAAAAGCCTTTCCATACATCTGTCTGATTGAAAACTTTATTAACAGACCGCGGAATGGGCATATCTCAACACAGGCTGAGATATGAACGAGTAACGTGTGGACCAGATTGACGCGACACAATCCTATTGGGCAAAACATCACGATATCCACGATACGTTGAAAAAGTGTATTGTTAATGAACTGTACCCGATATTTATATAATAGTCATATCGCCCAGCCCTAACCTTGGTGTTGCAGTCGGCTAATTTACATTTCCTGTGAAAAAAAAGAAAAAATCCTCCCCGTCCCGGTTGCGTCCCAAAAAAGATTTCTGTTCGTCCCAAATCAATATTTGATCGTCCCCGGGACGACGGGACATCGTTAGTCTCGAGCCCTGCAGGCTGCTTACCTGGTCAATAATGTGGTCCTCCTCTTGCCAGATAGATTTGTTAAATCATAATATCCACAGTGGTGTGCTCTGCTGGTCCTCAGTAAATGTCCTGCCGGCGAAAATAAGTTGCTATTCAAGTGCTAAATGTTAGATACACTAATAGAGGATTCGAACGTGCCCGCTCTGTTAATAACATTTTCAATCAATCCCGCGAGGAGATGACGTTCAGACGTGTTCTGACCTGCCCCGCCTTCAGGGGGGGAAATGTGAAATGAGTGCAAAGGGGAGGCCACACTCAGGATTCTTCTCACAGCCCTGTTTTAAACTTTTAGGGTGTGGCAGTCAGCTCGAATCTGATTGGCTAGGATCGGATTTGGACTCTAGATACATGAATCACATGGTTGAGGCTGGAGAAAGAGACCTACCCCCTGCCTCCTCTCCTCTATAGCTGCAGTGAGCATAGTGAGGCTGACAGTGTGTTAGAGGGAGTGAGAAGGAGAAGAGGGAGACATTTAAAAAAAAAAAAAATTATAACACAGATGAAAAAGAATGTAAAGTATTGTAGGAATGCGGTAACAATAGTGAAAACGGAGTCGTGTTCCGATGCAAAAATACTATTTTAATACGCACTCTACTGTCGCACAACAACACTGCCATTCATCTTTCATTCGTCTCACTTTAACTACGTCATCCCCCGCTAAGGATCACGGGAGATGTAGTAAACACCACCTAAGGCTAGGATGCCGTGAATTATGTCCCAGTAGCCACTACACACGTCCCCCCAGAATTCACAAGAACTGGCCCCAAAAAACGTCCAGGGGCTCTGACGACCCGCCCAAAACGACTCCGGTACCCCTGGGCAGGCACAGGAAACCGAGGCAGTGGTAAAGCAGTAGGCTGGCCCTGAACAGGCCTCGGACGGCAGGTCCGGGGGTCCGCCGTAGCTAGAGTAGGCGTCGGGACTGCCCTACCAGGGGGCCGACCGTGGCAGGGCGGTTGGACCAACTCAATGGGGCGGTCCAAATCTAGGTGAGCAGGCTTCAGGCGACCCACCGAGATCCGTTCTTCCCTCCCCCCCATGTCAACGACGAAGGTCTTATCGCCTGCCTTCACAACCCGGTAAGGACCATCGTAGGGTGGCTGTAGGGGGCCTCGATGGGCGTCGCAGCGGATAAACACGTACCCCGCTGCTTGCAGATCAGGCGGGACACGCACCCTTGGAACGCCGTGGCACGAGGTGGGGATGGGCAAGAAAGCCTTGGCCTTGTCCAGCAGAGCATCCCGCTGTTCCAGTGCTGACCAGGAGGCCGTAACACAGGGAAGAAAATCCCCTGGGACACGGAGGGGTTGGCCGTATACCAGCTCAGCTGAAGATGAAAGAAGGTCCTCCTTAGGTGCAGTACGGAGCCCCAGCATCACCCAAGGAAGTCTGTCGACCCAGGTGTCGCCTCGGAGATCGGCCTTGAGAGCAGCTTTCATCGACCGGTGAAAACGTTCACACAGGCCATTGGCCTGTGGATGGTAAGCCGTAGTGCGGTGGAGGGAGACACCCAACTGCTGGGTAATGGAAGTCCATAACACGGAAGTGAATTGGGCCCCTCGGTCAGAGGACAGATCAGAGGGAACACCGAACCGGGCGACCCAGGTACCGATGAATGCGCGAGCCACGTCATCTGTAGTAGTCGCAGTGAGTGGGACAGCCTCCGGCCAACGGGTGGTCCTGTCCACCATCGTTAGAAGGTGAGTGTACCCCCTGGAGGGAGGAAGGGGTCCCACCAGATCCACGTTGATGTGGTCAAAACGCCTCTCAGGCACATCAAACCGCTCCAACGGGGCTTTAACATGTCGATGGATCTTGGCGTGTTGGCATGCCATGCAGGTCTTGACCCAACCTCCAATGTCAACCTTCATCCTGGGCCAGACGAATTTAGCTGCCATTAGGCGCTGTGATGGTTTCCTGCCCGGGTGCGAGAGGCCATGGATAGCGTCGAAAACTTGTCGTCTCCATGCCCGTGGAACAACTGGCCTTGGCTGCGCCATAGATATATCACATAGCAGCGTCGTGCGATCATCAAAGAAGGGGACGTCCGCCAACTGGAGGCCAGTAACCGCCGTCCTGCATGCCTGGATGTCTGGGTCTGAAACCTGATCCGCAGCCATACGGGCGTAATCAATTCCCAGGTGGACAGCACCAATGGCGGCCCGCGAGAGGCAGTCAGCCACGGGGTTGTCCTTCCCCGCCACATGCTGGATGTCAGTGGTGAACTCAGAGATGAAAGCCAGATGGCGCTGTTGCCTGGCAGACCACGGTTCGGACGCCTTCGCCATAGCAAAAATCAATGGTTTGTGGTCTACAAAAACAGTGAAAGGGCGAGCCTCCAGCAGGAAACGGAAATGTCTGACCGCCAAGTACAGGGCGAGGAGATCACAGTCAAAGGTGCTGTACTTCTGTTCGCTGGAACGGAGTTGTCGGCTGAAGAACGCCAGGGGTTGCCAAATGCCCTCGACCAACTGTTCATATACGCCTCCAACGGCATAATCCGAGGCATCAGTTGTCAATGCCACGGGAGCCTCAGGCACGGGGTGCGTCAGCATGGTTGCACTCGCAAGGGCCTCCTTGGTATCCGAGAACGCCTTTGACATGTCGTCGGACCAGGCGATGGCATGCTTGGGAGTCTTGCCCTTGAGAGCCCCATACAGGGGGTGCATTAGGTGGGCAGCCTGAGGGATGAACCGATGATAGACATTCACAATCCCCAGGAACTACTGCAAGGCCCTAACCGTGGTAGGGCGTGGGAGCCGCAGCACCGCTTCCACCTTTACTGGTAATGGGACCGCTCCAGCAGTAGTGATGTGGTGGCCAAGGAAGTCCATGGCAGGCAGACCAAACTGACACTTTGCTGGGTTGATGATTAATCCATGCTCTCGGAGGAGACTGAAGAGGAGTCGGAGGTGTGTTAGGTGTTCCGCCTTGGACGTGCTGGCTACCAGGATATCGTCTAGGTAGACGAACACGAAAGACAGGTTGCGCAGCATGGCGTCCATTAACCTCTGAAAGGTCTGAGCCGCATTTTTGAGGCCAAAAGGCATCTTCAAAAATTCAAAGAGCCCGAATGGGGTTATAACTGCCGTCTTGGGGATGTCCTGAGGGCTAACCGGCACCTGGTGGTATCCTCTCACCAGATCCACCTTTGAAAAAACAGACGCTCCAGCCAGGTGGGCTGAAAAATCTTGTATGTGTGGAACCGGGTAACGATCAGGTGTAGTGGCGTCATTAAGGCGCCGGTAGTCGCCACACGGACGCCAGCCGCCGTTGGCCTTTGGAACGAGATGGAGAGGCGAGGCCCAAGGACTGTCGGACCGACGAACGATGCCCAGTGCCTCCATGGAGGCAAACTCATTCCTAGCGATGGTGAGCTTGTGTGGGTCGAGACGACGAGCCCTAGCATGTACTGGCGGGCCCTCCGTGGAGATGTAATGCACGACTCCATGCTTAGTGGCCGCGGACGAGAAGGTGGGTGTTGTGATGTCCGAGAACTCCAACAGGAGGCGGGAGAAATCATCAGTGGGCGCGACGGCGCTGGACAGTGTCATTGTGGCCGTGTCACTGCGCTCACATGCTAAGGAGCCAAAAGTCTCAGCATTGATGAGCCGGCGATTCCCCACGTCTACCAAGAGACTGTTGGCGCAGAGAAAGTCAGCGCCTAGGAGGGGAGTAGACACCTTGGCCAACACAAATTCCCAGCTGAAACGCTGGTCAGCAAAACACAATGCCACGGTGCGTTTGCCAAATGTAGGGATCGCACTGCCATTGGCAGCTTCAAGGGCAGGGCCCCGTCTCGCTGAGTGAAAATCCTGAGTGGACGCCGGCAACACGCTCACCTGGGCACCCGTGTCACATAAAAAACGGCGGCCGGAGAGTGAGTCGGTGACGTACAGCAAGCCTGCAGGATGGCCAACACTCACGGCTGCTAATGAGTGGCAGCCAGTGCGTTTCCCGACCCCCCGTAGTTACAAGGTGGCAAACACTTTTTAGCTTTGTTCCCAAACTTTGCGTGGTAAAAACACAACCCGACCGCCTCACCCGGCGGGGCATAGCCGCGGCAGAGATAGAGAGTGGCTGGAACCCCTGCTCATCAACGGTGTAGGCTGATGCTGCCACACACCTCTTCCCAGCTGAGAAAAATACATCTGCTTCCCTAGCTAGCTGGCGAAAGTCAGTTTTGATGGAATTAGCCATAGGTAAACGCACATAGTCTGGCAGCTGTTGCAAGAAAAGCTCCTTAAATAGAAAACATGGCCCATGGTCACCCAGCAGAGCTAACATGTGATCCATCAGTTCAGAGGGCTTTGAGTCACCCAATCCAGGTAGAGAGAGAAGCTGGCGAGCACGGTCAGATTCAGACAGACCGAAAGCCTCCTTCAGGTGTGTTTTTATAGCCACATATTTGTCATGTGTAGGTGGGTTTTCCAGCAAACTCACCACTCTCGCCGCAGTTGAGTTTGTCAGGGCTGCTACCACATAGTAGTACTTTGTGGCGTCCGCGGTAATGTCCCTGAGAGCGAATTGGGCTTCAGCCTGTGCAAACCAAGCGTTGGCGCTCCGCTCCCAAAACTCCGGCAGCTTGAGTGAAACGGCGTTCAAAGTGCTGCGATCTGCGTTCTGTTGTTCATCAGGCATGTTCAATGTAATCTCCGAAATACGTCCAAGAGAAATGTCAGGGTCACCAATGTAGGAATGCGGTAACAATAGTGAAAACGGAGTCGTGTTCCGATGGAAAAATACTATTTTAATACGCACTCTACTGTCGCACAACAACACTGCCATTCATCTTTCATTCGTCTCACTTTAACTACGTCATCCCCCGCTAAGGATCACGGGAGATGTAGTAAACACCACCTAAGGCTAGGATGCCGTGTGTTACAAAGGGTCAGATTAAACCGAATATATATATTTATTGCCTGAGATCCCATGTATAATATTTGTATATCGTTTGATATCCCCTGTATATTCCTTGTACAATATATACGGAATATCCCTTTACCTGGTAGCAGGACAGACCATAATATTCGTTCTCCTATTGGAAGCGATCCCCCGGCGCCACTGCCTTACCCCCTCGAGCTGACTTCAAAGGTACCGACGAGATATGTCTGTACATGCCCAGCTTCTGCCCACTAATACGGCTACCGAAAGCAGAATGGCACTATTTGTCCACGGTACATATAAATAGGGCGCAAGAAATGTAGAACCCCCCTTGCAGTTCCTTTCCAGTTCGCCTTCAGTTCAGTCTGGTTCAGTTATCCAAGCAACGTCTCACCCACTACGCAACGTGGGCAGAGCAGGGCTCGCATTGCCCCAAGATAGAGCCTCGTGTTATCCTAATACGTCTGTTTGTCGTATCGTTCGCTATTTATTAGTAAACCTTCATTACGAGTCAAAGACCACGTGGAGTGAGTAATTGTGTGTCTATAATAGAGCACTTATTGCCCGTGCTAATAGTATAGTAACGTCAAGTTTAACCGTGCACTACCGCACCGGAGGATATCTACACCGGACCAGCAGCACCACGGGGGATTTCCCCCCCCCGCCAGCCGTGCTACTCTCCGGCAAGGATTATTATTCTTCATTCTTCACCACGCTGCTGGAAGCAGAGAACCGTCTACACCCACTGCTGTGGGACCCACGTGCCCGTGGGGACATCACTCAAGCCCGTCTCCGTCGTACCGGAGACCCCACGGCTTCCACCTTCACCTACACGGCGCGCATCCTGGGACCAGGTTGCTTTTCCCCGTTGACTCAGGGAGTAATTACACCGTCTCCAGGTGCCTTGCTACAGCTCCGTGGACCATTGACATTCCTAGAGCATTGCCCCCTCTGCTGGCTTACAACCGGTAGTACCCCCTTTCCCAGAGCACCATAGAGATCATCCTTAATATTCACTATTGATTTGCCTGCACATTCTATTTGCCTTATAAGCGCATCTAAAGTGACAAAGTACTGTAATCTAATATCCCTTTGATGTAATAAATATTGTAAACGAGTATTTTGTGTGGAAAACCGTGTTATTGTGGGAGTGTTCTAATCTAATATACTTATGTACAGTATTGGCCAGTAGTACATAGACGGTAGTGATTTAATGATATCAGTACTTGATTAATACAGTCAGGGAATTGTACCCCTCAGTTACACCGTGAATTATGTCCCAGTAGCCACTACAGTATATTAAAAAAAATATATATCTATTTTTTTTTTTTTTCATATTTCATATTTGATATTAATTCATATTTTAATAGGGAGGCATGGCTTCCGTTGGCTTCCATAAGGATTCGCCACTGCCTGCCACATACCTCTAGAGTCAGCCTGTTCAAACTGAAGTTCAACTTTATCCCTGTAACGCCGTTTTGCCTCTATTACTGCTCTCCTGACGTTGTATCTTGCCGTCTTGTGTTCTTCCATGTTGCCTGTCACCAGCCCGGTGTTGTAGGCTGATGTGCGCACTTTCAGAGCCTCACGGACGTATTTATCTACCCAGGGCTTTTGATTTGGGTATATTCTAATTGTGGTAGAGGGGATTGTTTCTTCTACCAGAGTACAGACAAAGTCAAGCACCGTTTCAGTGTATTCGTTAATATTGGCTGTGTTATCACGGAATACACTCCAGTCTGTGCATTCAAGCGCAGCTTGGAGTGTCTCCTCTGACGTCACGGTCCAACGCTTAACCTCTCGCGATACTACCGGCGTTCGCTTGAGACTTTGTCTATACTTTGGCAAAAGAAAGATGGCGGCGTGATCGGACTTACCGAAAGGACTAAGAGCCTGTGACTTGTACCCATTCTTAAATTGCGAGTATACATGGTCTAATATGTTCTCGCCTCTGGTGGGACAGGTCACATGCTGATAGAAATTCGGCAACACCTTTTTAAGACGCGCGCTGTTGAAATCGCCCAGAACCAAAATGGCAGCGTCAACGCTAGCTATCTGTAGTTTGTTTACCTCGTCGTGTAACTTTGAAAGAGCTGCCCCAGTGTTCGCGTGTGGTGGAATGTACACTCCGATGAGGATGATGGACGTTAACTCCCTCGGGAGAAAGAAGGGTCGACATTTGATCGTGATAAACTCCAGGTCTGGGGAGCAGTGGTTAGACAATTCCTTTGCGTTGCCTAAATCGCACCACTCCTTGTTTATCATGAAGGCAATGCCGTCTCCTTTCGTCTTGAGTGATTCTTCTGCCGTCCGGTCCTTGCGGAGAACGAAGAAGTGGTCTGCCGGTTCTATTGCATGATTCGGGATGTCTGGAGACAGCCAAGTTTCTGTGAAACGGAGGACATTGCAATCCCGAATGTCCCTCTGGAATTGGATCCGTGCTCTGATGTCGTCCAGTTTATTTCCTATCGATTGCACATTGGCCAACAATATGCTGGGCAATGTGGTTCTGTGTCGTTTGGACCTCAATCTATTCCGGACCCCGGCTCTTCTTCCACGTCGTCGTGCCTTCTCCTTGCCTCGGCCACAACAAAGGATTTCGGCGGGCCACTGCTGCTGTTCAGCAATCCGGTCCAGAGAGCAATCCAATCGGTAAGTTTTCCTTAATCCAATGTCAATGATTGACTGACGGTCATACACATATAATGCACCAACAGTTGGTGCAAATAAAACTCTTAAAACTATAAAAATTAACAAAAGTAAGCACAGTCTCGACGGAGCTAACAGAAAGGCGGCCGGTCGGAGCAGCGCCATTCTCACTGCGCCACTCAGCCGCGCTTGCTCTGTTCATTCTATTTTTAAAATACGTACATTGTCTGTCTACATTTATTTAGACTAACATTATTTAAATATTGAGTGCAACACAGTAATTATTGTGAAACTGTGGTGGATTAACGTAATTCGGTGAGTTGGAACGTCTATGGGGGGTCCGCACAGACAATTTAGCGTGTGGTACCTTCGGAACTTCTCGACTATAACGTTACCGGAGTTGAATCGAGTTGATAACATGCATTGGAAAAGCGGCAATAGTCCCGGTTGGAGTTAGTAAACACAGTTGTATGCTAGCCTTCTTGGATGTTGAATAAACGCCTATCATTGTCTTTCAACACCCCGCCTCTCAGACTCCCATTTTATCCTCTGCTAGCTAGGACACCAGAAAGAATGGAGGCTTTAAAGATGGACCTTACAAACTACAACTGGGATGAGGTGTATGTTGACGATCCAAATCAGGCATATGATGCATTTTTGTTGACGTTCACAGAGCTATACAACAAACACTGTTCTATTAGAAAGAGCTGGGTGAAGGATAAATATAAAGGAAAGCCATGGATGACTAAAGCTATGCAAAGGGCGTGCAAAAAGAAAAACGTACTTTACAAGAAATATTTACAACTGAGAACCAGTAAAAGCGAAGAAAAATATAAGCTGTATAAGAATAAACTGACTTCCATTATGAGAGTACAGAAGAACGAATACTACAATAAAATATTAGAGGACAGTGCAAATAATATACAAAGGACCTGGAAAATAATCAATCATATTATTCGGAATAGAGGTTATAAATCTGAATTTCCAAGTTATTTTCTAAATAGCTCTGATGCTAAAGTGGACAATGTAAAAAGCATCGTTGAAGATTTCAATGACTACTTTGTGGGTGTTGGAGCTACTGTGGCCAGCAAAATTGTTGTGCCTGAGGATAAAAAAGATATGTTTAATAATCGTATTAATGGTAATGTCAGTTCTATGTTCCTTTGTGGGCTAAATGAAATTGATATAATTGAAATTGTAAGTAAATTCAAAAACTAAACATCAACTGATATAAACTATTGACATGGTAATTATTAAAGAAGTAATTGAGTCTATTGTAAAACCTTTGACCTATTATACTGTATGCAATCTGTCTTTTCAAAGAGGTGTTTTTCCTAATAATATGAAATAAGCAAAGGTAATACCAATATTTTAAAATGGAGATAAACATCAAATGGATAATTATAGACCAGTGTCTCTACTTCCTCAATTTTCAAAAATATTAGAGAAATTATTTGTGAAACAACTGGATCTTTTCATTGGCAAATACAAAATACTGAATGAACACCAGTATGGGGTTAGGGAAAATAGAACTACTACATATGCAGTGATGGAGATGGTAGAAGAAATAACTAAAGC
The DNA here is from genome assembly GCF_963971535.1 of Notolepis coatsorum. NCBI lineage: Eukaryota > Metazoa > Chordata > Actinopteri > Aulopiformes > Paralepididae > Notolepis > Notolepis coatsorum. The sequence goes on along the minus strand of NC_140168.1, from coordinate 123,823,871 downwards.
AGCAGTTCTATTGGTATTTATATTGACCTACAGAAGGCTTTTGATACAATAGATCACAGCATATTAGTGAGAAAACTGGAGATTTATATTGACCTACAGAAGGCTTTTGATACAATAGATCACAGCATATTAGTGAGAAAACTGGAGAAGTATGGGACACGAGGTATAGCTAACTCTTGGCTGAAGAGCTACTTGGAAAACAGACAGCAATGTGTGCAAATAAATGACTGTCAGGATTTAGGAAGGTCACCTGCGCGCAACTGAAAAAAAAAGTTTGTTGGATTTACTTGATTTGAATGTGTACATTGGTTCCACATGATCAGAATATGTCCAACTGACATACTTTTCCTCGTTCTCCTCACTTGCTTATTGCTTGTGAACCCAACATATTTCATTCACATTAAGATTACTTAAAATAAACATGTTGATTCAACATATTTGTCGTTACAGTAAACAATTTAATTGTGTAATGTTAACATACTTTAATGATGTTCAACACTAACTCCAACTTGATTTCTTAATGTAAATCTAACTTGATTTGTTCAAGTTAACACAACTTGATTTCTTAATGTAAATCTAACTTGATTTGTTCAAGTTAACACAACTTGATTTCTTAATGTAAATCTAACTTGATTTGTTCAAGTGCACAAAATCTTACATGTTTTGGCATTGACAAAAAAGGCAAAGAGTCAGAGTTATGTACCAAAAATGTTAAACATTTTATTGAACAGCTAAACAACAGCAGTGGATAGTATAGTCAATATATAATAATAGATAGTCAATAGATAGTCAATGTTTCTAAAACTGTTTGGGACCTTAACACTTTGAGTGCCACTCACGAGATTTCTCTGGTTTTTAATAGTGATGTAGAATGCCACTCACGAGATTTCTCGGATTTTTTTTATTTTTTATTTTTTGCGATCTGAAAAATTATTGCATCACCCGAGCCTACCCGAGTATAGCCGAGGGGCGCCGGCGATCACTGTGGAAAAAAGCGCCCCCTGTCGTCTCCCAGATGACATAAGTGATTTTGGAATGGACTCAATGAAAATGAATGGGGAAAAAAATCCGGTACTCCACATTTTCCAGTTCACTGATCCAGCCGGGGTTACCAGAGTTCATTCTGGAGCCTCAGAGCCCCGCGGATCATGGAGTTCTACTGTATCGCATTGGATCCATACACGTATCGATTTTTTCGAATGGTGATCAGGAATTGGAATATACCAGTTGGATACCATCTGATGTCAGGTAAGGACTCTATGTTATCAGTGGTAGGATAATCAGAGTAAGTTTGATGAAGTTATAAGCTGTTTTGTGAAATGTCTTCTTTCGGTTTCACTGTAAAAGTCCGTGAGGAAATCAACGGAGCGATTATCAGTGCGCGGCCGTAATGTGCTTGCGTGCACGTATAATATTGATCATCTAGCGTTTATTTGAAAACGATTCATAAAAAGGCCGACGAATATCAACGTTGTGGAATATTCCACTAAAAGACGATTTTCATAGAATGCTCCAGAATGAGCTGTTTTTTATATCAAAACGGGGGCTTTTCTAACTGCTCTGAAACGGAAACGACGCGATAAAAAATCAATCTGCCTTCACAGCACTGACTGGAAAATAGTCTTTGATAATGCGATGGGCAGATTAGACACATAGCCATAATTTAAAACATAGATTAGGCGATATTAATGTTAACATTGGCGCCGATGGTGGCATTCAAGCGGTAAAACGGAAAACCAGGCGTGGCGCTCAAAGTGTTAAATGGGTGGCAGTTGTATGTTTTGTTTTAATTCTCTTTTAATTTAGTTGTTTAAGAACTCCTGGTACGTTAGTGTGATAGAAATGTATGTGTATTTTGTAGGGATGCACCGAATGGGAAATTCTTGGCCGAAACCGATATCGAAAATAGGAAACAGTTGGCCGAATGCCGAAAGGCCGAAAATGATTCATAGAATAGATTTTTTTTTACCAATGTTGTTCAGCTACCTGATTATGGAAAAATATATGATTATGGCAAAACTTAACTTAAATAATAAATAATCACTATTATGGGTATTTTTATATCACAAACAGTACTGTATTTGCAAATCTGGTATGTCATAAATGTATAGATGTAGCAGTACTGTCTATCTGTATGTCATGTATGTCAATTATGTCCTGATGAATTGAAAATGGGGGACCCTGATGTAAACAAGACAAAAGTCTTTCTCTGGTCTGCATCCCCTTAACAATTGTGTGTATTGAGCTGTACTGTATTGTACCCATTCTGCAATCTGTTAATAAAGTTTTCAATCAATCAATCAATCAGAGAGAGAGAGAGAGAGGCGGACATCTGTGCTCTACTGAGCGCACCTTTCTAGTCCCCAGATGAATGCGCTCTCTTGACTTTGGCACAGTAGACGCGCGACAGACGGCGTCAATGTGAGAAACACAATCCCTCCCCCTCTCGCTCTGAATAATATGCATATTAGATCACTCAGTGATTAACCGCGACGGGCATATAGTAAATAAGGATAAAGCATGTTAAAGACGCATTTATTGGACTCGTTGCGCGCAGAGTTTACATAGAAACAGCGCGACACCCGAGTCCCAAGAGGAGTATCACGCAGGACTGAAGAGCTCACAGCGCGCATGTAATGACTGAATCCGCGTTTTGATGACATCATCACAACAACACGCGTTAGGTTACAGGTTTCGGTGATATATTTTCGGTGAAAAAACTCTTTAGGCCGAAAACTTTCGGTGGCCGAAGTTTCGGTGCACCCCTAGTATTTTGCGTGTATGTGTCTTGGTGTGATCAAAATGTGTGCGTATGTTGCATGTATGTGTCTTGGTGTTATACAAATGTGTGTGTATGTGTCTTGGTTAGGGCTGGGCGATATGGCCTAAATATGATATCACGATATTTTCTGACCTTTCGGTGATACACGATACACATCACGATGTTTTTCTTTTTTTCCCCAAACAATTCATTATGAGGCTTACCAAGACAGTATTTGAGTTTGCAAGCTAACATTAAAGACAAAATTAAATACCCATGCATTTAGCATTTTTATATTATATATTAGATTTAGATTATTGGATTATTAGATTATATATTGCATATATTTAGCAATGAGATATTATATGATTTAGATATGAAATATGATTAATTGAAAATGGGGGACCCTGATGTAAACAAGACGAAAGTCTTTCTCTGGTCTGCATCCCTTTTACAATTGTATGTATTGAGCTGTACTGTACCCATTCTGCAATATGTTAATAAAGTTTTAAATCAATCAATCAATCAATAGCATTTTTATGAAACTACTGTATATTTGTATGTCTCTAAATGTTTTGATGAATTGAAAATGGAGGACCCTTATGTAAAAAAGCCGAAAGTCTTTTTCTGGTCTTCATCCTCCAGTCCACTGTTGTTGTATTGAGCTGTACTGTATTGTACCCATTCTGCAATCTGTTAATAAAGTTTTCATTCATTCAATCATTCAGCCGGCAACAGAATAATTTTGATTGACAGTCGAGTCTGCCAATTACGTCACACCGCTTGCACCCGCCCTGCTGTTCTTAGCACCAATCGGCAAGCACTATTCGGTTTTTACTTTCTTGAATGTCCTCCATTGATTTTGACGAGAGCTCCAAAACAACAACAACGTTAGCTCCCCGCGGCCGACGATAAGATTACCAGCGCACCGCAGCATGACTAAACGAGGCATAATGATTTTACTGCAACGAATGTTATAATAAAAGCCTTTCCATACATCTGTCTGATTGAAAACTTCATTAACAGACCGCAGAATGGCCACAACTCAGCACGGGCTGAGATAGGAACGAGTAATGCTTGCTATCTATGTCGTCTTCGGACGTTGCTATGTTCGGTAAATACGCTGATGTTATTGAACGTGTAACTATATAACGTTAATGCCACAAAACGAATGCCTTTGTTAACCATAAGTAGTAACTAGGGGTGCACCGATGTATCGGTCGGGTATCGGTATCGGCCGATAAGTGCCTTGTTGACTGCAATCGGCCTATCGGCCGATAAGCTCGAATGTGCCGATGGCAGTAGCCGATAAATATCCATCAATTTGTGTAGCGTCAAGACAAAAAAAAGTTCACTCGCGACCTGCACAACACCGTCCCCAGTCCCCCCCCCACACACACACACACATAAGCTACTGCATCAAAGTTACTACTTATGATTAACAAGGCATTCGTTTTGTGGCATTAACGTTATATAGTTAGTGTTACACGTTCAATAACATCAGCATATTATTTACCCGAACGTAGCAAGCGTTCATACTAGCTCGGTTCCTTCCGTTGCTCACAGAGCCCTGAGTTTTACCCATTCTGCAATTTGTTAATAACGTTTTCAATAATAATAATAATAATAATAATTCATTTAATTTATATAGCGCTTCTCAATAACCCGAAGTCGCTGACAGTAGTCGGGAGCAGGGGTACAAACAAAGAGGCGAAAGCAAAGAAACAAAACAAAACAACAAAGAAACAAAAACAAAGGAACATGAGACCATGGGGGGAACGGGGGAGACAGCCTGATGGCACAAAAAAAAGACTAGAGACATATCGATCAGGTTGGAGGGGAGGGGGGGGTTTAGGGGTGGGGGGGGTTGAAGGCAAGGGAGAACAGGTGGGTTTTGAGGCGAGCTTTGAAGGTGGAGAGTGTAGGGGAGTCTCTGATGGACTGGGGGAGGGAGTTCCAGAGTCGGGGTGCAGTGCGAGAGAAGGCCCGATCTCCGAAGTTTTTAAGCTTGGATGTCGGGACAGTGAGGGAGGCAGTGGAGGAGGACCGGAGGGAACGGGTTGGGCGGTAGGGGAGAAGGAGATCAGTCAGGTAGGGGGGGGCCAGGCTGTGGAGGGCTTTGAAGGTGAGGAGTAGTGTTTTAAAGTTAATGCAGTGTTTGATCGGGAGCCAGTGGAGGGAGTGGAGGACAGGAGTGATGTGTTCGCGGGACCGGGTGTTAGTGAGGAGGCGGGCGGCTGAATTTTGGACCATTTGCAGTTTATGGAGGGAGCGGGAGGTGATACCAGTGAGGAGGGAGTTGCAGTAGTCCAGGCGGGAGGAGATGAAGGCGTGAATGAGGGATTCAGCAGCGGGGGGGGAGACACATGTATAGAATCAGACACATGTATAGAAAGGCTTTGTTTTATTATAACATTAGTTGCAGTAAAATCATTATGCCTCATTTAAGTCATCCTGCGGAGCTAAAAGCTAAACGTCAGCCATTGGACAAAAGCCGAAGTAAAAAATGTATACGCACTTGCCGATTGGTGGTAACAGCAGAGGCGGGTGCAAGCAGTGTGTGACGTAATTGGCAGAATCGACTGTCAATCAAAATTTCATTGGTTGAGACAATAGTATCTAGCTGCAGCCCAGCAGGTAGACCATGCTGGGAGAACTAGTATCTAGCTGCAGCCCTGCAGAACTGGGAGAGATAGTGCTATTTCTTGATGTTTCCTTTTTTAAAGTAAGTAAAGAGGCCTATGTTCATATCGGTGAGCACAATTTCTAACACAAATATACAGTAGTTTCATAAAAAAAATATATATATATAATACAAAAAATATATATATTACAAGAAAAAAAATATTTTAAAAATATTTAAAAAAAAATTGTTGCCACAAATATCGGAATCGGTATCGGCCGATTGTGTTAGTTGAACAATCGGTATCGGTGGCAAATTTTCATATCGGTGCATCCCTAGTAGTAACTTTGATGCAGTAGTGTGTGTGTGTGGGCGGCGTTGTTCAAAAGTTTGAACGTGTGGACCAGATTGACGCGACACAATCCTCTTGGGCAAAACATCACGATATCCACGATACGTTAAAAAAGTGTATCGTTAATGAACTGTACCCGATATTTATATAATATCTAGGGATGCACCGAAAATTCGGCTACCGAAAATTATCGGCCGAAAATGGTTAAAAAGGCTCTTTCGGCTTTCGGCCGAAAGGGTTTTAGCACCGAAAATATATTACCGAAAGTCAAATAACGTGTTGTTGTGATGACGTCATCAAAACGCGACTACAGACATACCGGTAGCATGCGCAACATGTAACGTGAGCAACTTGGCAGCTCTTCCTGCATTCTACAGCCTGTGATAACTAACTCCTCTTGGGAGTAGGGATGCCCCCCGAAACCCGGTTCTAAACTAAATTAGAAAAAACCGGAGTATTGATCAGCTCCGACGTTAACGGTACTGCTATCAGTAGTCTAGGAGCGGATTAGCTACGGAGCTAACAGTGTACCATCCATCTGCGACGCAACGGTGGCAGCAACAGTGGACACTGAGTAATGTTAACGTTATGACGAGTTCATACTACACTACACGTATGAACTCGACATAACGTTAACGTTACTCCGTTTAAATTATGTGTTTAATTAGCAGCAATCTGTTGTTGAAAATGTATCGTTAAACCGGAAATGGAAATGCGAGGACAGGAAGTCATCATCAATCGTTATAGTCTTTTAGTCTTAACAGTCTGGAATTAATGTATGCATTCAAAAGTGCTGAATAAATGTTTTATGGGCCCATAATAGTGATTATTAATATTATTTAAGTTAAGTTTAGCCATAATCATGTCTTTTGCCATAATCAGGTAGCTAAAAAAAACTAAAAAAAAACATATATATATTCATATTAATCATTTTCGGCCTTTCGGCATTCGGTTTTCGGCCAACTGTTTCCTATTTTCGGTATCGGTTTCGGCCAAGAATTTCCCATTCGGTGCATCCCTAATAATATCGTCATATCGCCCAGCCCTAGTCTTGGTGTGTTTGAAGCTCTGCAATTTAGTTTTGGGAACAAAAACATTACCTGTAGTATAATGTTTCAGTGGTTCTCTATAAAGTGCATATGCTCACTGTAGATTTAAAAGGCAAATACAAAATAATGTGAACTGTTACCGTCCACAAACAAATGAAAATAAGGGGAAAAAACTACTGTTGATACACATCTGGTGTAAGATTAAGTAATGGATGAAGAGATATACAAAATACAACAAGTAAACCCTGCGTCGCCAGCATATAAATACTGCTGGGAATGTAACAGAAACTATCAAGTAGGTCCAAGCTTTTGCATCACTACAGATTAAGGCATTCTTTAACAGCATCATAACACATTAAAACACATTTTGCTGGTTAGTGTTTGTCCTTGTATTTAAAGATATATCCATTAATTATGAATTGATAGCACTAGTACATTTCCATAATGTTTTGAATTGTTAGTGCAGTAGATCTTTTTATTATAATTATAGATCAATATTACACTTACAATACACTTAATGTAGATCTCTATTTGTTACTGTATTTATATTAGCATGTACATACATTACATAGGAAATGTGAATCCCGGGCCGTATTTAATTTTATTCTTTATTCTTAGGCAATTTTTTGTTCTTATTTGTGATTTGTTTTGTCTACCTAAATGTTTACTGTGAGCAATTTGACGTGCCAAATTTCCCTCTGGATGATTGAAGTATTTCTATTCTATTCTATTTATGTTACAGGGTTAGGTGCTGGGAATGTAACAGAAACTATCAAGTAGGTCCAAGCTTTTGCATCACTACAGATTAAGACATTCTTTAACAGCATAAATTATAGATCAATATTACACTTACAATACACTTAATGTAGATCTCTATTTGTTACTGTATTTATATTAGCATGTACATACATTACATAGGAAATGTGAATCCCGGGCCGTATTTAATTTTATTCTTTATTCTTAGGCAATTTTTTGTTCTTATTTGTGATTTGTTTTGTCTACCTAAATGTTTACTGTGAGCAATTTGACGTGCCAAATTTCCCTCTGGATGATTGAAGTATTTCTATTCTATTCTATTTATGTTACAGGGTTAGGTGCTGGGAATGTAACAGAAACTATCAAGTAGGTCCAAGCTTTTGCATCACTACAGATTAAGACATTCTTTAACAGCATAAACGGGATTTAAAAGGCAAATACAAAATACTGTGAACTGTTACCACAAACAAATGAAAATAAGGAAAAAAAACTACTGTTGATACACATCTGGTGTAAGATTAAGTAATGGATGAAGAGAAATACAAAATACAACAAGTAACTTGAACTTACTTGAACAACAAGTAAACCCTGCATCGACAGCATAGGTAAATACTTCACCTACAAACATAATACTGTTCTGACAGCACATCAGTATTGGTGTAATGAAGAGATTTGCTGAAAAATTGAAAAACTTTAAATGCGTATGTTTATAAAAAGCAATGAAATAAATTATGTAATAACAACAGACGGCAAGGTGGTGCAGGTTTGATTGATACATTTTGATAGCAGGTGATCTTAAAGGAAAACTCCAACATTTTGGGAAATTAGCTTATTTAACATCTTCCCTGGAGTTAGACAAGAAGATATATACCTTTTTCGTCTCTCTGCATGCATTAGGCTTAGGGAACGCCTGGACCGTTAGCCTAGCTTAGCTTCATCACTGGAAGTGGGGCAGACATCTAGCCTAGTTCACTACAGTCAGGAAATATACTCCAAATACAATCAAAATACAACTCCCAAACGTTCCTGTAAACATGTTGTGACCTGTGTATTTACCACGTCTCCCAGTCACACGAGTCTCCAAGTCACACAAGTCTCCAAGTCACACAAGTCTCCCAGTCACACAAGTCTCCAAGTCACACAAGTCTCCAAGTCACACAAGTCTCCCAGTCACACAAGTCTCCCAGTCACACAAGTATCCCAGTCACACAAGTCTCCAAGTCACACAAGTCTCCCAGTCACACAAGTCTCCCAGTGACACAAGTCTCCAAGTCACACAAGTCTCCCAGTCACACAAGTCTCCCAGTCACACAGGTCTCCAAGTCACACAAGTCTCCAAGTCACACAAGTATCCAAGTCACACAAGTCTCCCAGTCACACGAGTCTCCAAGTCACACAACACAAGTCACACGAGTCTCCAAGTCACACAAGTCTCCAAGTCACACAAGTCTCCCAGTCACACGAGTCTCCCAGTCACACTAGTCTCCAAGTCACACAAGTCTCCCAGTCACACAAGTGACTTGGAGACTTGTGTGACTGGGAGACGTGGTAAATACACAGGTCACAACATGTTTACAGGAACGTTTGGGAGTTGTATTTTGACTGTATTTGGAGTATATTTCCTGACTGTAGTGAACTAGGCTATGTCTGCCCCACTTACATTTACATTTACATTTAGTCATTTAGCTGACGCTTTTATCCAAAGCGACTTACAAGTTCTGTACGACAAGCCATCAGGAAGGGCACAACTCTATCAGCTGAGCAACAATGTTCATCAAAGTGTTGAGTGCTGATTTTTTTTTTTTTTTTTTTTTTTTTTTTTTTTTAATTCAGATAATGGTTGAAGAAGTGCGTCTTTAGTCGACGGCGAAAGATTGGACGTGATTCGGCTGTCCTAACTGGGGTGGGTAGTTCATTCCACCATTGTGGGGCAAGGACTGAGAATAGGCGACTTCTCTTTGATGACCCTCCCGGAGCTTGGATAGGAGTAGGTCTGAGGCGGCCAGAAGATGCGGAGCGTAGGGGTCTTGAGGGTGTGTAGTTAGAGACCATTGACCGGAGGTAGGCGGGAGCGGTTCCCTTTGCCGCACGGTATGCTAGGTCGAGGGCCTTGAAGCGGATTCGTGCAGCAATGGGGAGCCAGTGCAGGTCCCTAAGAAGTGGGGTGACATGGGCCGACTTCGGTAGGTTTGAGATCAGGCGGGCCGCTGCGTTCTGAATGAGTTGAAGAGGCTTAGTGGCAGTGGCCGGGAGGCCAGCGAGCAGTGCATTGCAGTAGTCGAGGCGGGAGATGACTGTTGATTGGACGAGGAGTTGGGTGGCTTCTTTTGTCAGGAAGGGGCGTATCCTTCTGACGTTGCTCAGGAGGAATCGGCAGGTTCTGGTCGTCGCTGCGATGTGAGCAGAGAAGTTCAACTGGTCGTCGAGGACAACACCAAGGTTCTTGGCGGTCGGGGACGCAGTCACAGCTGCATTCTCGACTGTGATTGAAAGGTCGGTTAGGGGGGAGGATTTGGCCGGCAGGTGGAGCAATTCTGTTTTGCTTAGGTTCAGTTTGAGGTGGTTGGACGTCATCCAGGCTGAGATGTCGGACAGACAGGCCGAGATCCGCACAGAGACGTGGATATCTGAGGGAGGGAAGGAGAGGAAGAGTTGAGTATCGTCGGCATAACAATGGTAGGAGAAGCCATGAGACGTGATAATGTTACCCAGTGATTTAGTGTAGAGGGAGAAGAGAAGGGGTCCTAAAACCGAGCCCTGGGGGACACCCGTCCGCAGGGGGCGGGTGGCCGACAGGGTCCCTCTCCATGACACTTGGTAGGAGCGGTCATTGAGGTATGATGACAGCCATGTCAGCGCAGAGCCAGCCACTCCCATTCCTGCGAGGGCCGCAAGGAGGATCTGGTGGTTGACTGTGTCGAAGGCTGCAGATAGATCTAGGAGAATCAGGACAGAGGAGAGGCCTTTCGCTTTTGCTAAGTGAAGTGCCTCTGTGACCGCAATGAGGGCTGTCTCTGTGGAGTGACCAGTCCTGAAGCCTGACTGATTAGGGTCTAGGAGGTCATTCTGTAAGAGATAAGTAGTAAGTTGGTTGGATACAGCACGTTCAAGTGTTTTAGAAAGGAAGGAGAGAAGAGAGACAGGACGGTAGTTGCCTATGACAGTAGGGTTCAGGGTTGGTTTTTTTATGAGCGGCGTGACTCTGGCTTGTTTTAGGGAGGTGGGGACCACCCCCGAGTTGAGTGAGGAGTTGATGGTTGCAGTTAGGAATGGGAGGATGTCTGGTGCTATGGTCTGGAGGAGTGGGGAGGGTAGCTGGTCCAGCTGGCAAGTAGTCGGACGGTTTGACGTTACCAGTGTCAGGGTCTCTGCTTCTGTAATGGGAGAGAAAGATGACAGAGTGAAGGATGAGGTTCTCGATTCAGCATTTGGAATGGGTGGGGGTTGGGAGAAGGAGCTGCGGATGTTCTCCACTTTTTCCTCAAAGAAGATCGCAAAGTCTTCGGCAGAGAAAGATGAGGGAGGGGGGGGTGGGGGGGGAGTGAGGAGGGAGGACATGGTAGCATGCAGTTTGCGAAGATTCTTGGCAGAGGCCTCGATCCTATGGTGGAAGAAAGAAGCTTTGGCATTAGTGATGGTTTTGGAGAATGTTAACAAGAGGTTGTGATATGTGTCGATGTCAGCAGTGAGGCGTGACTTTCTATACTTCCTTTCAGCTGCTCTCAGGACCTGTCTTTGTTCTCTCACTGGATCTGTCAGCCATGGACTGGGTGGGGAACGGCGGGCAGGTTTCTCAACGAGGGGACAGAGCTTGTCGAAGGAGGTTGCAAGGGCTGAAAGGAGGGTGGAGGTTGCCATCTCTGTGGAGAGAGCAGAGAAGGTGTCACTCGAAGGTAGAGCGGATAGTATGTCAGAGGAGAGGGTGGAGGGGGATAGGGAGGGCAGGTTGCGTCTGAGTGAGACTGTTTGAGTTGGGGTGAAGACCTTTCGGTTAAGCATGAGAGTTAGTGAGAAGGATATGAAGGAATGGTCAGATACATGTAGGGGAGTTACCGTGGTGTTAATGATGCTGGAGTTACGGGAAAATATGAGATCCAAGGAGTTGCCTGCTTTGTGGGTGGGAGGCATGGGAGTGGGAGTCAGGTCAAACGATTGTAGGAGGGAGACTACTATGACTGACTGAGATGAGTCAGGCAGGTTGAAGTCGCCCAGTAGAAGGAGAGGGGTACCATCTTCCAGTGATGAAGGTAAGCTAGGCTAACGGTCCAGGCGTTCCCTAAGCCCAATGCATGCAGAGAGACGAAAAAGGTATGCATCTTCTTGTCCAACTCCAGGGAAGATGTTAAATAAGCTAATTTCCCAACATTTTGGAGTTTTCCTTTAAGATGCCTCGGCGGCGCATAGAACAAGTGGGCCTAATGTCTATCACTGTCTGTCTGTCTCTGTTTGTTTCTCTCCGTCGGTCAACACGTTTTTAGCTAATTAACATTTTCAACATGCTTTCACTGAAAGAGCCTGTTTTTTAGAGCGAGTGCCTTGTTTGAAAGTTTACCTCCATCCAGTTCCATGAAAATCTTTTGGACTACCTCAAAGGTGTAGCGGAGCTGCGAAGGGTAGCTGAGGTTTAAGGCATAAATCAGTCCGAACAGCATTGCAACAGCTAATGCGCCATTATCCAGACCTTCCAATATCTTGATGCCTTCGAGGATAATTCCTATGTTCTCTGGTTCGTCACTTGAAGCATGATCTTTAAGAACATAAATCCCCACAGTGGTGTCTTCGATGGCCTTGTTGATGACGTCTTCATCCATACCCTGTAGAAAACAGACAAAGGTTAAACAAGGGCTAACACCTTATATTGATTGATTGAAAACCTTTATTTATCCCTGAGGGGAGATTCAGATGTCCATTACAGCATAACAGCAATTTAAAAACAGTAAAAACAGTTAATACATAACATACACTTATTAGTATGTGTTCAAAACAAGATGGACAAATACATAGGGATAAAAAGAGCTAAAATAGGGATAAAATAGAGCTATAAGTGGTGAAAAGAAAAAGAAACAAGTCCAATCATGATGTTAAATAATTAAATTAATTGGTTACAGTCCACAACCCAGCTCCTCCAGTCCACAGCAGTTAGCCCGTCCTGGCCCTGCCTGGTTGTGGAGCCTGATTGCCACCGGCACAAAGGACTGCCCGAATCGCTTTGTGGTATGTCGGGAGGGGGGTGGGGGATAAGTCTGTGAAATATGTCTCAGCCCTGACAAACAGACATACAGTGGCATCAATATAAACATAAAAGTGAAGATACTTTCTGTTACAATTAGTTATGGCCCAGACCTTACTCTGCATGGACTACAAGGCCCAATGTCAATGAGAAAAGAAATAAGCACCGATTCATGTACACACCACATATTCTCGCACAAGGCTTTCTGGATCTTCACCCATGTAGATACACAGTCCCTTCAGGATACATTCTCGTCCAGCATCCACGTCATCCCACTGAAAGGAAAATTTCTTGATTAGTGCTTTATTTTAAAGTCAACTACTGGTTCAAACTGTTATATGACTACATATTTCTCTGAGAATATAACAGTAGGATTCCTACGATGGCACAAGCCTTGCTGTGAGTAGTGTTGCACGGTATACCAGTATTAAAAAAGTAATGCGGCACTAGAGGTTTGAAAGCGGTACTATACCTCATTTTAGAGGAAAGGTTCAAACTGAGACAAAAAGATGCAAATAGTGAAAGGAAAAAGATGAAAAATAAAAGCACTCATGGCCTCCTGTACAATTTGATTGCCCTCTTTACCAATCATTTGTGGTAACTAAAAAATTTATTTCCATAGCCTTTCCTCAATAAAAAAATCTTAATTCCCCCAAAACAGCCATAATTCATAACTTTACAATTTTTTCATGACAGTGGGACCAGTTAGCACTTACGTCAGCCATTTGTACTTGATACAGTTTCTGTGCACCCCTTACATCTCCACATTCCCAGCACCTAACCCTGTAACATAAATAGAATAGAATAGAAATACTTTAATCATCCCGAGGGAAATTTGGCACTACAAATTGCTCACAGTAAACATTTAGGTAGACAAAACAAATCACAAATAAGAACAAAAAATGGCCTAAGAATAAAATAAAATACGGTCCGGGATTCACATTTCCTATGTAATGTATGTACATGCTAATATAAATACAGTAAAAAATAGAGATCTACATTAAGTGTATTGTAAGTGTAATATTGACAATGTTGTTTTAAAAGTAAAAGTCCAGGAAGATGGTAACCGTCACTCTGTGCTCAGTGATGCTAAATGTGTTTTAATGTGTTATGATGCTGTTAAAGAATGCCTTAATCTGTAGTGATGCAAAAGCTTGGACCTACTTGATCATTTCTGTTACATTCCCAGCACCTAACCCTGTAACATAAATCAAGACCATAATTTGTTACATTATTAAAGCTCTGATCTCTAGGCCTAATTATAATAAAAAGGTCTGCACTAACAATTCAAAACATTATGGAAATGTGCTAGTGCTATCAATTCATAATTAATGGATATAACTTTAAATACAAGGAGACAATTTGACCGTAGACACCATGCACCTGAAACAAACAATAATTTCACTGATCACTGCAGTGTTGAGCTTATTTCTGTTCATCAATGGGACTTCATTTAGCTAGCTAGTAGTTAGACAATATTACACAGTGAGCTAGCTAGCTAGCTAAGTAACGTTAGGGACCAGTCACACATTCACAAAATTATTGTGGGAGAAAATGCGCCTCCCATTCTATTTTTCGTGCATGTGTGACAGGGCCCCTAATTAACCATAGCTAACGTTATCTAGCTAGCCAGCCAGCTATAAGCATACCTTAGAGGCACTAACTAACGTTAGCTAGCTTGTCTATAGCTAACGTTAGCTAGCTCGTCTATTGTAGCTAACGTTAGCTAGCTCGTCTATTGTAGCTAACGCGAGCTGTACGTTAGACAATATAACACAGTGAGCTAGCTAGCTAGCTAAGTAACGTTAGGGCCCAGTCACACATTCACAAAATTATTGCGGGAGAAAATGCGCCTCCCATTAAATTTTTCGCACATGTGTGACCGGGCCCCTAATTAACCATAGCTAACGTTAGCTAGCTACCCAGCTATAAGCATACCTTAGAGGCACTAACTAACGTTAGCTAGCTTGTCTATAGCTACTGTTAGCTAGCTCGTCTATTGTAGCTAACGTTAGCTAGCTCTTCTATTGTAGCTAACGCGAGCTGTACGTTAGACAATATAACACAGTGAGCTAGCTAGCTAGCTAAGTAACGTTAGGGCCCAGTCACACATTCACAAAATTATTGCGGGAGAGAATGCGGCTCCCATTCTATTTTTCGCACATGTGTGACCGGGCCCTAATTAACCATAGCTAACGTTAGCTAGCTACCCAGCTATAAGCATACCTTAGAGCAGGGGTCGGCAATTAGGTCTGGCCACGGGCCAAATTTTCCCCAAGCCATTGAATGGCGGGCCAGGACGAAAAACAATGGCTAATTTAATATAATGATAGTGAAAAATGCAGCACCACGGCGGGTGCATACACATAATAATAATAATAATAACTTTATTTGTATAGCACTTTTCATACAGAGGTTGCAGTTCAAAGTGCTTCACAAGAGTAAAAAATACAGGCATAAGCGATGCACTCGCAAATGGGGGACCCTGATGTAAACAAGACAAACGTTTTTCTCTGGTCTGCATCCCCTTAACAATTGTGTGTATTGAGCCGTACTGTATTGTACCCATTCTGCAATCTGTTAAATAAAGTTTTCATTCATGAACAGCAGATCAGCTGTTGCAGATCACCGCGGCGGGTGCATAAGTAACACATGAACAGCAGGTCAGAATGCATGAAAACACGACTCACCATAACTGCCCTGGGCTTGTTCAGTCCTCCCAAATCCCTGCTAATGTTTGAAACATGTCAAATATTCACTCACCGCCCTCCAATTCCAGATTGGCGTTGAATGCAGCTACTTTATCTGCCAACTTGAACACAGTTGTCATCATTGCCTCGTTTGCTATCTTGTCACCACATATTATGCAGAGAGTACTCGTCAAACTGCTTGATAATAGTTGTCACTGTTGTTTTTGCCGACGGACTCGGCAGAGTTGTCCATAGTTCTCTGCCCTTTTCTCCGACGAGATATTTAAACAGCTTGACTTTTGTTGTCTCTTCGGCGTCGGCACGCAAGAATCACCGACCTGTTGCGATAAACCCGTATTTTAAGTATGACTCCTGTTTATTAAAAGAAGCTGTATGTGTCTTGGAGGTCGTAGGCTCCTCTTCTCGCTCCTCAGTTGGTATTTCCCCGTTGCAAAGAAGCTATCCAAAGACTTTTTTTTTTTTTTAACACATTTTGTTAATCGCTCGCATCTCGAACGCGGAAGTGAAAGTGCGTTAGGGAAATATACACACAGCCCGGTGGGACTATTCCATTGGTTCTCCCAGTCCACGTGACCATTTCTAGCATTTCAATTGGCTATAGTGACAGACATAGATATGATGAATACCGGTAGATAGATACAGCTTCACAAAGACACTCTGGTGTCATGAGTGAATATTTCCCGCGCGTAAAATAAATATCATTTTCTCAAAATAAATGACGGGCCAGAAATGATTGTTGGCGGGCCAATGTCGGGCCGCCTATTGCCGACCCCTGCCTTAGAGGCACTAACTAACGTTAGCTAGCTTGTCTAAAGCTAACGTTAGCTAGCTCGTCTATTGTAGCTAACGTTAGCTAGCTCGTCTATTGTAGCTAACGCAAGCTGTCCAAACATTTTATGCTGTGTAGCTAGCCAGTGGCTAACCCAACGCTTATCTGATAGACAGAATTGTAAAATCATTACATATCATTTCCACAAGTAACTGGACCCAGGCATAATGAACCTCAAACTAGCTAACGTAGCCCCTTTATACAGACAGAGCATAATGAAACAACGTTAGCCAAGTTAGCATTGACAAGAAACACCAAGACTTTTGAAATGGTTAAGTTACATACTGTACGAAAACAGCTATATAACGTTAGAGGAAATGTCGCCCAGTGCCCACTTGAACACCAACATAAATCAATTTGATGAACTTACTTTCAATTCGGGAGTTCTTTCTCAAAAGAAGAATTTTCAGTTCTTCTCTCAACGAGTCCGTCACACTATTTCCGGTTGGTGACTCAACTCAATTTAACTGAGTTGTCAGTTTTCAATCAACGCGAGAGAAACCAGTAAATTCAACATTCTCCATAAACAACGGAAGTTTACTTGATTAAAACATGATCACAAAAGGATTATAAATGAATTAGTTGCATACACTAACTGTATTCGTGTAAATTCAAAGACCTGTTCTTTCCGTGTGTGGAGTACCCCAGGGATCTGTGATAGGTCCAAAACTTGCAATGTTGCTGAGCTGTTAAAGTTAGTTATTTTTGCAGATGATACAAATTTATATTGCTCGGGAAGTAATTTAAAGGAACTTTTGTTTGATATTGAAAGAGAGCTTGAAATTCTCAACTTGGTTTAATGTTAATAAATTGTCTCTCAATATTAAGAAAACAAAATGTATGGTTTTTGGTCATCGAAAAGAAGTAGAGGGGGATATCGAGTAAAAAATATGTGATGTAAAAATAGAAAGAGTTTCTGAGATAAAATGTCTAGGGGTACTTATTGACCAGAAATTAACATGGAAACATGTTGACTATATTCAAGGAAAAATATCTAAGTCAGTAGCAATATTGTATAAATGTAAGGATATATTAAACTACAAAGCCTTGCAAATCATTTACTGCTCACTTATACTTCCTTACATATCTTACTGTGTGGAAGTATGGGAGTCGACATTTAAAAAGACAGTAAATCCAATAGTCTTACTGCAAAAGCGGGCCATTCGGAACCTTTTCAAGGCTGGTTACTAGTATGAACACACAAATCCATTGTTTATAAAGTCTCATATTATGAAATTTAATGATTTGGTTTATTATAAAACTAATTATGCAAATAATGTACAGAGCTAAAGCAAAGTTACTCCCAGACGGGGTGCAATGTTTTTTTTCAATACATGAAAGAAAATATGATTTGAGAGATATTTGTAAATTTACTGTTCAAAAAGCTAAGAAATGGATTAAAAGGAGGTGTATTTCTGTTATTGGGGTTAACTTGTGGAACAATGCTGATATACAGTTAAGAATGAGTAATTAGCTTTTGCTTTTTAAGAAAATGGTTTGTAAAGCTATTTTTGAAAACTACAAGGGTGAATAATACTGTTTCTTTTGCTATTTTCTTTTAGAATACTGTTTTGGAGTCTTAATTTTTGTTAAGAATATAGGACAGGCATATATAAGCATTATGCGTCAGTCTGTACCTTTTCAGTCACTGTAAAATCAAATATTGTTAAATGATGATGTATATTGTATTGTGTGAGATGATGACTGAATAAACTACTACTACTACTATTAGAGCTGGCGGGCTACCATAGTTAAACATGCGTTGTGTTGTACAAACCGTGCTAACGTTATGGCAAGATGTGTGTAGGCCTATGTAATGTTAATGGCTATGTTTTTAAAGTCGTAATGAAGATTGATTTATATTGCGCTTGCCATTTCCACAAACTGATTACTAGCACCTGCTGCCACCTTACTAGCACCATCTCTCGCCTCTGTGCCAAATTAAGTATTTTTTTCTTTTTTTGCGTATCCCCTGAACCGAACAATACACACATGCCCCGAACCGTGGAGGTCGTGCCGAACGGTGTACGGTTCGAATGCGTACCGTTCCACCCCTAGTAAATCATCATAGTGATGTTCTCAAATCAATGGGTAATCATGTTTAACTTATTGACCGCAGGCTGTTTCCCCATCTCTACTCAATGGCGCCAGCGTTATTGACCATTTTTGCGACGTTTGCGGACCCATCCGCATCGTGTGTTCTGTATTATAGCTATGGAGACAATAGTATGGCTCAATTGACAGGCATTGTTTATAGGCCAACACTGACTTTAGTTTGTGCACTATTCCATGCTAAACATCGCCCCTTTCCAAAATAATCCAGTATTTTTTCCTAGATCGCGAGATATGACGTGTTATGCCCAAATCGTTCGGGTTGCTCGCCTGAAACTCCAATAATTTCCAAATCAAAGTTATATACCATATATATATTTCCAAATCAAAGTTATATACCATATATATATATATATATATATATATGTTTCTTCACAAAATCATCAGGAGGGGGGGGTCGTTTTACCTCGAAACTGCAATCGTTACCAAAAGCATGTTTTAGGTTAGAAAAATACCAGCAGGTTACCTAAAATAGACCATACCTTAGTCAGAAGGTACTCCAAAATGAATAAATCCCAGTTGTCCCATCGCGATCGCAATTACTCGTTTTTATTGGGCATTATGGTTGTAACGGTACATGTATTCGTCCCACGAATTTATGCTACGGGCGTCACGGTGCGGTACATCCAGCCATACGAAGAATACGTCTCATACCACTAGGTGAAACTAGGGTTGCACATTTGACAAATGTATGCTCAATATCTTTACTTTACTTTACTTTACTTTGAAGCTTGTAAAGGCAGGATGACAAGCCGACAGAACAAATTAACAACGCACACTCTGCACTGGGCTGTTTCCTCCCCTCCTCCCCTCCCCTTACTACAGGTGTGCCTGAAACTAAACCATGAATGAATGATACTGTATGTTTGTAACACAGCAGGGTCATTACACAAGGCTGAAAATGTTCATCGTTTTCTTGTTCGTCTAATAATGTTAACCAATGGAAAGACACACACACACACACCAACGTGTTCCGTGTTACTTTCCCTTCACAGCTGATTCGAGAGAGAAAAAAAATGCAAACATACTTTTTATGATCTGGACTGGTCCTCTGAGCTCCTCTCCAGTCGAGCTGCAGGGTTTAAATCCAAAATATTGATAAATCCTCTGCCATTGTTGTGTAACAATGTCTAATATGAAGTCAAATCTACTAGAAGTGAAAGTGAAAGTATAGACCAGTGGGGGGAGGGGGCACTAGGCAATTAATTTACTCAAGTGTATTCCTGAACACAAGAATGACACCGTTATCACTGACTGACTACCGTGGCAAGCCTAGGTGGAACTAAGTCTAACTTAATAAAAAAATATTATATTTAATAATAATAATTATTATAAATATATAATAATCATTATAAATATTTATTTCCCTGTTGTACCGAACCGTGACCCCAAAACCGAGGTACGTACCGAACCGTGGCTTCTGTGTACCGTTACACCCCTATTGGGCATGGCTATCATACGGGAAACAATAGGTTTGAGGCATAAAATCTCCGACCGATTGCTATGTCCTGATTCACTTTGAGGGGGAAGCAGCCTGAGGTACCTCAAGTACTGAAAGACAACTGATATCCCCAGTTCAAAAGGTAGACGATACTGCCACCTGGCGGATTCGATCGTCATTACAATTTTAACGTAGGCAGCGGTGCCAGGGAGACACAGGCAGCTCCGAGCCAGTGTTTAGAATGGGGATCAAAGGAAAAACATCAAAGGATCTAAAAACGAGAACTCGTTTTTGGCGCTCAACCGTTGGCGACGAAACACGAGAATACTAGTTTTTCGTGGCCAATGAGTTAATAATCGTGATTTCAATGATTTCTGCCATAATGTGGTGCAACAGCTACGTGCGTCGCGCGTCAACAGCTAGTTCATAGCTAATTGGCTGCAGATCACAAGATCTGGTCACAGATGAGACGATAGCTACATTCAAAGCTCTGCTTTCCTGAGTGCCAGAGAGGAACTTTTCGTGTAAAGGACTACATTTTCTTCCTCTACCCGCGATTAAGTGGTGTTAGTAATAGTGACATGTTCTTCTTCTACTCTGCAGAGAGTGCTGTGGTGTTGGATCTACTGATGTCTCTGCCTGAGGAACTCCCCCTACTCAACTGCAACCAACTGAAACGACACATGCTGAAGGTATTAACTATGACTATGCTACTTTTTTATTTTATTTATTAAATACAATTTCACCCATCCCCAATTTAGTCATTATGCCAATTCCCTTCCTGGTCGTTGTGTGCATTGCCCCACTGTCGGTCTGACTAGATAATTGCATCCCCTGGTTAGAGGTCAGAGAACATGCACCCTAGTGCTGGTGATCACATGGGGGTCAGGGGCCTATAGTGTACAGTGTACAGTGTATACTATAGGCCCCTGACCCCCATGTGATCACCAGCACTAGGGTGCATGTTCTCTGACTTCTAACCAGGGGATGCAATTATCTAGTTGACCGCACACCTAAGCAGAGCTGTCTCTACGCCTGTACGTCACAGCCTGCCAAACACCTCTGTCTCTACGCCTGTACGTCACAGCCTGCCAAACACCTCTGTTTCTACGCCTGTACGTCACAGCCTGCCAAACACCTCTGTTTCTACGCCTGTACGCCACAGCCTGCTAAACACCTCTGTCTCTACGCCTGTACGTCACAGCCTGCCAAACACCTCTGTCTCTACGCCTGTACGTCACACTGTCACAGCCTGCCAAACACCTCTGTCTCTACGCCTGTACGTCACACTGTCACAGCCTGCCAAACACCTCTGTCTCTACGCCTGTACGTCACACTGTCACAGCCTGCCAAACACCTCTGTCTCTACGCCTGTACGTCACAGCCTGCTAAACACCTCTGTCTCTACGCCTGTATGTCACAGCCTGCTAAACACCTCTGTTTCTACGCCTGTACGTCACAGCCTGCTAAACACCTCTGTCTCTGCACCTGTACATCACAGCCTGCTAAACACCTCTGTCTCTACGCCTGTACGTCACAGCCTGCCAAACACCTCTGTTTCTACGCCTGTACGTCACAGCCTGCCAAACACCTCTGTTTCTACGCCTGTACGCCACAGCCTGCCAAACACCTCTGTCTCTACGCCTGTACGCCACAGTCTGCTAAACACCTCTGTCTCTACACCTGTACGTCACAGCCTGCCAAACACCTCTGTTTCTACGCCTGTACGTCACAGCCTGCTAAACACCTCTGTCTCTACGCCTGTACGTCACAGCCTGCTAAACACCTCTGTCTCTACGCCTGTACGTCACACTGTCACAGCCTGCCAAACACCTCTGTTTCTACGCCTGTACGCCACAGCCTGCTAAACACCTCTGTCTCTACGCCTGTACGTCACAGCCTGCTAAACACCTCTGTCTCTACGCCTGTACGTCACACTGTCACAGCCTGCCAAACACCTCTGTCTCTACACCTGTACGTCACAGCCTGCCAAACACCTCTGTTTCTACGCCTGTACGTCACAGCCTGCCAAACACCTCTGTTTCTACGCCTGTACGTCACAGCCTGCTAAACACCTCTGTCTCTACGCCTGTACGTCACAGCCTGCCAAACACCTCTGTTTCTACGCCTGTACGTCACAGCCTGCCAAACACCTCTGTTTCTACACCTGTACGCCACAGCCTGCCAAACACCTCTGTCTCTACGCCTGTACGTCACAGCCTGCTAAACACCTCTGTTTCTACGCCTGTACGCCACAGCCTGCCAAACACCTCTGTTTCTACGCCTGTACGCCACAGCCTGCTAAACACCTCTGTCTCTACGCCTGTACGCCACAGCCTGCTAAACACCTCTGTCTCTACGCCTGTACGTCACAGCCTGCCAAACACCTCTGTCTCTACGCCTGTACGTCACAGCCTGCTAAACACCTCTGTCTCTACGCCTGTACGTCACACTGTCACAGCCTGCCAAACACCTCTGTCTCTACCCCGGCCTGTACTGTAGGTCACAGTCTGCTAAACACCTCTGTCAGCCAGAGATTCTACAGAGAACCAAGTGTGGGAGAGTACAGAGATAAAACAGGGTATTTGTTTGAGTTGCGCAACTTGTGCCCATTCTGCGGTCTGTTAATAAAGTTTTCAATCAGACAGATGTATGGAAAGGCTTTTATTATAACATTTGTTGCAGTAAAATCTAGGGGTGGGACGATACATCGATCCAGATCGATATATCGATATATTATCAATAATCAAATAGGATCGATGCAACGTAAAAAGATCGATTCATATTGCGATACTCTTATTTTGGAAATCCGGCGATGGCGACGTCATATCCGCCCCGCGGCCAGTGTTGTGAAACTCCGTTTAGCTCTGTACAGCAGAGCGAGAGCAGGGCTTCAGTCGTCTATTTTGAGACCCGATATAAGTCTGTGCAGTTTTTTCCCCGCAACGGGTCAAATGCATCTAACATGCTTTGCATCGTCGCCATTCTTTTATGCCCACGTCGCGTTAGTATTAACGTTACATTAGCTGCTTAAGCTAACTAAGCTAAGAGAGAGGAGAGGGGACAGTGTGTGTGTGTGTGTGTGTGTGTGTGTGTGTGTGTGTGTGTGTGTGTGTGTGTGTGTGTGTGTGTGTGTGTGTGTGTGTGTGTGTGTGTGTGTGTGTGTGTGTGTGTGTGTGTGTGTGTGTGTGTGTGTGTGTGTGTGTGTGTGTGTGTGTGTGTGTGTGTGTGTGTGAAAATACCAGATGAAGTGAGGAGTATTATTATATTGATATTATTTACTGAGGATGGACAGATAATGCTGATATTTAAACATGATCATCATGCAACATAAAACAATTGTAGGAACGGTTTGGGAGAGGAAGGGGTTTTAGCTTGCGTGTTGTGAGTTCCAAAACATTTTACTTAAAGTTTAAAGCTCAATATATAAAACGTGGCACTTTACAGTGAACAGGAGGTCTATTTGTATTAAAAACAATAGATTGTTTTTAATTTAAATGTCTGGAAGAGCTCAAAAATAAAAACGTCAATTGATATTTCGTAGCCTTTTTTTAGTTGATCTAAATGTGACTGATTGTGTTAAATGGGCACATAATATCGTCTCATATCGATCGCAGGCACCTGAATCGAATCGAATCGTATCGTATCGTGGCAGACTTTGTGATATCGGCAAATATCGTATTGTTGTCCAAAGAATCGATATCGTATCTTATCGTGATGAAACTGGTGATTCTAGTAAAATCATTATGCCTCGTTTAGTCATCTGCGGAGCGCTGGTAATCCTACTCGTCGACCGCGGGGAGCTACAGTAACGTTGTGTTGTTGAGCTCTCGTCAAAATCAATGGAGGCGTCTAGAAAGTAAAAAACGAATAGCGCTTGCCGATTGGTGCTAAGAACAGCAGGCGGGTGCAAGCGGTGTGACGTAATTGGCAGACTCGACTGTCAATCAAAATGATTCTGTTGCCGGCTGAATGATTGAATGAATAAAAACTTTATTAACAGATTGCAGAATGGGTACAATACAGTACAGCTCAATAACAACAGTGGACTGGAGGATGAAGACCAGAAAATACTTTCGGTCCTCCATTTTCAATTCATCAAAACATTTAGAGACATACAAATATACAGTAGTTACATAAAATGCTAAATGCTATTGATTGATTGATTGATAGATTGATTGATTGATTTAAAACTGTATTAACATATTGCAGAATGGGTACAGTACAGCTCAATACATACAATTGTTAAGGGATGCAGACCAGAGAAAGACTTTCGTCTTGTTTACATCAGGGTCCCCCATTTTCAATTCATCATATTTCATATCTAAATCATATAATATCTCATTGCTAAATATATGCAATATATAATCTAATAATCCAATAATCTAAATCTAATACATAATATAAAAATGCTAAATGCATGGGTATTTTATTTTGTCTTTAATGTTAGCTTGCAAACTCAAATACTGTCTTGGTAAGCCTCATAATGAATTGTTTGGGGAAAAAAAGAAAAACATTGTGATGTGTATCGTGTATCGCCGAAAAGTCAGATAATATCGTGATATCATATTTAGGCCATATTGCCCAGCCCTAGCATGACCACATGTGGGGACCAGGGCCAAATCAATTAGACTCTTAGGGGTGCATTCAGATGTTAATCCATTAACCACACACAACTATCCAGAATTATATGCCAGCAAATTGTTATTATAAAATTTAGAAGAGTGGCGTGTGTATGGCCAATGTGCATCCTACTTATAGGGTATGGGATAGCCCCATGACAAGCCTCTTCTCCCTCTCGTCTCAATCTAGGTACACACTGAGCTCTCCGCTCCCGCCAAGATGCCAAGGGAATTGCTTCAAGATCAAATGTCAGAGAGGCAACATGATGGCATAGGGGTGGGCCAGGAACGGATAACGCCTAACACTAAGGTCCCACAGAAATCCAGCCAAGACCAACTTCAAACACAAGTAGGAAGCGGAGGTGCCATCGGTCCAAACCCGGTTGATGGGGGCAGGGACAGGATGAATGCAACGGAGGAGTCACCTGGCAACCTGGTGGGTACGGAGGAAGCTGAAGGTTCTGTTGCTGTGGGGTCTGCGGCAGCTCAACGGGGTGATGGACAAGCTCAGAACCAATCATCTGTGAGCAGTAACGCAGTCATCTGTAAGCACGAAAAGTCGGACTGGGGGCAGGCAGGACTCTGCCCCCTCAACCCTTTCATGGTGCCTTTGAAACTGTTGGCACGACAGGAGGTAGAGCAGTCGTCTGGTAATCCAGAGGTTCCCAGTTCGATTCCCGCTCCTCCCGGGCAGCATGTCGAAGTGTCCTTGAGCAAGACACTTAACCCCTAATTGCTCCTGATGAGCAGGTTGGCACCTTGCCTTTGCCGTCGGTGTGTGAATGTGTGAGTGAATGGGTAAAATGTGAGGAACAAATTGTAAAGTGCTTTGGATAAAAGCGCTGTATAAAGGCAGCCATTTTGCCTTGTTCATTTATAGCTGTTGCTCTTTTATTTATACGAGTATTAATGTTTTTTTTTGTTTTTGTTTTTATTCAATTTGTTTGTAAGAATCTTTTAAATAAACTAGTTTGCATAGATTCTGTGTGTACATGACTGTGGCCATCATTGTCAACAGCTTACAGTGTATGAGAGTGCTTTCATATGCCTGTGAGATATGTAACGTTACAGTATGCAGCAACTGTGTGTTTCAATGCTTATAATAATCATAAACAAAAAATAATAATAATGCTATGGACCCCATTTTCTATAATAATATAATAATAATAGTACTATAATAATAATATAATATTAAATAGTCTTTCTTCTCCATTAGATGGTCATAAAACACTTTGAAGTTACTTTATTTAGTTTTTTGTTGATTATCCTGTCATTAATTTAGTTCCATTTTATATTACCTAGTTTTTTTGGGGTATTTCTTGTATATTGTTAATCCTGGTTTACAGTCATCCACAATAATTTGCACTGCGATTGTGCGATTGTTTTTGTGTTCATCAACTCAATAGGGCAGGACACACCAATCCAGGATATGCCAACCCTTTTTTCAACAGAATATAACTTTAAAATATACTCGTCAGTATTATGTCAAGGTTTCTTGACTTTCTCAAAAACCTTGGTTAAAATCGTTGGTCCCTGACCCTGATATTGTGAATGTTTATCTGCCAAGATCACAACCATACTACTTTGTTGTTGTTTGGACGCAGAGTATCATATAACAGGAATCTTGAATTTGAGTTTGCACAATACAATAATTATAGTGTGGAGTGCAAAGTGGCAGGATGCATTAAAATAGCAGCATAAACAACGATAAGATAGTTCTCATTTACAATACAATGTGTGGATGTAATGAGTGTAAGTTGGCAGAATGTATTAACTCATTCAGCGCCGGGGATTTTCCTCATCCTGTTCTAGCTAGACCACGCTTTAGAGATAGGGGTGCGTCAACTTGTTTGTAGAGCTATATCTATATTATAGCTATGGATACAATACTATGGTCATTTGACAGTAACTATCTTCTGTCCAAGATGCAAAAAATAATAAATTTTTTCATGCATATGTTCGCGCGTTATCCCGTGGTGAATATAAGTATAGTTTCGGAGTGATCCGGGCTAATTCCTAGAAAGCTGAGTTACGTCCCGGGCAGACCAGCCGCCTGGCCTGGCACACGGAGTCCGGGCTTCAGAGCTTCTCACAACTTTTGGGTAGGGCCTACACAACATGCCTATAGAATACAGGCTATTTATATTTTCTTTTCCTTTTTCATTTATTATTATTATTATTTTATTTTTTATTATTGAATTATTATTATTTATTTATAATAAAAAAAAAAAGCCAAATGCCAAAAAAAATTAAAGTGATCCAGATTTGGACTGATATGATACTGTAGTGAATTCCTGTGTGTGATTGTGGTCATAGAGAATTAGTCTTATGTGCAGGGATCATTTCCAGAAGTATTTAGACAAAGTCATAGACATAGCATAGATACTCAGGTTTTCTATAGACTGTATGCCCACCTTTTTTTTGCATTAATAATTCTATCTTGATTCTAACAAAGATTGTGTGTTTAGGTTTATTTGTTATGTTATTGGATGATGACTTGCTTCATGATATAGTGTTCCTTCAGAGACTAGATTCTAGGCCCACTGATCAGACAGGTTGTGAAAAGCTGTGACAAGGACCTATTTAACCTATATATTTAACCTATATATCTATTAGCTGCTACAATAATACACTGATATAAAGCCTACTGGTTGCTGTTCAATAATACAAATAATAATTACCATAATTAGCTGTCAGGAAACAAATAAAACGTGTAAATAAAACGTTTGTCATTATTAGTAGGCTATATAGGTGACACGGTGGATTGACTGCTATATCCTGCTGCTATTATTATGCAACATTGTAGGTTATTATTTGATATCAGTGTATAGTTCTGTTTCATGCTAGCTTCCGCTCAGCGTCATATTGCATATATCTCGCTTCAGCGTATATACACTGAATAATTTCAAAATGTACCTTTACATACCAACATCCGTCTGACCACACCCCCATCTGCTGCCTATATAAGCAGGGGTGGGGCCACACACTCATCTCCTTCTCAAATTTCACCACAAGGAAGTGCCTGTTATATACCCCACTAGATACGTTGACATTATATCTATTTTCTCTCTCACTATTTTCGAGAAAATACGGCGATATTGTCTTCGTCACTGGAGTGTCTGGAAGATGATGATCATTCTGACCTCCACCGGCTTTTTCGTATTAGGGGCTCGCGCCGCTGATATACTCCCCAACTGCAGTCCTCCTTGCTGCGGCTGGATGGGTATTGACCCTCCGGTCATACAGCTGGACTGTGGGAGGCACCGGCTGTTGTGAGAAACTGGGTTGCTTCCGGGTTGGGTGAGTACTGTTTTGCTTGCGAGCGCTAGTTGTCTGTTAAACGCTATGGGGGTTAGCTGACAATTTTACGAAAGCCTACCCTGGACTGGGGTCCTCTGTTCGGCTTCTTAAGCGGCGGACAGAGGATCTTGGTCTGACGCCCATGATGGTCAACCTAGTGGGCCGCGACCGAGACCTGGTTAAAACCCGTGCTTCTCTGGACGAGCGGATGCTTCTCTGTCCCGTGCAGGCCCCATCTTTCACATGAATGTGGAAGTACACCCTAACGAGGAAATGTGGGCATGGATCTTCGTTATCGGAAGATCCATGCTCAAGTCGGCTGCAGCCCGGATGGGATTTGTGCCGGCTCCGCTGTATGTCTGGTAAATCACCGCTGAAAACTGTGTTGACATTTATTTTTCTCTTCCCTCTTAGGATGGGGAGGGACTCAGGCGGCGGCCTGTCTGAAGTGTGGCTTATTATGTCGTGTACAGTTCAGGTGATAGCTGCTTAGCTGGCGTGCTAGTTTGTGGCCTACTGTGTTAGCCAGTCAGCTGTTAGCTGCGGCGCTAGCTCGTTGTGTTCACTAGGCTAGTAAACATTAGCTTGTTGCTATCAGTCGGACGGCTGTTAGCTTAATGCTACACTGTTGAAACGTTACTGTGACTATAACATGCCTTAAACACTCTGACTACGACGTCATCTTTGACAGAGGATGTTAGTCGACCCTACACCCGGGTGCCATGCCAGCGAGGACTTCGTCAACATGGAGAACGGCGGCTGGGTGGCGTAGCGGACATACCCTCGTCACCAACGCAGGAGATGCTGGGTTCAACTCGGTGTCCCGTTAACCAGTGTTGCAGTTCTCTCTGCCTGCGCTCAGGGTGAAGGTAGGAGTCCTGACCGGACTTTAAACACTTCTTCTTTTCTTCCCTTCTAAATGTTTTGTAATAACGATGTTTCCAAAACATGTGTTGCTGCAATACATTGAGGATACGACGCGTGTTGTGTGTGAATTGTCTTGTCACTAGTATAGCTTCTATCTCCATAGTGAATCGGCGTTGTTTTTTACATGTGTAAAAATGAACTGGTTGGTTGTGATGAGAACATGTGTGTTCATGTAACGTTGTAACGTGGGTGAACTCACAACTAAGAGGGTTAGTAATAACCTGTGAAGCTATGCTTAGTGACATGTGATTGAGGAATGAATCTTTTTCTCAGCCTGTGATGACAATGAACAGCATGTTCACATATTAACAGGGGTGCCTGTTCACCTTGGTCTTATCAAGGGTAAGATAGGAGGGGTGACCCCCCGGTTTCCCTGGGGCTTCCCCCCCCTCCTCTCAGACATGTTGTTTACAATATTGTGTCACTGTGTTTGTGGGGATACGATGTAACCCTCAGCTTAAGTTGCTGGGGTTGTGCTTTCGCTTGAGAAATTTTTTTTCCTAAAGAAAAGGTTGTTTGGTCACTTATCATGTGTGCTTAGCAAGGTCTGTGGCAATTACATAATCGAGGACTTGTGTCTTCTCTCGTTATGAAAAACGGCGTTCCTCTGTAGTAAGCCATTTTTTGTTGTGATGAAGGGTTGTGTGTGTCGTTGTGATCTACAACTGGGTTAGGTTTGGTCCACAGAAGCACATGTGTAAGTCTGGACCGGGGCTCTTAAAGGGGCCCTCTCTGTTCTGTGTTTTTTCCTTGGTAAAACTCAGATAGCAGGTTAGCACATGAGCTATGTGAAGCTGTTAATGCTTCATGTAGCAGGATATGACTGGGTCATGGCTCTACTTTGTCATTACATCGTATCAGGGGTGAGGGGTCGTAAAGGGGTGAACTGGTAAACCTTTCCTTCGCTTTTCTGATTGGTCAGGGGTTAAAACCACCTGTCTTTCAGGGTTCCTGTCACGTTGCTGTTCGGCACGTTACAGGGTAAGGGAGGGGGGGGGGGGGGGGGGAGTTTCCTGGTCCCATGCCCTGAAAGATTGGGAATTGGAAATTCCCCCGCCATAGAGTACGTCACTGAGCGCATCTCTATCGGTAAGACTTCCGTAGGTTGTTCAGGTCCATGTTATGGATCTGTTTCAGGGAGTTGTCAGAGCTCCTCCTCACAAAGCTCCTCCTCAGGGAGAAGTGCCTTCTGTGAGTTCGGACTCTCCTTCCCAGTGAGGGAGCCTCCTCAGAGTTTCAGAGCCTCCTCCTCAGATTGTCAAGGTGAGTAGAACTTAAAAAAGGAGTTCTGCTCTATTGTGTGTGTATTCGATTCAATTCGATTATTGAGTGTGTATTGGTTCAGTGCCTCCTCCTCGGAGAGCCCTAACCCAAGTGTTACATAGCTCAATGTTGCAATATTTCTTTTCAATCTATACAGCTCGCGTGGGAAGTCGCTCTGGGGATTCCCATCTCCTCCCTGTGGCAAGGGTGGTGGGATGTAAAAATGAAAATAATTTTTACCCTCAGCCGCGTCACGTGGGATTCATGTCAGTCTGTGTTTCTTTCTTTTTTAAATAAAAAGAGGAAAGAACATGAAGCACGATGGCTCCTTGTCGTTCTCCCAGGCGACTTGGAGGAACAATGTCTGGTGTCTTGTTAGACTATCCATTGATGTGTTTGGGTCTCGACGCGTACATAGTGCTGGCTCTGGGTGTTTCTGATAGGAATCACGCATGAGGCTGGTGCGCCTTGGTTGCTTGTTATTAAAACAGCGTTTTTTAGGGCGGCTACGTGGCGTAGTGGGCAAGGCGCTCGCCACGAAATGCTGGAGACGCTGGGCTCGTCAGTTCGAGCCCAGCGCTCCACATTTGCTTTCAGTTTAGCTGGTCGTCCGTACTAATACACATTGGCCGTATTAGGGGGTGGGAAACTGATGGGTGGGGATCGGGCGTTGTGGACAGCGACTCCTACAGGTCGGTTGGTGCGCCTGCGCAGTAGAATCAGGAAGTGTCGGGGGCAGCGTGAGCCTCCCACGCGTTACTCCTCGCCACTGAGAGATCGAGCTGCACAGGTGAAAAGATGCGACTGCTGTTACCTCAAGTACCGGAGGGGACTTGTGCTATGTATGACTTAGTCCACATTGCAGCCGGCTTGTGGGAGGCAAGAAACAGCGTCCGTGACAAGGGAGGGTTGAATTGGATGATACGAATTGGGATGGGAGAAAATGTAGAAAAATGGGAGAAAAAGTGGATAAAAAAAAAACAGCGTTTTTATAGGGCAACTGGGATGGAGTTTGTCTCTTCCGAGTGCCAGTTTACTAGGTTTGTCTCGACGAATTCTCGTTCATATCTGGGGGATGTTAACGGAATAGATCAGAACATAGGTAGAGGGGTCTCACGCCCTTGGGGTGGGCCACTGAGCGCGGTACGAATGGGACCGTCTGGGTGGCGCCCTCTTTTCATGTTTTAGATCGACACACATACCTACCCCCTCTCTTGGAGTGGGGATGTCGGCGTGGTTAGGGCACGGGACTGGTTCTGGTCACGCTGGTCCAGGTCAGTTAACCCGTTGTCCGCCGGGGACGCAGATCTGCTGTTCTGGTACCCTGAGGGACTTGTGCTTTTTTCGGGGGAAAAAATGCCGGGTCGGCCCGGGTGTCACAGGGTTGGGCGTTATGGAGACCCTTTGTTGGGTACAGGTTGTACCTGGCACTATCATAAAGGGGCTGGTTCTCCATTCTTTTCGCTCCTCTCTCACGCATGGCGAAGAGGGGGCTGTTGGGGTGGTCTTTTGGACCTCCTCTGGTAGGCCTGTGTGCTTCCCGAGCCGCCGGGCCCGGTCTGAAGTTATGTTTCGTCGACCCGTAGGCCTGGAATAACCCTTTTTGAAAACTGAAACACTTGTACTGCGGTATAGCCAGTGTATACCCGCAGGTGTGTTTTGGAGTTTTTTCTTGAGGGGTTATAGGAACAACCACCGCATGTTGTACCAAGAGGGTGGTTGATTCCCTGGTGTGTTGGAGCAGAGTCAACTCCCGGGTTACCCGGTTGAGTGTGCCCCCGCACGCTTCATGACGTCTGCTAATCGTGTCAGCCTTCTCTGCCTCGACCCCTCTGGGTCGGGGTTTTTTGGTGGAGGCTTTGTCATGGTGCGCAACAATGCCAGCATACGCCCCTTCCGCCGGGGTGCTGTTTCAGTTGACCCCTTTGGCGCCTGTCTCGCCCGCAGTGCTCCAGGCTCGGGTCAAATGCCTGCTGCCTGGATTGAGAGGCCGACCCTTTCTGGTGGTCGTCTCCCCGGTGCACTGCCTGCTCCCGCTGTAGTGTAGCCTCTTGAGTGCTTCGAGTTACAGCCATGCTGACTGCCTGTGTTGCAGGGTCAGTGTGCCAGGCGGCGTACTAGTGGGGGGAAGGGCCCGCTCTTGGAGGGGCCCTGTCCGAATACGCTGGCGATGTGGGGGGCGGTGTCACTAAGTGACCGCCTGGTGAGGTCTTGATGCTTGGCGTCATTGACCTCTCCGGGCCCCCTTTTTCCAGGGGATCCAGTCCCTTCAGTGGGTCTGGGTCTTCCTTCGCGCTCCGCTGCTACGGCCTTGCCACGGGGTTGAGTTTGCTCTTGACCCCGTGATTTTGGGGGCAGTAACGAGGGTTGTTCCTTCCGTTCGTTCCCTGGTGGCATGCGGGTTGTGCGTGTGCGTAGTCGTGGGGTCAAGCCACGGTCTGCTCGCCCTGTGCATTGAGTTGCTCGAGTTTTCTCTTCGCACGGTCGGATCTGTCTCCCTCCCATCTTCCAATAGGGAGGGTATCCTCCATTAGGGAGGGTCGGGGGGCTCGGTCCTCTCCGGTCTGATGGTGGTGGGGGGCCTCAGCGGGGTACATTTGTCGAGCTTCTAGCTCCCGCTCAGCTCCTGTTATGCAATATGACGCTGAGCGGAAGCTAGCATGAAACAGAATGTAAGGTTATGTATATAACCAAGTTCTGTGAATGCTAGTGACGCTCAGCGTCTAGGCGCCACTGCGGCCCTTGATTTTTCATTGTGGTGACATTTTTTGGGAAGGAGATGAGTGTGTGGCCCCACCCCTGCTTATATAGGCAGCAGATGGGGGTGTGGTCAGACGGATGTTGGTATGTAAAGGTACATTTTGAAATTATTCAGTGTATATACGCTGAAGCGAGATATATGCAATATGACGCTGAGCGTCACTAGCATTCACAGAACTTGGTTATATACATAACCTTACGTTATAGATATAGTTCTTCAGACGGATTCCTATGCCACTATAAAACTACATTATCAATGGTTTGGCTTGAACAGACAGACAGACAGGCAACCAGTATACAGACAGACAGACAGGCAACCAGATATACAGACAGATAGACAAACAGACAGGCAACCAGAAGACAGATAGACAGACAGACAGGCAACCAGATATATAGACAGATAGCCAAATAGACAGACAGGCAACCAGATATACAGTATAGACAGATAGCCAAACAAACAGACAGACAGGCAACCAGATATATAGACAGACAGGCAACCAGATATATAGACAGATAGACAAACAGACAGGCAACCAGATATATAGACAGATAAACAAACAGACAGACAGGCAACCAGATATAGAGACAGATAGACAAACAGACAGACAGACAGACAGACAGACAGACAGACAGACAGACAGACAGACAGACAGACAGACAGACAGGCAACCAGATATATAGACAGATAAACAAACAGACAGACAGGCAACCAGATATAGAGACAGATAGACAAACAGACAGACAGACAGACAGACAGACAGACAGACAGACAGACAGACAGACAGACAGACAGGCAACCAGATATATAGACAGATAAACAAACAGACAGACAGGCAACCAGATATATAGACAGATAGACAAACAGACAGGGGGGGTTGGGTAGGCGGGGTACTATTTCCAAAAAAGTATAGTAATATGGTTTATTTGTATTGGGAAAGATACAGACACATTAGCTGGTTGAACAACATCTATGTGTGGTAATAATGCAGATATTGAGTGTATTTCAGTGAAAATGCGCGTGGCGCACGCCTCTGCGCGCCGCCTCGAATCCAACCAAAGCGGAAACGATCGCTTCCGCCCCGCGAGTCGCGCGCCCGCTTGCGGCCGGTGGCACAGCTACGTCCGTTAACATGGGAGCGGAAGTGAAGCGGCGCCCGCCCGTCCGCCTGCCTTGAATCGCGTCTGGTCTGCCTGCGGCGTTATAGGGCACTACGTGAATTCTACTAAAAACATTGGCGTTTCATCCCTGGACACGCTACTATTTCCAAATCAACTGTATATAATAGGTATTATGTTTCATCATAAATGCATGAAAGGGGGGGGGGCTCGTTTCTGATGCTTTGATTGCCAGTAACGGCATTCGTTATGAACACCACACACGCTGATCAGCCGGATCGGTACGAAATCATTGCAGGATCAAGCTGGAATTGACGTCCGATAGTCCTTACCTCTGATCGGGGCTATTCCAAAAAGAATATTCCAATTGTTTGATCGCCATCTGGTCCATCTGATGTCCATCTGGTCCACGACATAATCCGACACAACACATGCATTGAGTGTCCCGGACACGATTCAATGTGATCGAGTGAACCCCTAGGCTTCCCTGTACTAAGATTCTCCGCCCGGAGCGGTTTAAACGTAACACGCGGTCTGGAACAGGGTTTACTGCACTCTCGATACTGCCACCTAGCAGGATCTGGCCGGTACTGCACCCTCAGGTCCCAGTATGCCTTTTAACAGCAGCATACAGGTCCGTGACATTGAATAGAATATTAAAATCGAAAAAAAGGAAAAACTATCAAATAGCGAGTATACTCGTAGGCGTTCAAAGGATGGCGCCCAATAACGAGTATACTCGTTGTTGGCGGAGATTGAGTTAAAAGGCTACGGTGAAGAGTTTTTAGCTTACTTTTTAAAACATTTGCCTAATGTCCATAGGTAAGGTGTTCCATAGCTTTGGTGCATAATTAGCAAAGGCTGCATCCTCGATTTTCTTCTAGCTGTTGGAGGAGGACTTTAATAACATCAATTCTAATAATATAATAATAATACATTTGATTTATAAAGCGCTTTTCAGGAACCCAAAGACGCTGACAATGAGCATAACAAATGAACAAAAACAAAGGTTATGGAGGGCTTTGAAGGTGAGGAGTAGTGTTTTGAAGTTGATGCGTTCCTTGATCGGGAGCCAGTGGAGGACAGGAGTGATGTGTTCACGGGACCGGGTGTTAGTGAGGAGGCGGGCGGCTGAGTTCTGGACCATCTGCAGTTTATGGAGGGAGTGGGAGGTGATGCCAGTGAGGAGGGAGTTACAATAGTCCATGCGGGAGGAGATGAAGGTTTAG
Organism: Notolepis coatsorum; assembly: GCF_963971535.1. NCBI lineage: Eukaryota > Metazoa > Chordata > Actinopteri > Aulopiformes > Paralepididae > Notolepis > Notolepis coatsorum. Next base: position 123,788,790 of record NC_140168.1, on the reverse strand, counting down.
GTTTCAGGTTTTTATTTAGACTCCACAACATATACAGATCATTAATCCAGCATACATTGCTGTCAAGGATAGTAACGTAAAAGCCTCTTGACTTATTTCCATCGTTGTCCTTGTGTGTCAAGGATGCTAGAAACACACAACTCATTACAGAATTAATCACAATTATTATCTTTGCATAATAATAATGGCACAACCCTAAATTAATACAAACAAAGCACATTTGTTGTTACAATGTTCATTTATGTCGAAAGTCAGTGAGCTTCAGGAAGCACCCTCGGGGGAGGGAATTTGGGGGATGGGAGGGAGGGCGGAGAGTGGGGGGTGGGAGTTAAGGATAGGGTAGTGGCTTAGGGTTTGGGCGTGTGAGGCAGTCGAGGGATCCACCCCTCCTTCCGTGCACGTCGCCAGTCGTGCTCGTGGGGGGGAGGTTTGCGTGAGGATGGGGAGGGGGGGGGGGAGGCCATCCATCTTATCTTCAGACAGTCAGATACTGTCCCGTCCTTGGTTGCGATGGGTACGGACGTCATAAACCAGATCTTTTCTTGACTTCTTCTCCTCGGCCTCTTGCATTGACCTCGAACATTCCTTCTTTTCTTCCACAGACTTGAGTTTCGTGGCGGGGGGGGGGGGGGGGGGTGGGTTGCATCAGGTTACAATGATTCCTGTAATGCTTTAATTTAATCCAGATCTTGCATCTTCTTTGTCGCGGTCCTAATGTCCTGCGTGACCCCCAACATTATTTGACCCCTACATTGTTCATCGGCTGTATGTTGAGCGAGCCGCTTTGTCAGTTCAATGTGGGCATTTTCCAATCTTGCTACTACTTGACGGCAGCAAATCCAAATCCAAATTGCGATCGCTCCCCAACCGATCAGGAAGATGACGAGGAGATACAGATCCTCAACATCTTCAATCTCAATAGAATATAGGCATATTGATCGCCAATTATTCCAACTGTCAATTGCAAACCCGGCCTGGAATGTCCCTATCGGACATAATGGTTCGGTCGCACTTTGTTTTCTTGAAGAGAAGATTCGATCCACTGCTGCAAAACTCCAGCTTACTAGTTGATCCATTGATTGACTGAGTGGGAAGTCAGGTATATTGAAGAAAAAGTAGAATGTCCACACCGTCAAGGAGGCAGATGTAAGGCAGTTGTAATTAGGGATCCACACCGTTATTAATTGCAGCTTAGAGTCCACACCGTCGAGAGAAGCAGAAAGACAGCGCTGGTGTACGGAGATAAAAGCGGCTACAGGGAGGAGGGTAGAGGAGGCCTTGGAGGGCAGGGAGGAGAGATAAAAAATGCGACTGCTCTCTGGGGAGGTTATTGTGTATGAGGGATTCAGCAGCAGGGGGGGAGAGGCAGTGACGGATTTTGGCAATGTTGCAGAGGTGAAAGTATGATGTTTTTACTATGGAACGGACATGGGGGTCAAATGAGAGGGTGGGGTCAAGGATGACACAGAGGTTGCGGACTAGGGGGGAAGGGGTGATGGTGGAGTCATTGATGGTCCGGATCTGGTGAGGGTGGTTTTGGTGCCGATGATGAAAAGTTCCGTCTTGTCACTGTTTAATTTGAGGAGGTTATGGGTCATCCAGCTTTGGAGTTCAGTGATGCAGGATTCGATGTGACTATGGGGAGGGCTGTGGGGGGATTGTGTACTGATGTAAATTTGGGTGTCATCAGCGTAGCAGTGGAAGTTGAGGTGGTATTTACATATGATGTGACCGAGGGGGAGAATGTAGCAGATGAAGAGCAGGGGGCCTAGGACTGAGCCTTGGGGGACCCCCTGTGTGACTGGGGAGGGGGAAGAGGTGTGGCCGGAGAGGGAGATGAATTGATGTCTGTCAGTGAGATAGGAGGAAAACCAGTCAATTGCTGTGCCCTCAACACCCAGTTGGTGCAGCCTTTGGAGGAGGATGGAGTGACACACTGTGTCAAAGGCTGCACTAAGATCTAGTAGGATCAGGATGTTGAGGGCACCAGCATCAGCGGAGAGCCAGTGCAGAGTAGCTAACACTGGACTGATGTGCTTTCTCCGTTTGGTTCTAGTTAATAGCCTAGCATTACTGTCTAATTTGGGTTTCTTTAGTAAGGGTTTTACAACAGCTGTTTTGAATGCATCTGGGCATCAGAAGTAGTGCTCGCTCTGATTGTTGTTATTTTGTTATTGAAGAAAAAGGAAGTTCTTAATATTTTGATATAGAGGACTGCAGAGGGGTGGGGGCAGTGTTGAGTAGCTGGTCAATGGCAGAGAATAATATTCTAGAGTTTCCGGCATTCTGTGATAATCTTATGAAGGTATTCCTTTCTTGCCAACCGTATTGCTTTGTTATAGGCAGTCATAGCTTCTTTATATACTGTATATCACAGTGTGTGAGCTTAGATTTCCTCCATTTTCATTCAACTGCCTTCTCTTAGTCTGACCAACACTGCTATTTAACTATGAAGAGATTCTGACTACACTGCTATTTAACCATGAGGAGATTCTGACTGTGACAGGGTCCTTTTTCTCTCCCCTCCAAACTCACACAAATTATGGCGTAGTCGGAAAAAAATATGTTGGTGTTGTTTTATTGCCCAGCCTCCAAGGTGCAGAGGTGACATTTCAAAAACAAGTGACATAAGCAAACTAACAAAATAACAAAGTACTACCTGGTCTATCAGATGCGCTCCACAATACCGTCATATTGATAGACGACACTTACTGCGCGGCACTTCCCTAGTTACTCATTTTAGCAACCTTTATCTGGTGAAGCCCCGACACAGAGACAAACAGACTAACAAACACTCACAGCGCTTCCCTCAGTCACCTTCATCGTAACTGATGCAGGGCAAGAACCAACTTCCTTGGGCACGCAGCCCTCATGAACACCTGGACTCCTCCCCCTCCACAGGTGCCACACATAATTAATTAAACTAAACAGGTGCTACACATCAATTAATTTGCCGTTTCCTCCACACATACCAAACAACCCCCACACCAATACCCCCACAACAACCCAATAAATAAATATATAAACATAACCCAATAAATAAATATATGTATGAATGTATATATGAATGTATGGTAATATGTATGAATGCATGTATGATTTTGATAGTATAAAACTGAGTTCTTTGGTATATATTGACAGGAACACACAGAACGAGGAACATTCCTGGAGACCACAGCCCTCCATGGGGGCTGCAAGGCTCTAGAATGACAAACACATCATGGCTTAAATACTATGTGGGTTCCAAATTTAGCGAGCCACTGGTTAATAAATAGATGATCAGGCTTGGTCGTATATGGTCATATGTGGGGATATATGTGAGCTGTTGCTGAATCTGATAATATGTCCATCTTTGCTCCTCCTCAGTGGCCTGTGGCCGGAGGCCGATATAGCCATGCATGCACATTAGGTCACACAGGTCATCAGGTCAATGTATTTCTGGGCTTGGCGTGGTCACTCGACCCACTACTGCCCACATTCCAGAGACCTATGCACTCATGAGAGGAGCTGGATATAAAACATTAGACTTTAATGAACTGAATATACCTATCAACCCCTCTTTTGACATGAATTAAATATGTCAACACAACAGTTCATTAATGGACCATACCTGTCGATTATTAACCATTAAACACATCATAAGAAAACTAAATAACAGTTAGAGAGGTGAGAGAGAGAGAAGAGGGGGGGAGCGAGAGAGGGAGAGAGAAAAGAGAGAGACACAGATTTGCAACTTTAAAAAGAATTACACCTAACCCTGAACCCCCCTTACTCAGGTGCACCCCTTCCGTTTGGATGCATTCCTTCCCTTACTTAGGATACACCTCCCTCCAAAAGTTTGAGGTAGATCCTACGTCGAACCAACCAGCCTTGGCTGCCTTGCATTCACCCGCAGACCCCCTTCCCCCAAAAGAGGCGCATGCAGGTCTCCCTTCCCAGGTCAAAATTCTCCTTTTTGAACAAGAAGTCCCCGTTCCAGAGTGCAGCTCTAAGGCAAGATGTCTTTCTGGTGGTCTGCCTCAGTGTCTTTGAGCTGTCTTCTCCGCCTCTCCCCAGCTGGCACCCCGTCTCTTCAGCTCTGCCTCAGTGTCCCTCCCACTGCTGTTCTTCCTGTTCTCGTCGTAGATGATCTGTACCAGGCTGCGGTGTTTGGCCTCGCTGGGTGGAGGAGATATGGGGCGTTAGCTGGCCCCTGCGGCTTTAGCTGCCTCCTCCTCAAGCCTGTAGGTTGGTCTCCACGGAGGACGGCGAGGGCCGTCTGCTGGTGGTCTGGGTCGCGGACGTCTGAGGGGCTGCTGCTGGCATCACTCCCCTGAGAGAGCCCTTTCTGACCAGCACAGACTGCCTGCCGACCTCCCTCTCTGCCACAGCTGATTCTGAAGACGCGCCGCAGACAGCTGCTAGTGAATGTCTGGATCTTCTTGCAACGTCTTTTTTGCCATTCTCCATGTTTCCTGTCCTTCTGATGTCAGGAGTTCCCGTTCTGTTACTGAAGAAAAAGCACCAGCGGCCCTTCTTCTGTGTTCTTGGTCTGTCAGCTGGCCCAAATCAATCTCAGCGGAGCCTCCATTTGATAGTATAAAACTGAGTTATTTGGATTGATATGTATGAGCCAGCTGGACAGATATCCTATGCACTCATGAGAGGAGCTGGATATAAAATATTAGACTTTAATGAACTGAATATACCTATCAATACGATTAATGAATGTATGTTTGATATGATAATGTATGATAATATGAAATTAATGATGGGGGGGGGGTTGCAGTTCTCAGTCCAATCTGATCCAGTCTCCAATCTGATTTTAGTCCAATGATGATGAATGTTTGCTGTGTGTATGTGTGCGTGCGTGCCTGCTGCTTGGAGTCAGTGACGGAGCCGCTCCGTCACATTACCCCGCTCCTCCTGGAGGTTGGCGATGTGTGCCAACCTAGACGACAGGTACTCCGCGATACGCCATGGCCCTGCCCGATCCTTTGTTGGATGCTGGCCTGGTGGAACGCACAGCCAGTGCTCCTCTCCAACCTCCTCCCTGCTGCGCAGCTCGGCCATTTAGCCACGGCAGAGCCCTCCGGTGGCGGTAGGTTTCAGCTCTCACCCGGTCCACCCGTCGGCGCTGGCCCTGCAGCGCCCTCCAGCTGGTATCGGTACTGCAGAAAGTATCGATACATAGGGAAATGAGTATCGAAACCATTTTAAATATTCAGTATCGATATGTATCGATATTTCGATATTGTTGACAACACTAAACTGTAGTGTGCACATGACAATAAACAATCTTGAATTTAATGGCTGCCATTCAATGTTCTAATATATATTTTCTTACTTTAAAGTTCTCACAGGATTTCTCCTGTAACACAATAGAAGGCAACGTCTTTACAGGATTATTTTATTTTCTGAAATTACATAGTATTGTTTGCAGGCAGGTGTAGTATTGTTTGCAGGCAGGTGTAGAATGGGATATTAGCTGCGAATTCTATTACCCTATAATGGCAACTCTGTGAGGGCTGGATGGGCACTGCATGCACCACACGCACCTGAGGATGATTTGCTCGTCACGCACCTGAGAGGAATTTCAATCTGCTCGTCCTAGAGAGCCTAAATGTGCAGGCTTCCCTCTGTTCATGGCAAGGTTGTGCCGTATACTCCCGTGTCTCCTGTGTGAGACGTTGCATCGCTCCCCACCGTCCCATGGATGTTTTCCCTGGGTGCTCGCTCTCTTTCCTAGGATCTGTGTTTTTGAATTGCCCGTTCGGCAGTTGCCCCCTGGTGAGTCCTTAACTGACGGTACTCCGAACCGTGACATTATTACGTTGACTCTGTTTTTTCATCGCCTTCGGGTTGTTGTTTTTGCCTTGAGAGGACTCGTTTTTCTTCACGTACATTTTTCCTTAAAGGAACAGTGCTGCATTTTTAGTTGTTCATGATTCCTGGACTGTGTAATTCACCCTTAACCCTTGTGCTACCCTGGTACCGATTCTATCTCTTTTGACTTTTTTTGTGTGTTTGTGTGAGCACAGCGGTGTCTGTGTTTATTATTATTTCATGAAATTGGGACCATATCTTCATTTTACATATATTTTCATTATGTCAAAAGATTATGATTTGAAACGCTCAAAAAAAAAGTTACCAAAAAGTTACACGAAACACCCTGGCGTCCATTTTCATCCCATCCACTTCCATGTTAATAAAAACTAGAGCTGGGCCGTTAACGGTGTTAACGTGCTGCGTTAACGCTATACTAGTATCGCGCGATAATATAATTAACGATTTTTTTTTTTTTTTTTTTTTACATTTTTTTTTTTTTTTTTTTTTATTTACCCAGGGTAGGTTCGCTGAGCACAGATGCTCTTTTTCAGGAACGCCCTGCTTCACATTCACACAGTTCCATTCACACCTGGGAGCTGCCCAGTAAAACCACAGTTGACACCATTGGCCACTGAGCAACTCCACTGGAGCAGTTGATTCAAGCCATGTCACATAGTTCAAGTTTGAAATGATTCTTTCTGTTTTGCTCCTGAGAGTGCTAGATACTGTACTGTACTGGTAATATTATTTATTTGTGTTAACTTCTGAATAAAACAACTTATTAAACACAAGTACATTTTATTGAACATTATTTTGATATTTCATTACCAATTATCATAGCAAAACAGCTTTTTCAAACAGTCTGTAATGCATTTTGGAAACGGGAGATGGGCTCATGGTGTAATGGGCCACCTGGCCTGAGAAACATAAGGAGGAAAGAAAAAGTAAGGACTTACTTCTGGTCATTATTTGGGTAGAACACACATATTTTTAATGCCTTCGGCAGTTTTTTTTTTTTTTTTTTGAGCCATTTTAATCTAGATTAATCTAGATTAAATCCAGGATTGCAGATCGATTAATCTAGATTAAAAAAATTAATCTATCCCCACCTCTAATAAAAACGCAATAAAAACGCAATAAAAACGCAATCATTCTTTTGCCCAGCTGTCTTCATGAGTATATGGGGGTTTTGCCGTTCAGTTTTGATAAGCGGCGGTGGGGGGGTTGCAGCACCCTACAGACAGGGATTATTCTTTCTTTTCCCATGTCCACAAATCGTATACAAGAATAGACTATTTTCTTGTCGATGCTAAATTTATCTCTAGTGTGCTGCAAACTAAATATCATAGCATCCTTATTTCAGATCATGCTCCAATCACTATGTTGGTAAAGCTGGCACTGCACTGCACCGCTTCAACCCCTCTTTGCTCTCGGAGAAAGCATTTCGGGATCAAATGAGATCTCGACTCGTTGAGTTTATGGAGACTAATGATACCGGTGATGTATCCGACGCTACACTGTGGGAGTCTCTTAAGGTGGTATTGCGAGGGCACATTATATCTTATGAAGCCTTTGGAAAGAGAGAAAGACGTAAGCGCTTGGCTGAGATTGAGGCACGGCTCCCCTCGCTGGAGCAGGTTTACAGACTATCACAATCCCAAATGGACCTAAATAACATTTTAAAATTGAAGTATGAATACAATACTATTCTGGGCAAGCAGGTTAGTACCCTCCTCCTTAAACTCAGACAGAAGCACTTTGAACTAAGTGATAAACCAGACAGACTGTTAGCTAGGCAGCTGAGGGGTGTACAGGCCAGCCAGGCAATTCATAATATCAAATCTATATCGGACAGCTTGCTGACTAACCCCAAAGACATAAATGACCGTTTTAAAGAATTTTATACTGGCCTTTATACCTCTAGATGCCATGCCCCAGACTCTGAGGTTGAGAGCTTCCTGGACAATATTGATATGCCAGTGCTTAGTGATGAGGCAAGGGATGAGCTAGATGCTGATTTCAGCCTGCAGGAAATAACAAGTGCAATAAAGTCTTTCCCTAGTGGGAAGGCCGCTGGCCCGGATGGGTATGGGGCAGTTTTATAAAGCTTACAGTGACATTTTGGCCCCTCTACTTCTTAGAATGATTCAACATTCTATCACTAATGTCTTCCCTGACTCCCTCTATGAAGCGAATGTGTGCCTTTTACTCAAGAAAGGTAGGGATGGGACGGATCCAGCAGGGTTCCGGCCTATAAGTTTGTTAAATTTTGACCAAAAGACAGTTGCCAAGGTGTTGGCCACTAGGTTGGCTCAGCATGTCGGATCTCTCGTCCACTCAGACCAAACGGGATTCATTCCTGGCAGGCTTGCTTTTTCTAATATTCGGAAATTACTAAAAAAAATGTTTTTATCGACTTTTTCTCCCATTTTCTATATTTTTCTCCCATCCCAATTTTCGTATCATCCAATTCAACCCTCCCCTGTCACGAACGCTGTTTCTTGCCTCCCACAAGCCGGCTGCAATGTGGACTAAGTCATACATGGCACAAGTCCCCTCCGGTACTTGAGGTAACAGCAGTCGCATCTTTTCACCTGCGCAGCTCGATCTCTCAGTGGCGAGGAGTAACGCGTGGGAGGCTCACGCTGCCCCCGACACTTCCTGATTCTACTGCGCAGGCGCACCAACCGACCTGTAGGAGTTGCTGTCCACAACGCCCGATCCCCACCCATCAGTTTCCCACCCCCTAATACGGCCAATGTGTATTAGTATGAACAACCAGCTAAACTGAAAGCAATGTGGAGCGCTGGGCTCGAACAGGCAAGCCCAGCGTCTCCGCATTCGTGGCGAGCGCCTTGCCCACTACGCCACGTAGCCGCCCGGAAATTACTAAACATATTGTACTCTAACCAAAGAAAGGACACTAAGCCGGCGATCATATCACTTGACGCTGAAAAGGCATTCGACCAGATCGAATGGAAATATATGTTCAGTGTCCTCCAGGTTTCGTTCTCTTATTGGAATGTTGTATGCTTATCCGAGAGCTTCCATTCTTACCAATTCAGATAGGTCTGACTCCTTCCCACTCCATCGCGGCACCCGACAAGGATGTTGTATTTGTCCCTTACTGTTCAATTTAGCCCTCGAACCCCTGGTTCAGGAGTCATCCCAACATCACGGGAATAAAGTTGGGAAAGTATGAGAGCCGTATTTCGCTATATGCGGATGATGTGGTCCTGTATCTTGCTGATCCTGCCTTCTCCGTCCCATGCCTCCTAGATTTAATCAGGCAGTTTGGTACTTTCTCTGGTTACTCCATTAACTGGGAGAAAAGTGTGTTCATGCCCATCTCAGGGAGCCTAGACTCTTCCTTTACTGACAGCTTACCCTTTAAAATAGAACATGACCACTTCACCTATCTGGGAGTAGTTATACCAAAGGATCCAAAACTCCTATTTAAACTGAACTTTGGTGAAATGGTCTCAAAATTGAAGAAAATATGGAGAGTTGGAGAATTTTGCCAGTGTCTTTGGTGGGGCACGTGAATGTCATAAAAATGGTGGTTCTCCCCAGGTTCCTTTACCTTTTTCAGAGCGTGCCTATTTTTTTGACTGCCTCTTTCTTTAAACAGATAGACACTATACTTCTGCCATTTGTCTGGGGCTATAAAGCACACCGTATTTCAAAAGCACACTTGCAGAAGCCAAAGCATATGGGGGGGCTGGCCCTGCCGGTATTCCAGCACTACTACTGGGCTGCTAATGCAAGGGCCATGACCTTCTGGCAAGATTACTTCATAGGTGATGCTACAGTAGCCATGGACGCCCCCAGGTGGCTAGACATGGAGGCGCATGTGAACTTAAAAAGCTCTCTTCCTGCAATGTTATTTTCTAAGTGTGATACGATTAATAAGATGGCTCAAAAATGTTATCCTTCGGAACTCACTGAGAATACTGAGTCAAATCAAAAGGGTTTTCAAAGTACCTTCAACCTCGGCATATGCTCCAATATGTGATGATCATAATTTTCCCCCTGGTCAATCTGATATTGTTTTTTCACTATGGAAGGGAAAGGGACTGGCCACTATCAAAGATCTATATGTTGATCGTCACTTTGCCTCATTTAATGAACTTAAGTCTAAGTTTAATCTTACAAGCTCACACTTCTTTCGTTATCTGCAGGTTAGAAATTATGTCCGCAGTAATATCCCAGACTTTGAGACATGTCCTGCTGATTACCAGTTTTATAATCTCATGAGCCGATCACCAGTTTCAAAACACAATGGCTTCCTCCGACCACATTAAAGATGTATGGTCCACAGAGCTTAGTATGGAAATCTCTGATGAGATGTGGGAGGCGGGACTTAGCAGGATACATAAATGTTCTATTAATGCCAGAGTCCAACTTATACAGTTTAAGGTCATTCACAGACTACATTACTCTAAAACCAAACTGCATAGAATCTATCCCTCTGTATCGCCTCTCTGTGATCGTTGCATGTCCGCAGAGGGTAATCTTTCACATATGTTTTGGTTTTGTCCCAAGCTATTTAAGTACTGGGTAGACATTTTTGACTGTATAAAAGAGAGATTGCCCCAGACTGCCTTCTAGCTCTACTCGGCTGTTCAGCTAACACTGCGGAATTACCTTACAATGAGCAGGAGGCCCTGATGTTTGGTATGGCTGTGGCCAAAATAATTATCCTTAAGGAATGGAAAGACACGTTGTCTCCAAGTTTTAAAAGATGGCTCACTGAGATGGTCTCCTCTCTGCAGCTGGAAAGCATCCGTCACAGTAGGTCTGAGACCTCGAACAAATTTGATATGATATGGGGTCCCTTTTTGGAATGCTTAGCTAGAACATAAGTGCTTCTCAATGTCCTCCTGTGTATTTTCTGTACTATGTATGTCTGTATATATGTATATATATGTATATATATGTGTATGTGTATATATGTAATGTGTGTATATATGTCAGAGAATCAGCCCCTTGCGTCCTTAGTGTATAGCATATGACATGGTGTATGTTTGTTCATTGATGTGACAGTGTCTGGCAACATACTGTTTGTGTTCTTTTTATTTATTTTTTATTTTCTTTGTGTTTGTGATTTGTCTTGATGTGTGTTTGTGAAACTATAAAATAAATTAAAATAAAAAAAGATGAGTTTTAAGAGGATAATATCATCATCATCACCATCATTATCATGTATGTGATCCAATGCTGGGTACTGGAAATATGTATTCCACGCTGTTTTGCGGCTCGGCAATGACTTGGATGCTCGCGGGTGGCTTGCCCAAGAAGTACAATGAGGAAGCTCTTATGAGAAGCACTTATGTTCTAGCTAAGCATTCCAAAAAGGGACCCCATATCATATCAAATTTGTTCGAGGTCTCAGACCTACTGTGATGTGTTTTCATGCAATCAATTCCAAAGGGGTGCAGTACCACAGGGAGACGATAGGGGGCGGTCTTTTTCCCAATGGAGCTCAGAGAGAGTTTGCAGCACTAACGTGAGACTAGATTGATGAAATATGAATTCAAATCGCTAATAAAAAAACAAACGACATATCGCGCCGTTGGCAATGAACGGTCGGCATGAACAAACGACATATCGCGTTGTTGACATTGAAAGTGTTAAAGGGCCATGTTTAAAACAGCCGTTTTGTTTTGTTAAGTGCCTCCATTAAGGGCCAGGTGTTAGACAGCACTGATTAGTGATAGAGATTTAAAGGCTTGCTGGCTTAGCGTCGAGAAACGAAGAGGGACAAAGGGGAGTTTTCCTGGAGTTCTCCGCCGAGGGATCCACCGATCCACCTAGTGCTAAGTACACCATAGTCCTATCTTTCACTCCACTCTGAAAAAATGTCCCTTTCCCTCCCACTCTGCTATTTCTCTACTACCTCCCTGCCACTCTTGACACCACAATGTGTCTCATACCTATATCCACAATCTGCTCCTCCAGAACAGATTCAACCCACCCACGGCAGTTTGCTAGCAACCCGGCTAATCTCTTCTACCCTCCTACAGCCAATAATACACCTGTCACAGTACGGGGAGGCTTATGGAATTGTCAATCAGCAGTCAAGAAAGCTGACTTCATTACTGCCTACGCCCATAGTCTAAATCTGCAGCTCCTAGCTCTAACTGAGACCTGGATAACGCCCAATAACTCAACACCTGCAGCATTATCTACAAACAATAACTTCACTCACACACCTCGACCTTAGACGGCGTGGAGGCACTGGCCTCATGACATCTCCTTCATGGGCTACAAACTTAACACCACTCCCAGAAATGTAACTCTCCTCTCTCGAATATCATGCAGTATCTGTCTCTAATCCTTTCAATCTCACCATTGTTACACTCTATCACCCTCCAGGTCCGCTCAATCACTTCACAGATGAGCTGGACATACTTCTACGCTCCTTACCGGAAGATGGTACCCCCCTCCTTCTATTGGGCGACTTCAACCTGCCTGACTCATCTCAGTCGGTCATAGTGGTCTCCCTCCTACAATCGTTTGACCTGACTCCCACTGCCATACCTCCCACCCACAAAGCAGGCAACTCCTTGGATCTCATATTTTCCCGTAACTCCAGCATCATTAACACCACGGTAACTCCCCTACATGTATCTGACCATTCCTTCATATCCTTCTCACTAACTCTCATGCTTAACCGAAAGGTCTTCACCCCAACTCAAACCGTCTCACTCAGACGCAACCTGCCCTCCCTATCCCCCTCCACCCTCTCCTCTGACATACTATCCGCTCTACCTTTGAGTAACACCTTCTCTGCTCTCTCCACAGAGATGGCAACCTCCACCCTCCTCTCAGCCCTTGCAACCTCCTTCGACAAGCTCTGTCCCCTCGTTGAGAAACCTGCCCGCCGTTCCCCACCCAGTCCATGGCTGACAGATCCAGTGAGAGAACAAAGACAGGTCCTAAGAGCGGCTGAGAGGAAGTATAGAAAGTCACGCCTCACTGCTGACATCGACACATATCACAACCTCTTGTTAACATTCTCCAAAACCATTACTAATGCCAAAGCTTCTTTCTTTCACCATAGGATCGAGGCCTCTGCCAAGAATCTTCGCAAACTGCATGCTACCATGTCCTCCCTCCTCACTCCCCCCCCCCACCCCCTCCTACCTCATCTTTCTCTGCCGAAGACTTCGCGATCTTCTTTGAGGAAAAAGTGGAGAACATCCGCAGCTCCTTCTCCCAACCCCCACCCATTCCAAATGCTGAATCGACAACCTCATCCTTCACTCTGTCATCTTTCTCTCCCATTACAGAAGCCGAGACCCTGACACTGCTAACGTCGAACCGTCCGACTACATGCCAGCTGGACCAGCTACCCTCCTCACTCCTCCAGACCATAGCACCAGACATCCTTCCATTCCTAACTGCAACCATCAACTCCTCACTCAACTCGGGGGTGGTCCCCACCTCCCTAAAACAAGCCAGAGTCACGCCGCTCATAAAAAAACCAACACTGAACCCCACCGTCATAGGCAACTATCGTCCTGTCTCTTTTCTCTTCCTTTCTAAAACACTTGAACGTGCTGTATCCAACCAACTTACTGCTTATCTCTTACAAAATGACCTCCTAGACCCTAATCAGTCTGGCTTCCGGACTGGCCACTCCACAGAAACGGCCCTCATTGCAGTCACAGAGGCACTTCACTTAGCAAAAGCGAAAGGCCTCTCCTCTGTCCTGATTATCCTAGATCTATCTGCAGCCTTCGACACAGTCAACCATCAGATCCTCCTTGCGGCCCTCGCAGGAATGGGAGTGGCTGGCTCTGCGCTGACATGGCTGACATCATACCTCAATGACCGCTCCTACCAAGTGTCATGGAGAGGGACCCTGTCGGCCACCCGCCCCCTGCGGACGGGTGTCCCCCAGGGCTCGGTTCTAGGACCCCTTCTCTTCTCCCTCTACACTAAATCACTGGATAACATGATCACGTCTCATGGCTTCTCCTATCATTGTTATGCCGACGATACTCAACTCTTCCTCTCCTTCCCTCCCTCAGATATCCACGTCTCTGAGCGGATCTCGGCCTGTCTGTCCGACATCTCCGCCTGGATGACGACCAACCACCTCAAACTGAACCTAAGCAAAACAGAATTGCTCCACCTGTCGGCCAAATCCTCCCCCCTGACCGACCTTTCCATCACAGTCGAGAATACAGCTGTGACCACGTCCCCGACCGCCAAGAACCTTGGTGTTGTCCTCGACGACCAGTTGAACTTCTCTGCTCACATCGCAGCGACAACCAGAACCTGCAGATTCTTCCTGAGCAACATCAGAAGGATCCGCCCCTTCCTGACAAAAGAAGCCACCCAACTCCTCGTCCAATCAACAGTCATCCCCCGCCTCGACTACTGCAACGCACTGCTCGCTGGCCTCCCGGCCACTGCCACTAAGCCTCTTCAACTCATTCAGAACGCAGCGGCCCGCCTGATCTCAAACCTACCGAAGTCGGCCCATGTCACCCCACTTCTTAGGGACCTGCACTGGCTCCCCATTGCTGCACGAATCCGCTTCAAGGCCCTCGACCTAGCATACCGTGCGGCAAAGGGAACCGCTCCCGCCTACCTCCGGTCAATGGTCTCTAACTACACACCCTCAAGACCCCTACGCTCTGCATCTTCTGGCCGCCTCAAACCTACTCCTATCCAAGCTCCGGGAGGGTCATCAAAGAGAAGTCGCCTATTCAAAGTCCTTGCCCCACAATGGTGGAATGAACTACCCACCCCAGTTAGGACAGCCGAAACCCGTCCAATCTTTCGCCGTCGACTAAAGACGCACTTCTTCAACCATTATCTGAATTAAAAAGAAAAAGAAAAAAATATCTAACCCTAACTAACCTTACTGTCATGCACTTGTCCTAATAAACTAACCTACACTCAACACTTTGATGAACATTGTTACTCAGCTGATAGAGTTGTGCCCTTCCTGATGACTTGTCATACAGAACTTGTAAGTCGCTTTGGATAAAAGCGTCAGCTAAATGACTAAATGTAAATGTACTGACAAATGCCCTTTTCTAAAACCCTGTTCCCTATCTTGCTTTTCCTGATCCTCCTGTACTAATTCCCTTACTGCCAAATGCCCTTCTCTAAACCCCTGTTCCTTATCTTGCTCTCCCTGTCCTACCTTCCTAGCTGCCTCTGCATATGATATCCTATCTTCCCTTCTCACCTGCTGGACCTCTACCTCTCGTTTCATCACCTCACAACCCCAATACGCTACACTATGCTTCCCACCACAACTACAACACCTCGGCTCCACTCCCTGGTCACATTTCCCATATTCATGCTCCCCACTACATCTTGCACATCTCTGCTCCTTCCTACATGACTTGGCTATATGTCCGAACTTTTGGCACTTGTAACACCTCAACGGTTTCGGCACAAACTCCCTAACCCTATATACCATATACCCTATAACTATCTCTTTTGGACTAACCTCACCTTCAAACTAGGGCTGGGCGATTAATCAATATAGATTAATTAGAATTAATGATACAAAATAAATATTTTTTAAGAGTCACCTTTTATTTAACAAAAAGTGATGTTTGGTGAAAGTTGGATTTGCACTTTATTAATCCCAATAGGGAAATTCATTCTTGTTTCATGATCAATAGGCACCTTTTATTTGTTTTAAGTGAAGTTTGGTGAAAAAGCTAGTTATTGTACTATTAATCCCAATAGGGACATTCATCTTTGTTTGATCAAGAGTAACCTTTTATATTATATATATATATATATATATATATATATATATATATATATATATATATATATATATATATATATATATATTTTTTTTTTTTTTTTTAAGTGAAGATTGGTGAAAGTTAGGTTTGCACTTCAATCCCAGGGACATTCATCTTGGTTTGATAATTTTTTTGTGTCAAATAAAAACAAAGGTTATTTGAATGATTTCCTTGGCGTTTCTAGTTTGCAAGAGAAATAAATCGATTAAAATCGTAAATCGGATTAAAAAAAATCTGGGATTTTATTTTTAGGCCATATCGCCCAGCCCTACTTCAAACTGAATTACTATAATCTCTGTCTCCTTCTTCTCTGCTCCTCTTGTCATCCTTTCCTCACTCTTAACTTTCCCATTACGTTTGTCACTCTTCAAATCTCCTACCAGCTGCTCTATACTAACCTTGATTGGAATTCCAGTAATTACCCCCTTGCAACCACCATCCTTTTTCTCCCCTACTCTCACTACTCTATTAACTTTGCCAATGCTCCTCATTTCCCTTGCCTTCTCTACCTGCTCTAAACTTACACACCCTATAAACAAGTTCCCATCCCCCAACATCCTTGCGTACCTTACCTCTCCTATCTGCGCTCTTATGTATTCTGACAGTTGTCTCGGCTCTATTTTCCTAACTCCCTCTTCTCCCTCAAATCGCACCACTATATTCAACCCTTCTGTAAAATCTTTTCCTCTACCCTCATCCTCTGACCCTCTCAATCTCCCCTCTCTTTCTTCCTCTTACTCCCCTTCCCCTCACTTTCCCTACTCTTCTTCTCCACCTTTTTCCACCCTTCTCCCCCACTCTCCTCCCCACTCCACTCCATACTGTCCCCACCCGTCTCCTCTCCTTTGTCCTGGCTATTCTCAACCCTATCGCTGTCATTCTCGCTTAAATCCTGGCAACTGACCGCCCTGGCTCCCGACGTCACACCCCGAGGGGACACTGTGCTCACACCCGGCAACTTGCGTCCCGCCTGAGGCAAGCCCTCACTCCACTTGCTCCCGTCATGATCCTCCCAAAACCCTGGACAGCCTTCCACGGGCCGGGGCCAACCACGAGGAATCCACTGTCCCTGCTCTCCATAAGCTGCATCGTTCGCCTTCCACCACCGCTCACTCCCCACCATGTCTTCGCTGCACAGTCCCCGCTGGAACCCACTGTTTGCATCGACCTGCTAACGACTTCCGTGTTCCGAATTCCAATTCATTTGCCGTTTCCTACACACATTATACCAAACAACCCGCAACACCAATACCCCCACAACAACCCAATAACTAAATATATAAACATAACCCAATAAATAAATATGTATGAATGTATATATGAATGTATGGTAATATGTATGAATGCATGTATGATAAGATTAATGAATGTATGTTTGATAATGTATATGATAATATGAAATGAATGATGGGGGGGGTTGCAGTTATATATCGTATAGCTCTGCTCAGCGTCATAGTGGCAATACTCTTCACTTCAGTACTTGCACTGAATAAATTCTCACATGTACCTTTACATACGATCATCTGTCTGGCCACACCCCCATCCGCTACCTACATAAGCAGGGGTGTGGCCATACCATCATCTCCTTCAGAGAGAGAAGAGGGATTCATAATGTGTCATACCTTATAAGGGCATATAGCCACGCCCCATTTAGTTTGATTGATTGTAGCCATGCCCCTTTTTGAGATGATGTATGGCCCATAATTCCCGCCCCCTTCTCTGATTGGTCGAGGATTCAAGGAGGCGGGACATCCGGTTTAGGAGGGGAGGGACATCCGGTTTCGGAAGAGGAGTTTTCAGAATCTTTTTCAAAATAAACGTTTTTTATTTATTTTTTAATGGGAACTATTTTACTATTCCTAGCACAATTTGTGCAACTTTACACAATTCCTGTGAGTCTATTGAAGACATCTGTACGGTTTAAAAAAAAAATGCATTGGTTTATATTTCTAATCAAGTATCAAAACCATCATTTTTCAGCCTCCGGATTTCAGGCTGTTATGGCCTGGCTCCGCCCATAAGCACTTTGAGTGACAGTCAGTCCACACAGTCTTCGAGAGAGAGAGAGAGAGAGAGAGAGAGAGAGAGAGAGAGAAAAAAAAGAAATGTGTAAACACTCTGCGTGTCTCCCAGGAGAGGGAGCCGGGAGACACGCAGAGTGTTTACAGTTCTCTCTCTCTCGGTTCGGGAGCATGGGCTGTGGCGCAGTCTCCCTCTCCCGTTCGAGGAAGTCCACCACCGCGCTGCGCCACAGCCCATGCTCCCGAACCGAGAGAGAGAGAACTGTAAACACTCTGCGTGTCTCCCTCTCCCGTTCGAGGAAGTCCACCACCGTGGGTCTATCTCTCTCTCTCGCTCGCTCTCGCTCGGCTGGCAGCTAGAGGGGGGCGGGCGTTATTATGCAAATGAGGACCATCTGACGTCCCGAATACGCTAATTTTCAGATGACTCACTTGAGGGAGGGACATTATTGTGAGATGAGAATTGGAAAAATGCGCCAAATCGAGAATTAGAGACATAGATCATATTACTATAAGTCCACATAGCTAGAAAATGACCCTACACACTGGAAAAGGTCATTTATAAGATAGTTCCCCTTTAAATAAAAGTTTTTTTTTTATTTTCAGATTAAACATTTCACAATGTATGTGTAGGGGAATTAAGCAAAAATACAATGTATCTATCTTCAGAATGTATGTGTAGGGGAATTAAGTTTCAGAATAAATTTATGTGGACATAAATAAACATTTCAAATATGTCTGTGTTCAGAATAAGTGTCTGTGTATTCCTCTGTGTGTATGTAGGGGTATATTTTTACAATGTGTCTATCTTCAGAATAAATGTGTGGGTGTGTGTATGCTAGCAAATCAACATGAGTAAGTAAAAAAATATGATGAAATGCACATAAATGTAAACACCCTATTATATGACTAAAGAAAGTATTTTTGCTCATTAACATTACCTTCTGTCACGGCTGTCTGCCTCAACTGCTGGCTTTTCAAAAAAACTGTATGGAATATCAAACATCTGAAGAAGTAACTTTGTTGGGCTCTGCCCAGAGATACTCTGTACCAAATTTGGTGAAAAAAAGTTTGAAATGGCGGATTCGTCTTACATTGATATGGATTCGTCTGGACCCACAGAATCCAGGAGAATCTTTTTTTTTTTTTAAGTTACAGGCTAAAACGTAAAGTGTATTGTTATAGCGCCACCATCTGGCCAACTACCACACAATTCAACACTGCACTCCCCTTGGTCCTCAGCAATAGACTCGCTGATGCACTCGGATGCACGGTTCTCAAGATATGCAAAGGACAGACACACACAGACATGCAGGGATTCCTTTCTTTATAGTTAGATACTACTTCTCACTCTACAGCAAAGTCTAAAAGAACAGTGACAAGCTATAGTCATTGAATTCTAATACAAGATGATAAAAATGGTATTAAAGTTCACAAAGAGTATACATTTTAAATAAATATTTTGTTCATCGCTGGCAACAATAGCAATTATGTTCTCATTTTGTTCATTTCAAAACACACAAAAATATCTCCAACCAAAAAGTCTATGCCAGAGGAATTCATCTGGTCTGTTGCTGGTGCACACTTTCTTTTTACAGGTATATATTGTAATTTCAGAATCCTCATTTTACATTCCATTCAAACACACTGAAACTGAAATCATCTGGATTTGGCCGTTGACACGTGAAAAACGTCTGTTTTCTTGGAGTTTTGGAGTTGAAAACCTACAGTGTAATAATAAAATAATAAAAAAGTGTGTCAATAGAGACATTTCTTTGGAGAAACAAGTTGTTGTTGTTTTTTGCATCAGGGATTTGCCTCCAAGGAACTAGAAATTTGCCCTGTGATCACAGAGAGTGTTTTGATTGATTGATTGAAAAGTTTATTAACAGATTGCAGAATGGGTACAGTACAGTACAGCTCAATACATACAATTGTTAAGAGGATGCAGACCTGAGAAAGACTTTCGTCTTGTTTCCATCAGGGTCCCCCATTTTCAATTCATCATATGATCATGACTTAGTAGCAAGGTGTAGTCCCACAATTATAGTATAGCATGTATAGTTACTAGAGAAAACTGCATAGACCAGCATTATTTCAGTGATGGTGGACCAGCACCAAAACACCACATAATGCTGGTCTATGCTGGTATAACCAGCATGCATTGTGCTGGTCTGTGCTGGTATAACCAGCAATGCATTATGCTGGTCTCTGCTGGTGTAACCAGCATGCATTAAGGGTGTAAAAAGTACCCAGAAATTATACTTAAGTGAAAGTATGGGTACCGTCTCAAAATCTGACTCAAGTAAAAGTCAAAGTATCTGGCTAAAAACACACTTGAGTAAAAGTAAAAAAGTCCTACTTTTAGATGTACTTAAGTACTAAAAAGTAAAAGTAATTTTTTTTGAAAGGGATAGACCAGGGGTCTCAAACTCATTCCATCGTCGGCCAAGTTTTCATTTTAACTATACATTGCACCAGGTGAGTTAGTTGAAGAGGTGAGCCAATTAGTGAAATCATCAGCTGGTGTTTAGGCAAGGCTGGAATGAAACCAAGGCACCAAGCATACACTCTGCCCACAATGGAATGTGTTCTGCGATAGACAATGCTGGAATGAAAGAACAGAGGACACTTTTTTTGCATTAAAATTATTAAATGCACTTCTCCATTGAAGGTAAACTAACATGGACGGCATTCACATCACAGCATGAATAATATCACAATATTAAAAACAGAATGGTGTATCTTGAATAATATCACAATATTAACCACAGCATACTGGATTATCCTGAATAATATCACAATATTAAAGGCAGAATACTGGAGTACCCTGAATAATATCACAATATTAAAGACAATACTGGAGTACCCTGAATAATATCACAATATTAAAGACAGAATACTGGAGTACCCTGAATAATATCACAATATTAACCACAGCATAATGCGGATCTGACTGTCTATTCTTCTGATAGCAGGTGTTTAATCAAAGATCCCCGCTTTCTAGTGTTGCACAAGGACCAATCAGCATGGGTATGGGTGGGTTCATTTTCCATTGATGGGGATTTGATTGGCTGTTTACCTGCGGTCGCAGGATTAATAACGTTAACGTTAGTTCGGCCAGATAAACAATTAAAATATACTAATTAAAATGGTTGGACCTGTGAAATTTGTATTTTGTAGGTCTGCATTTTAAATGTAAGGAGTAAAAAGTATGTTTTTTTCTCTGAAATGTAATGGAGTAAAAGTACAAAGTATACAAACGTAATAATACTCGAGTAAAGTACAAATCCCCCAAAACAGTACTTAAGTTTTGTAACGAAGTACAATTACTCAAGTACTTTACACCCCTATGCTGGTCTTTGCTGGTATAACCAGCGGTCTGTGCTGGTATAACCAGCATGCATTATGCTGGTCTGTGCTGGTTTAACCTGCATGCATTATGCTGGTCTGTGCTGGTTTAACCAACATGCATTATGCTGGTCTTTGCTGGTATAAACAGCATGCATTATGCTGGTCTGTGCTGGTTTAACCAGCATGCATTATACTGGTCTTTGCTGGTATTTATACAATGGCATGCACATTTCTCGATTCTAAACAGTCAAGTTAGACGTGGTTATTTCTCATAACACATGCTCGTGATCCCAGAACCCGCCCACAACCGAATTACAATCACTCCGCCAGTTCGAGTTTTTAGGAAAAACCAAGATGGCAGACAATAATCTTTACGAATGGATGTGTTGATAGCGTCATAACGACTCATTCAAAAACTATTCTGTCACATGGAATGTGTTAGTTTCTTACACAATGTTGGATTATGTAATTGGTGGGTCATGAGTCATTGTGTAACAAAATATAAATCGTGGGAAGTCTGTTGTTAGATGCCATTCGTCAAAAGGACACTCATTTCACTGTTAATAAAATGTTCAAGCAATCAATCAATCAAACCAATAACACACGGTCACTTCACTGTTAGACGGCATGCATTGAAGCAGCTCGGAGGTGCATGCCATCTAAGAATGAAGTGCGCGTGTGTTATTGGAATGATTGATTGATTGATTGAAAATGTTATTAATGTCCGCCTTGTTTCGAACTGGTTATGTTTAGGCCCTCTTTCGAAGTCGGTTATGCTTAGAGTTTATCTTTAGAGCAGGGCGATAGACCACCAGCCCTGATTCCAAACTCTAAGCATAACCAACTTCGAAAGAGGGCGACTTTGAAAGAGGGCCTAAGCATAACCAGTTCGAAACAAGGCGGACATTAATAAAATGTTCAATCAATCAATCAATCAATCCAATAACACACGCTCACTTAAAACAGCGCACCTCCGAGCTGCTTCTATAGAAAGTAGGTTCAAACAAATAATATTTTTTTTTTAACCTACTAGATTCAAAAATAAATCCTATAGTAGGGCAATTGTATAAAGATGTAAGCACTGTCTATCTGTAATAAAATGTTCAATCAATCAATCAATCCCATAACACACGCGCACTTCATTCTTAGAAGGAATGCCTTGAAACAGCGCTGCTTCTACACACGGAGGCAACATCTCTTCTTTTTTTTGGAACAACTTTTTCTGCAGATGATTTTGTCAATTAATCTTCAATTAATGTGTGTTTATTGTATAGCAATAAGGTTGGATGAATGCGCCAATTATATAAAAGCCATTACACCAAGTGCAGTCGTGCGTTATGAGAATTCCTAGGAGGGTCTAACGACCACCCCTAGGCATGGTCTATTTCTCATAACGCACTCCTGCGCGTGATGTAATGCTTAAAAACAGCATGCATTATGCTGGTCTGGGCTGGTTTAACCAGCATGCATTTTGCTGGTCTGTGCTGGTTTAACCAGCATGCATTTAGCTGGTCATGCTATTTTTTCTAGCAGGGGTACACCACCAGTAAGACGGCTATTGTCACACTGCATGGTGGTGACCTTAAAGGAACACGCCAACACTATTTTAAGCTAGGCTAGCTGATCCGAAATTGGTATCTATCTTCTTGTCTGACTCTGGGGAAGACGGTAAGCACATTTCCCATAATGGTGGCTTGTTCCTGTAAGTCTCGAAAGAGGTGAGGGGGTGTTTGTTTGAGATGAGTTAATAGTTCAGGTTGGTTTGGTTGAGCAGTGTGAAGCCAGAAGACTCTCCTCCCTTTGGTCATCCTTTCAGTTCACAGAATAGAACAAGGTGGGAAAAAACTCTATCCATCTAAAACTCTATCTAGAGTAGTACTGTTACTTCTTATGATTATGACATATTCGATTCCTTGCAAATACTGCTATCTTTTCTTGTCTCAGTTTCTATTTCTTTATCATTTACTATAGATAGAGATTGTTATATATATTGTTTTTGCTTTTATCAATTTGCTGTGATAGTTACAGTATTGGTGTTCGTTCGAGATAAATTAAAATCAATCAATCAAAACTATCTAGACAGATCTGTAAACAAAATCGAATAATCCTCTCCATAACGTAAAATAATACATTATTACCAAGGGATCTAAGCAGTGTGCATAGATAAGCATCAACATTTTGTTATCCTAATTTCAAGTATTTACACGCTTTATGTGCTCAATGTCGATTTCTTGACTGTCATCTGTAGTGGGCGTGGCACGTGACTTTTCTTTTTTCTTTATTCGCAGTTGAAGATTAGATGTAATATGTTGTTCGGATTTGTGACCTGTTGGTTCTCATCTGTGGAGAGGAGGGGGAAAAAGAGTAAATCAAGATGGAGGAAGTGAGGGAGAGAGAGAGCGACTGAGGGAAAGGGAGAGATGTGGGATTCTGGTATGTTACCATCAAACTATTTGAAAATATTGCTCTCTCATTTTCAGTCTTATTCCCCAACAGACACACAGGAGGATGAGAGCAATGCCTTTTTTATCCATTAGCGAGCCTTCAACGTTACAGCACTGGAATAATACCATTGAAGTCATATAAAAATGTGAGGGACAAATTGTAAAGCGCTTTGGATAAAAGAGCTATAGATAAATGCAGCCAAGACATAAAGAAAGGCCAGGGATCGTTAAAAAAAGAAAAGAAGAAAAAGAAAAAAGACAAAAAAATGCTAAATAGACTAAATCCATTATTTTGAAACACAGACTAAAAATAATAGAACACATCACAATATATTTCTGATCAGATGTAATTGGCATGGTCTGAATAAACTAGGCCTGTAGGCTTCTCACCATCTGGTTTCCTGAGAGGTTCTGTAGAGGGAGTGGTGGTTGAGTTGGAGCAGCGTACGGTGGTGGGTACCATCCAACAAGAGAGGACGGAGGGTCCTGTCTATAGATACTTTGCGATGGCTTCCAATCCTGTTGTTTGTAGACGTCCAGTTCCTGTCCTGCAAAGGCGGGGTTGCTGAACGTTCCTGGTTTCAAAGAAATAAAAGTGATTATGCATTATGTTGCATTTATGTTACGTGAGGGATAATCTTTTTTTTTCTTTATTCTTTACCTTTATTTAAAATCGTAAGCTTCTGAGGTTTCCCTCATTTACAGAAACGACGATTGTACAAATGTAAACAGTACATATAGGCCGTACGGTGAAGGCTGAGAAGTGGCTAGAAAGCGATTCTTGTTCCCACCTCGGCGGACTACATGATTTTCACTCTGGGCTAGAGATCTATTGGTGTAGATTTAGGAATAAAAAGTTCTCCATTTCCAATCCTGCCCGTTTTGCGCAATCTGAATTTTAAAGTCGGGACTAGATCTTTCCTCGCGAACAGATACTTGGTCACCACAGAGTTTTATTTGACGTAATTGGTGCGAGTTTGGTCACGTAAATTGCGCTCGACCAATAGCAGCTCTCTTTGTTGCGAGGATATGGCCGTCAGGTGACAACAAATGACATCCACAGATTAACGTTACATCAGAACAGGACGAAAATTGACAAAAAACACCTTCTAAAGCTCGCAAAAAGGTTTCTAAACAATGTTATATGCATCTCACGTCCGTTCAGAAAGAACGTGTACAAGATTTTACACAGACACGGTGGGATAGATATAGAAACTGCGAACGGTGGCTTAACCTACCAGGCCAGAATCACAGTTAATAAAAAATATTTTACACCGAGCTTTTACACCGAGCTTTCAAACCATTGCATATTTTTGTCCGAAACCCTTGTGCAACTGTGAGTACCTTTGAAATTTCTCTGTGATACTTGTATAACAAACGGTTCGGCCAGAACCAGTCTTTCATGGTCAACATACATTGGTTTCCTATTGAGGAGCAAGTGACTGTGGATTCATTCACTCTGTGTATCACAGTCACGAAAGGGGCTAGCATACAACGAGATTTGGGACTCAAACCTATAAGGTGCAGTAATAAAATCACAAGTAATAAAAGAGAAACATAAAATCCTATACAGAAACATTAAATGCTATACAATAAGACAATGTTACAGTCCTGTACAATATACAAAATAACAACAATATACAGAATAGCAATACACAAATAACAATCACAGTGTCAGACGGTAGTGGGTGGGTATTGCACTGTGGATAGTGCACATCAGAATGTTGCACAGTGTGGGGTGAATTACCCTAGACCAGTCTACCTTTGGTGGTCTTAGCAAATATGTGTGCCACCTGTATGGCCATAGCCATCAGCTAAGAATGTGAATGATGCAAGATATAAAGCATTCTGCATGGCATCATCGGCTTTGCCAGAACTCTCTATGACCCCGACAAGTGACGCATTGTACCAACACTGCAAAAGGGCAAATTACCAAGCAGCTATAATGAGACATTCATTGAAAGCTATCATGTGTGCCCCTTCACCTGTTGGCAATGGGTGGCACGTCGAGGATGCAGTTAACAGTGACCTGGATGACTACAAATCCGGCCCCTGATAGTGTGTTGCGGTTGCAAACCAGGAACATTTGAGACAGGAAGATGTTCATGTGTGTCTGCAAAACTGCCATGTACAGATCTTTGTCAATGCCAAAACTGTGCAAAAAGGAAACAGATTGTTTTTACTGTTGTCTGTTCTCCAAGTACAATTTTGTAAAACCGAAATACACAAAAAAGAATAAGCATCACACAATTGTTGTCAATGACATTGCATTACAGAGTATACAATACAAATACATTGTGTTGAACATAATGTAATGTACAGTCTCACATCTGATCATTGCGGGTATCCATACATGTGTGTATATAACCTCTGCGCTTGTGCAATAAACTCTCTCCCTGCCCCGCCAAGTTTGTGTGTAGATGTGCGTCTTTGTTCCTGCAGTCCAACTCAACAAAAGTACATTAATAACATACCTAATAAGTATGTAGCTAGACATCTGTGTCATAAATATGAACAGTGCGACAGGTTGTGAGGGCTGTGGGTGTGTGTGTGTGGGTCATGAGCAGATAATAGGGAATCTTAAAGTTATACGTCAAACGAATAACCACAAAACTGCTTACGCAGACGTTTTAGGAGAAGGGGGGAAATAAACAACACAAAACAACCTTTACAGGTGAAAGCCTCAAAGTGAGTATTTAAGAAAATAAGTAAAGTCCAAAAAAACAGGACGACACTCATTAAAGGGGTATTGTAGAAAGAATAAATAAGTGTAGTAGTTTTCCATAAAGCAAACTGTTTAAATATACTGTACACGGAATCAGAATGGCAACTTGGCAGAGGTGGTAAACGCACGCATCATACATTTTGACTCAAAGCGACCGTCACCTGACTCCTGGAGAGGGGGAAGGTGGAGGTAGAGGCTGAGTTAATCACCCTCATCCCTACATTCTTACAATAGACTTCTGGCTCAAACCCCTCAAACTGCACCTTTGAGATAGTGAGATCACTAGTTTACTTCCTCAGGCCACACTCAGATACCATATTGGTGTGTTGACCATACAACAAAGAACACACTATACTTCTGGCTCAAAACCCCCAAGCTCAATAGACTTCTTGAAGCCGAGATTTAGAGATAATAGTGGCGTGTTGATCATAAACAAAGACACGCCAGACATTTGGTCTCAAACTCCCCTAGTTACAATAGATCAAAAGAATCCTTGTGGTGGTAGGACTGGTCGAGACAATGAAGTGTTGACACCGAGCCCTAAAACACACGAGACAGTATTCAGCAACAGGAACCGGCCAAGCTGATTACATTGCTCCCCTTTAAGAAACCGTTCTGCAGCTGTTAACACCTCCAACTAGAAACTGCTAGGAACACCCTTAAAAGGCGTTTCCGGCCCAGGGCTATTCAAAGAGACAGACATCTATTTTCAGCGAATTAGACGTGGAGGTAGACTATAAACGGGCACGACCACTGGCCATCCAATAGGAAGCTCTCTAAACGCTCAGAACGACCCGCCCCCATGACGTAAAGTTGGGAGGAGGAGACATAGTCTTTAAGATACGTGGTTCTGGGAGAGAGCTACACAACCCACACGGACGACGAAGAGCAAGCAACACCCACTCTACATATCTCCCCCCACCTACTGGACCGGAAGTCAGCGGCGACGCCCCGGAGCAGACGAGAGATAACAACGGAGAAGCGAGACAGACGTCGAGCTCATTAGATATTGAATATTTAGTCTGAATTCTACGAACCTCCGGCATAGCGGCTGCATCTCGTAGTTTCATTGCATTTATTCTTCAAATCGTTGATTTGTAACATTGTTGAAATCCTTTTCATTAAACACGGATTCTTCAAAGATCAATCTGCCCGGAACTGTTTTCTTCAAAACCGTCGTCTCTCTGAGCATCCGCCGCATACAAACCATTACCTGGTTTGCTGTTTTGAAGTACTCTAGGCTATTAAGGTTTTGAACACAACGCAGAGGATTAGGTTCTGATTAGATCAGAACAATTAGCCCAGAAAAGTACTACATAAGCCACAAAGGCAACTCCAGAGTTTATATTGAAAACATAAAACAATAAACCTCCACCAAGGGAGTTTATGTGCAATGGACAGTTCCAAAAAAACAAAAGAAAACACTACCATAAAGGACTCAGCCTCTATAAAGTAAAGTGTAAACTAAGCCAGTAGCCGAAAACAAGATGGCTACAAAAGAAGGCTAAATGCCGAATAGGGCAGCACTACACTTAAATATAATGAGCCTGACCAAACGTATAGGAAAATGAAAAATCAGTTGACCCTGCAATCTCCAAACTTAAATAGACTCCACATGGCCATAGGCACAGCTGCACTGCATCAGGTGCAATCAAGCCCACACACCTGCCGACCCATGAGGCAATTAACCACAGGGAACAGGGATTGCCAGCTATCCCTCACAGAGAGGTGAAATAAAGCAAAAATAGATAGCTGTCCCTCACAGAAAGGTGAAATAAGGCAAAAACCATGACACAGGTTATGGGCCCAGTGCTATGTCTAGTCAGCGATTTAATAGACTTTTGCTCGACGGCGACAAGAGAGGATATGAGTTATGGGAAACTCGCTTCCTAGCGCACATGGAGTTGAGAGGACTCAGCGAGACTCTACTGAATGTGCCAGTTATCGCTGCGGGAAAAAATGCTGCCCAGTTGAGAGCAACAGACGTCAAGAAAAACAGAGAAGTGTACGTGGAGCTGGTGCAAGTTTTGGACAATAATAGCTTGTCGCTAATTATGCGGGATGCAGCAGCCGATGGCAGGGCGGCAATGAAGATACTTCGGCAACATTACGCGGGCAAAGGAAAACCGTGCATGGTGAGTTTATATTGTGAACTCTCAGCTCTTCACATGGAAAGCAACGAGACCATCACAGAGTATATTGTTCATGCAGAGACAATATTCTCATCATTGAAAGGAGCCGACGAGAACATTAGTGACGGGTTACAAGTGGGAATGGTAGTGAAGGGACTGCTGGACTCTTTCAAACCGTTCGTGGTTCATATTACTCAGAATAATGACAACCTGACATTCAGTGAATTCAAGGCAAAACTAAGGAGCTTTGAAGACACAGAAAGGTACAAGCCGAGTAATAGTGATGACAGCGACAGTGTAATAAGAGCCACCGCAGCAGTCACCACCTCACGTGGAAGAGGTAGAGAAAGAAAGAGTATGGCCGAAATTGAGTGCTACAGATGTCACAAAAAGGGGCATATGTCTCGAACATGTACGAACATGCCTGAAGCAAGAAGAGTGGAACGCAGGAGAGACGCGCCAGGCCGGGGGAAGCAGCGAGATGCCATTGTGGGAGTGACCGGAGCAGAGCAGGGTGCAGCACGAGACCAGGACGGATGCTGGGGAGCGCACCGAGAGACAGACGGCACCCACCGAGAGACAGAGGCGAACGCCGATGACCAGGAAGGAAGGTCGTATTGCTTCAAGTTGAGACTTGGGCCGGTGAGGCGGACTGTCAACAAGAGAGGTTTGATGGTTGACTGTGGCGCGACGTCACACATGGTAAATTACTTTGCAAAGTTCAAAACAGTTGATAAAGACTTTAGCCCAAGAGTCACATAATTGAACTTGCAGATGGGACAAAAGCAACCGGAATTGCCAAGGCCAGAGGAGAAGCTGAAGTCACCTTAATTGACAGCGAAGGGAGAAAGGTGACAGCATGACTGAAGGGGGCCCTGTATATCCCGACGTTTCCTCAGGACATTTTCTCCGTTAAAGCAGCCTCAAGCAACGGAGCAGAAATCCACTTCAAGGAAGGTGAAAATTGGATGGGGTATAAAAATGAGGGTACCAAGTTTAACATTGAAGTATTTGGGAAACTGTATTATCTGTCTACAGCTAATAATACTGATGATAATGTTGACGGATACAAAGGATGTCATGATATTGAAATGTGGCACAGAATCCTTGGTCATTGTAACATAGATGATGTTTCAAGACTAGAAGGTGTAGTTGAAGGAATGAAAATTAAGGGGGAAAATTACAAATCAAACTTCAACTGTGAAACATGTACACAAGGAAAATGTGTGGAGTCTAGAAATAGACAGGCTGATAGCAAAGCTAAAAGAATACTGGAACTAATCCATACAGATCTGTGCGGCCAGATCGAGCCTGCTGATAAAGATGGTTATAAATACACCATAGCTTTCACAGATGACTATAGCAGTATGACATGGACATATTTCATGAGGTCAACGAGTCATACAGCTAAAGCTACAGAAAAACTCTTAGCTGACACAGCCTCCTTTGGGCAGGTGAAAACAATTCGGTCTGACAATGGTACAGAGTTTACTGGAGGATGTTTCCAAGATCTGCTGAGAGAAAATAAAATTAGTCACCAAACTAGTGCCCCTTACTCGCCGCATCAGAACGGCACAGCAGAACAAAACTGGAGAACACTATTTGCCATGGCACGATGTATGCTTCTAAAGAGTAAGATGCCAAAGCAGCTATGGAGGTTTGCGGTGCAGACAGCTGCACAGATACGCAACAGGTGCTATAGTAAGCGATTAAAGCAAACCCCATACAGTGCTTTCACAGGGAAAACACCAAATATTTCCCATATGATGGATTTTGGCACAGAGTGACAAGACAAAAAGAAACTGGATCCAAGGTGCGAGAAGGCCATTTTCATAGGATATGATAAATACAGCCCTGCATACAATGTCTATTATCCAAAAAACAGGTAAAGTGTCAAAGCATAGATTAGTTAAGTTCATACAGAAGAGCAACATAGACTGCCAGACACAAACAGGTCCACACAACGATGGAGACAGCTATGAGGATAGAGACTCATACGAGCCTGATGTAGTACCAGTTAGGACTGGTGAGCAGCCCCAGACTACAGGTACAGAAGGTGAAAAGTGGTACACTTTCTAGTATCCAGGGGGATAGTGGGGGCAGAAACCGCTACCCAACTAGAGAGAGGAAGACCCCAGCATATCTTGAAGAATACCAGTGCAACTGGAACAAACTCCTACATGATCACCTAGTAGGAAACGGATTTATCCAGAATGCAGCCGACAATTGTGTATATGATAAACAATCTGAAAATGAGAAGGTGATCCTGATTATTTTGGTGCACGATTTTTGATAATTGCAGCCAACAGCAACGACTTGATCAGTGAGGTGAAGAAAATGTTGAAATGAAGTTCAAAATGAAAGATCTAGGGGAAATGAAACATTTCTTGGGTATTGATTTCACACAGAAAAAAGGAGAAATCAAGATGAGTCAGGCAAGACACATTGCAAAGGTGCTACAGAGGTTTAACATGTCTGACTGTAAACCGAGGTCAACACCCTGTGAGCAAAAGCTAAATTTTTATGAGGAGGGTGAGGTTGTAGATGCCACAGGTTACAGAGAGATAGTTGGCAGCCTGATCTACATAATGACCTCTACTAGACCAGACCTAAGCTGGGTGGTCAGCAAGTTGTCACAATACCTAGCACAGCCAAAACAACAACACTGGGTAACAGCTAAACAGGGCCCCGTTCCCCGTACCTGGATAACTGAGTTAGCCGGATAACTTTCGGTCAAGTCTGACTTAAGCCGGACTTTCCCATTCCCCGACGCTGGATTGTCTAAATCACCATGACAACAGATCAAAAAGTTTGAGCCTGGTCGAGAGCAGGGTTAAGTTCAAGTTAGCCGGATGAACCATAGCCACGCCCCCGCAAAGAAGTGACAGCTTGTTTCCTGAAATTATTCCCACAGTCTACGATCTGCATTATACCATTCTGAATTACGTTTTTGTGCTCCATTCTTCCAGAGGGGGCTTTTGAAATGTAAAATAGACCCAAAATGCTGATACTAAATTCACTTTGTCCTAAATAATGCACGTTATATACCGTGGCGCTCGCTCGGTGCGATGTACACATTATGTGGTTATTTTAACAACGCGCAGCATTGCAAATGTGAATCCCGCGGGGATATCCTTAATGATTGAAACCTATCACTCGTTTGGCTCTGATTCCTTTCATATTCTCCGCTGTGGATGAGGAGCGAGGAAGGAGAGGAGCGCCTGGATTTTGTTTCATTCAAGCATAAAATTGAAGTGTCTATGCGTGGATTGTGGATTTTGTGTGATATTGTAACTGGGATTAAAATGTCTGATGAGATGCGCTGTTTGACGGATTTGAGAAATTGAATGAGCCGTTGACGTCACATTAATGAATGAGAATAAAGAGATAAAACTTCATTCAAAATAAAGAATATTCTAAACACGGGTCTCTCGTTCATTAATGTATAAACAATGAATTTATCACATCTGGCACAGTGGCGCAGCGGTAGTGCTCAATCCTGGCAACCGGGTGACGGGTGTTCGAAACCCCGTGTTTCCAATATAATTTTTTGGAATATAATATTAATTATTATACGCAAAAGTAGCCTAGTTTTAAGTTAAAATATTATAAATCTACATGCATTGAGGATGTCATTCTTTATATAGCTCTCAACGTGCACCAAATTGAATTATTCCTACATTGCAAAAAGAAGGAAAAGACTAGGATTCGAACCCCGGTCGTCTGCATGAAAGTCAAAAGGACAAACCGTCACACCACAGTACAGATAAATAAAAAATCCACCATACATCAATCAATGGATAAGAGAGCCGTATCCTTATTCTGAAACAGTTAAACTAATTATTTTCGCTAGCAAGATCTCATTTGATTATTCAATGCATAAACCTACTGCCAGCAGGAACGTTTAAAGAAATATAATCTGATTGATTGGGGTAATGAGGGATTTAAAATTAGCCTATAGATTATGCATTTAACTTGTCGGCAAGGCTATTGAGCCGCCTGCAATCTGTAAAACAATCAATCAATCAATGCCGTTAGAAGATCAGGATTTCTGCGATCTACACCTGCTGTCTTTTCAACTGAAGCGGCCGCGCGCACTTATCCAGAGTCTCAAGTCTGGCTCGAGTTAACGAGACTGAATCAGCGTTCCAGGAACAGGAAAATCCCGGCTTCAAACATCGGGTTAACTGAATCTGGATAATGGGACTCTTGATCGACTTAGTTGAACCAGGTACGGGGAATAGGGCCCTGGTGCTACGTTACTTGAAGGGCACAAGTGAATATGAGCTATGTTACAAAAGAAGTGACGAAGACCTTAAACTAGAGGGCTATAGTGATGCCGACTGGGCATCAGACCAAAATGACAGGAGGAGTACTACTGGGTACTGTTTTAGTTTGGTCGAAGAGGGTCCAGTTGTATCCTGGAAGACCAGGAAGCAACCAACAGTGGCTTTGTCAACATGCGAGGTGGAGTACATGGCTCTAGCAGCCACTGCCCAAGAGAGCCTATATCTTGTTAAATTACTCCAAGGTATGAATAAGGAAAGGCAGCACACACCAGTGACAATATTCGAAGACAATCAGGGGACGATTGCTCTGTCCAAAAATCCAGTATGTAGGCAACGGAGCAAACATGTTGATATTAAATCATTTTGTGCGAGCTGCACATATTGATGGTAAAATATCCATTGAATACTGTCCCACAGAAAACATGATGGCCGACGTGTTGCCCAAACCACTGACAAAAGCAAAGTTTGAGAAATTCAGATGTTATTTGTTTGGGGAAACATAGATAACCCAGAAGTATCAAACAACAAAAAGGTTGTGTTTTTCCTGAGTTGTTATTCAAAGAATAATGTGCCAGACCGGCATAGGTCGTTTATGTTTTTAAGGAAGACCTGTTTTTCTTTTCATGTGAATTTGTAAAGGCTTGCCTGAGTGGGGGTGTTGAACATAATGTAATGTACAGTCTCAAATTTGATCATTGCGGGTATCCATACATGTGTGTATTATAACCTATGCGCATGTGCAATAAACTCTCTCCCTGCCCCGCCAAGTTCGTGTGTAGATGTGCGTCTTTGTTCCTGCAGTCCAACTCAACAAAAGTACATTAATAACATACCTGATAAGTATGTAGCTAGACATCCATGTCATAAATATGAACAGTGCAACACATTGTATGTGTAAAATGACTTCAACTAAATATAAAATGACTAAATGAGCTAAAGTTACAAATGTCACTTAATACTGATGTGAATGTGCCCTTTAAATAAAGTACAATATGTACAAAGTTCACTCAACTAAAATATGAAACAGAAAGTCCTTTGAGCTGACTGAGAATTAGCATAACATTAGCAATACAGGTAGGCTAACCAGGAGCTAACCCAAATGTATCCAAACTAAGCAAACATGTTAACGACAGGTTATGTATATAACCTAGTTATATGAGTACTGGCTAAGCGTCCCGCTCTTAAGCCATACCGAGATATACCTCATCTCATGTACCTATTGTACACCATCAACGAATAAAAACCAAAATACACCCCTCACCTGCCAGGCCCCGCCCCTTAGTGGCGTGCTACATAGTACTGGGCATGGCCACCACTCTTCCTCGGAAAAAATCGTTTCAAAAGAAAAGTTTTGGAAACTTGGCCGGAGAATAACGGAACAAGGAGACTCTGTGCCTTTGGGGCGCGGACGGCGGGCATCGCCGGACCGGCCCAGCTGCAGCGGGCCCAGAGAAGGGGACTGATCGTGGACACAGGTGCGTCGTCCCATGTCATCAACGACAGGAGTCGGTTCAAGAACTTTGACAACACTTTCCACCCGGAGAGGCTCACCATGAAGCGGGCAGACGAGAAGCGCACCTACGGGTTGGCGCAAGAGAGGGGAGACGCACAGGTATGCCCAGGGGTGTAGCTCCAGATTCTGGGCCCCATGAAAGAATGTATTTGTAGGCCCCCAGTGAATGCGAGCGCGCGTTTTTTTGGCCATTTTTTTATTGATGAAAACGCATAATATGGTTTTTACCTATACATTCGGATCAGCAGTTCAGCACCTGCACTGTTGGTGGGTGATCCTAGTAAAGGATGTCGCATTGCGTTCATCTTCAATGAATGGACCAATGCAATAGTCTACCAAAGCCCCCCCCCTCTCTCTATATATCTCACACACACACACACACACACACACACACACACACACACACACACACACACACACACACACACACACACACACACACACACACACACACACACACACACACACACACACTTCAGAAACAAACATAGTATCAATGAGAGCATCAATAATACACCTGATTGATGTCTAGTAAAAAATTTTTTTTTTTTTGGGGGCCCCCTCAGTGCTGGGCCCTTGGAATCATCCTAAGCTACCCCCCCCCAGCTACGCCCCTGGGTATGCCTCACGGACAGTAAGGGGCACCGGTGTACGGTGACGCTAAAGAACGCTCTATACGTACCATCGTTCCCACAAGGACTATTCTCTGTAATAGCTGCTACTGCAAGCGGTGCCGAGGTATTCTTCGAAAAAGGTTAAAATGTTCTTGTAGAACCTGACGGTACACGGTTTGACATAAAGATGTACAAGAGAATGTATTACCTGCAAACAGAGTGTAATGACAATGACAAGTGTAATGGTGACAATGATATGTGTAAAGTAACTGTCAGCCACGATATTCAGACATGGCATGAGATTATGGGTCATTGTAATTACGAGGATTTACTGAAACTGCAAGCAGTAACAGAAGACATGCACATTGAAGGTGAAAAGCGTAGACCTGATAACGAATGTGTAGTGTGCAAAACGGCGAAGTTTACTCAACCGAGAAACAGAAATCCCACAGGAAAAGTAAAGGTACTACTACCACTTGCATTAGTTGACACGGACCTAGCCGGTCCAGTAAGAAACGAGTCCATAGGAGGCTTTAGATATGTACAGTCTTTTACAGACGAGTTTTTCGTTATCCCAGAGGTGCAGCAGACGGATAGCGGTGTTTCAGAAAAGACAATAAAGGTTTAAGGCTTAAAGCCTACAGTGATACTATCAGCCTGTGAGGCTGAGTATGTTATAATAATAATAATGGATTCAATTTGTACCGCACTCTATATTCGTGAGAATCTCAGAGTGCTACAGGAGATATAGACAAAAGTTAAATGAATAAAACAATTTAAAATGAATAAAAACAATTAAAAAGACTAACAACCAGTGAAATGGAAGCTATGACAATGCCAAATGTGTTTATCTAGAAGAGCAACTGCTCGAAGTGATGAAGATAAGGTTATGAATATATTGCTCAAAATGCAGTAGGTAATTGAAATGTATTCTCTATACTGAATATGGTGTTTTTGAAGAATGGGCGTTCTGTCGAAAACCGTTATAAATACGGGTTTCGGTGCCATGCGTTGTGGACCAAAGGCACGTATATAGCCGTGGCAAGTCGTTATTGTTTTATTCCATATTAATAACCGGATCAAGATCCCCGACCGGCTCTGCAGATCTACCCTCGTCTGTGGAATCGAGAACATGCAATACCGGCCAGATCCTCTTAGGGGCGCCATTGCTCCACTGCAGTATACCATGTGGGCGAATGGAAAATATAATTTTTTTACCTTCCAATGGCGTTTCATATTACCCTGATCCCGAACCAACAGCATGCACCGTGAATTACGTTTCGAATCGCAGATTTCACCATGGAATAAGGGGATTTATCATCAACCAATGGACATATCGATCTACCAGATGCCAATCGATAATGGGGAAATGCTGGGGGTTATCCCACGGGCTGACGGTAAGACCCTTTTCACCTAAATTACAGCCGGATCAGAGCTTGCTGTGTAATGCAAGCAGCCGATCGGTGAATGTGGCAGTTACACGGACACTGTTATTGGTGATCAATAATACTAAACGCCGTCCCCCGCCGCCCCCCTTTCATCCATACATGCTTTGGGAGAGCCCAGATCATATGCAGTTTGTGTTATTTCTTTAGCATATATAAAACGGAAATGCCGTTGAATATAACGTTAGTAGCCTTTAGCTCCATAACTAACTTTCCAGAAAAGATATGAGACGAAATCTGCGATAAAGCTTATATTCACGGCCTATTGATGGATTTTTTTTCTTTAAGCCATTTTGAAGGGACGGTTTATGAACTCAAGTGACAATGAGAATGGACAGATAGCAATACTATAAAGTATAGATATAGCTCTACAAAAAGACATCGGTGTGTTGACAAACCTTAGTCCTCTACCACCATATTAGACGGGTCCCAGCGGTCGTCAAAGTGTTAAAATGATGGACATTGTGTATATATGGAGACTGTTGTTTATGAGGAAAACCAGGGGACCATTGTGATTGCTAGGAACCCAATGTGTCAATATAGATGTAAACATGTCATTATAAATAATATCATCTCATCAGGTATGTCATCAGATAAGAAAGAATGACACCGGTTTACTGTCCAATGGACGACAGAGTAGTAGATACTAGGAGGGAACCTGTTTCAAATTAAAATTGAAGGGATTTGCAAGGGTCATGTTTAATGTGAAGATATTGACTGTCATACCCTATTGATGTTTTTGGGATTATATTATTTCCTTTGTAAAATGTTTTTCCAAGATGTCAGCCAGTGTGCTAATACAAACCTAAGTGGGAGTGTTGATATCAGAGGTTCTGTGTAGGATTGTTAGTAACTGTCTAAGGGCCCGCGTCCACCTGGCTCACAAAAACGCTCGCAGTGCGCCGGCAGCGCTGGCATGAAGCGCATCTTGTAGATGACAGAAAGAAATCTACAGCCATCCTTTTATCGTTTTTTCATGCCACGGTTTTGCACATATTATAGCATATTTTAATAACTTTATTGTATATTAATTATATATAGTTATTGCCTGACACCACAGTTTGCCCTTTGCTTTTTATTAGCTTTTTAGTAGTGTATTCGTGTAGTTATTATTATTAGTGTATTTGTGTTTTGTCGCGAATCTCAATGGCCCGTCTACTGTGGGAGACAGCCAGACAGGCAGGCAGCTCCGGTGTCAGGTTACAAACAGAGTGGTAGATATGAATGCTGTGATTGGTTGTCTGAAAATGAGCTCAGCGCATCGCTCTGAAAAGTTAAGAAAGTTTAAACTTTCGGCCGCACAAAAAAAGCCGAAAAAAGAAGCCGACTGCAGCGCACTTCCTATAGGCGGCGCATGCGGCCGCATACGCTCTCTCCCCATTGGGATACATTGAAAAAAGCCGCTTGCGGTCATAAATATGAGGCAGGTGGACGCGAGCCCTAACTGTACATATGGCTGTTTACACTAGTAACTGTTTACCTGCATATATAACTGTCTCCACCAGTGACCGTCTAGTTGCATATATATCTGTTCCCACTAGAGGGCGCTCTAGGCGGAACCACCCAGGTACACCACCTTGTGGCGAGTATAAAAGCAAATGTATCCTCCCACTTCGTTCTCTCCCCCCATGCCTCTCAGAGAGAGGAGACCTGTATGTTACTGCTGCTTTCCATGTGAATAAAAAGGAACAACGCCAGTTAAGGCTCAAGATAGAAACCATGCCTCTTGACCACATTATTGTCGCCCTATAGTCGAATTCTGTTAACAGTAATAATATATTTAGTGCATAGTTTAAAATATGTCTACAAATAAACATGATTTTCCTGGGTTATATATAGAGCTAAGCAAAGACGCTAGGTTGAAAAGACGTGTTTTGCTCACTGGGTGGTAAGTGCATTTCCCATAATGTTGGCTTGTTCCTGTAAGTAAGAATGTGTTCTTGGTGAATTTGCCTGGATAAATAAATAAGCCTTAAAAGGTACATAGAATGAAGAAGCTTTGCAGGTACCTGCGTGAAGTGCTTTGCTTCCAGGAGGGGGGGGCCACTCGAAGTCGTCATCAAGCCACTCGTTCACAATCTTGGCTTTCATGTCTTTTCTCCTGGTGTGTGTATGAGAGAGAGAGAGAGAGAGAGAGAGAGAGAGAGAGAGAGAGAGAGAGAGAGAGAGAGAGAGACTTAATGCTAGAGCAGGAGGGGAGAACAGCTAACACTGAAACGTATACAAGACAAGTTGCAGCATATAAAGCATTTTAAAGCATCTGCGTTGACTGTACAGTATAGTTAGCTTTCACTAGAAGCCTTAAAGGGGAATACCACCCAAATCAAGAACTCCGATGCGTTATTTCCATGGCCTAGGAAATTTCAGTCAATATTTGCGAACATGCTCACAAGCTACTCTCTCCCAAAGCCAGAAACCAGAGAAGTAAGACTCAATCTTACTAACAATAAATTGAACACTGATTTTGTGGACCCACAGGAATTAGATATTATATATTTTTTATATATATACCCAATTTATTTGATTATATAATAATTTCTGGAGGAAGCCCACACTATGACATGCGCCCCTTAATTTCCTCATACCCGGGCCTGCCCCCTATTCCCACGGTTACGCATATCCAGCCCACGTGAATACTTTACCCAAGGCAGTTGTCCTTCCGCGTTCGGTTTGCGCGCCCTGATTGGCCTCTCAGCGCCCAATCGCGTTACTCCTAACGCTCGCTCCTAACTTTCAGAACTTCTCTCAGTTCCACAAGTCCATCACATCAGCTACCTACCTGCATCAATATACTACTAACTATCAACTAACTCGCTACTGCCGTGCATCAATATACTAACTAACTAGCACATCAATGCACTAACTACTACCGCCGTGCATCAATATACTGCTACCGCCGTTTATGTCTAATAAACTAGACTAAATATAGCCTATAGAACAGATTTTTACAGCCTAACGTTAATATAGAGATGAAAACAATACGTTATTTATATTGATGTGATGTCGATTGATATGAATAGCACGTTACGTTAATATAGAGAGATGAAAACACTATGTTATTTATATTGATGTGATGCCGATTGATATGAATAGCGCGTTACGTTAATATCTGAGATGAAAAAACGACGTTATTTATATTGATGTGATGCCAATTGATATGAAGAGATGAAAACACTACGTTATTTATATTGATGCCGATTGATATGAATAGCGTGTTACGTTAATATCTGAGATGAAAACACTACGTTATTTATATTGATGTGATGCCGATTGATATGAATAGCGTGTTACGTTAATATCTGAGATGAAAACACTACGTTATTTATATTGATGTGATGCCGATTGATATGAAGAGATGAAAACACTACGTTATTTATATGGATGTGATGCCGATTGATATGAATAGCGTGTTACGTTAATATAGAGAGATGAAAACACTACGTTATTTATATTGATGTGATGTCGATTGATATGAAAACAATACGAGGAAATGGGTGAGGACTTGGGCTGTGGAACTGAAAGCTAGGCGCAACGTGATTGGGCGCTGAGAGGCCAATCAGGGCGCGCAAACCGAATGCGGAAGGACAACTGCCTTGGGTAAAGTATTCACGCATCCAGCCCAACCGAACCAATCCATTAAATACACAATTCTGCTCCACTGACGCGGTTCTGGGGCGACTCGCCATTTGCCCAATTTCCCCACAGTATTCCCTTTAAAATCCCCTCTCTTTCCCTTCCTCATTGTCTGTTCTATATGAGGAAATACAAGGTATGTGTGTAAAATGTCTTTGCTTATATACCAATCATTCATTGTCATGTATTATGTGCTTTTACCCATTTGCACAGCGTATATCCCGAACATAAATACATGTAAGTATTTATATTGTAATGTTTAGAATTACGATAAGGTAACTACATTGTCAGTATAATGATTATACTGAAGTTTAGAATTATGATAAGCACAGGTAATATTGTCAATGCAATGATTACGTTGCAGAATGGGTTATTCTTCCAATAAAATGTGATATAACATCTACCTCTATCGGGCAAGTGCTCAGCTCCCCCACTAAGGGTGCTTTCTCACTCACCATTCGGGTCCGATCAGGTCTGTTCCGTCCTCGTTCCGTTCTTGGGTGCGAACTTCCCCCCTCCCTCTCCCCCCTCTAGTTTGCGTACACACTCAGTCTTGGTGCGCTCTGGGTTTTGTTTACGGTTTGCGTTTTGAGCGTGTAAGCTTGCCGTAGGCGATGATGTCACGCTCGAACGTCAACAGGAAGAGTTTAACACACGGTGGTGGAGACGCGTGATTTTATTCCGTAGCCGCATTTCTCTGAGACGCTCTCTGATTGACCGACACCTGTTTCTACACTGGTTAAGCTTAGGCACTCTTTCGAAGTTGGTTAAGGTTAGAGTTTGTCTTAGAGCGTGACGGCAAGTTCTTTCGACGGTTAAGCTTAGGCACTCTTTCGAAGTTGGTTAAGGTTAGAGTTTGTCTTAGAGCATGGCGATAGAACGCCAGGTAGTTTGCAGTTTGATGTGGAAATGGGCAAAAACACAGCTTGTCACGCGATTGGGCAAACGCGTCAGTGGCCAATCAGAGAGCGTCAGTCAGTGCCAATCAGAGAACGTCTCCGAGAAATGCGGCTACGGAAAAAAATCACGCGGTGGAGACTAGATGCTGATATAAAAGAAACAAATAACCAATAAATATGAAGTTATATTTGAACCTCTGTTGTCAAGCCTTGTCAATATAACCTACCCCCCTTTTCTCACGAATGGAACTGGTGTTGTGGAGTGCGCTTTGAGCGTTTGAGCTTACGCTAACGCTAGTTAGCAGCCAACATTAGCCCATCGCTCGCGGCAATTATATTGAATGTCATTGATCTACCGGTCGATCACGGCCGACTGGTTGGGCACCACTGGTCTAATAGAAATAAATGCATTTGAACAAGAAACCAATGTATAGACATATCAATGGCAAAAAAAATTGCCAGGCCTAATACGAGCCAGGGAAGTGTTGTGCTTGTAACACTCATCATCCACTGAGCCGTGATGCTCCACATGCTTGTTTGGTTGAGGTCTGAACTCGCAAATTGCCCATACATATCGTTTTTGTGGGTATTGTCCAGCAAGTAACGACGTTGTGTGTGTCAGCAAGTTGATACCGCCTCTCCCGTGTTTTGGTACATGCTACGCCCCCCGCTCCCACTGGCGCGCACCCGGAACCACCTATTTCAGCGGTCCAGGTTCAGCGTCCCCGGGGACGTGGGGGACAGGGACGTGCACAGGACTTTAGAGGGGCAGGTGCTCAAAGGCTGAAAAGGGCACTACACTTGTGTGTATATATTAAGCGAGCGCGCGTCGCGCGCGAGCGCGATTTGTAAGGGCCCTTTTCGGGCGGGGGGCCCCCTTTTTATGCTTTTTGGGGGGTTTTGGTGATCAAATATTGAATATTGAACTATAATAATCAGTGCAGGAGCTCACTTATCCTTGAAAGACACTTTTATCACTGACTTAAAAGGCCCATACATCTCCATAAATGTTCAGGGGGGAGGGAATAAGTGCTTACCCTACAGGCCCCAAGAAGTGCTGTATATTCTGTATTGTTTAATATAAATGCATTTTTTATTCCAATCCCGATTTGTATTTGAGATTCCCAAATCCCATCGGACTTGACTTCTTTGTGTCCCTCAATGAGTGTAATACCAGCATTCAACAGCGGTTTCTATCATGATCATCATCACCACCCACGCTATGCATAAAATATATAGGTCCGCGGAGAGGCATGCTGAGGAGGCCGTGCAAACTGCAATGGAATATGGGGCATCTCTCTCTCTTTACCTAATATTTTGATTCTATACTGACATTTTTCAGTTGGAAGGGCAGTCTATATGCGTAACAGTAAAAAAAAAAAAAAAAAAAAATTATTTTTTTTCAAAAAGGGCACTTTTTTGATGAGGCTCAAAAAGGCAGGTGCTCAGGCACCCCTTGGCCTCTATGTGTGCACGTGCCTGGTGGGGGAGCGTTCTCACTAGGACAGACACACCCTTTTCTGGTGTGATGCGGCTCTGATTATTCAACCCCGAATGGTGAGTGGGAAAGCACCCTAAGTCCACTCCACCAAGTGTCTATCACGGGCCAATGTGATCCCCCTCCGGAGACCAATCCGTCAGGAGGCTGGTCGGACGTAGGCTAACGTAATCTTGTCCTCCTTTCAGAGGCTATACTCTAACGGTTAGAGACGAGCGCTCCCCTTTCCTTTCATTCCCTTGTCCAATCCCCGCTGAGCGCACCTGCCCAGGAGCGTGCAGCTCCATGTACATCCTCCCCAAGCCGCCTGCTTCAAGCTGTTGCATTGTTGCTAATAAACTATAGATTTCTATGGAATCCGTTAAACTCCTCTGCTCTGTCTCTCCCACTCCATTGTCTGCAGAGTAGCTTGCTTCAGACTTTACACCTGATGATATCATAGGTTTTATTTTGAGCAACTTTTTAATTTGAGGGAGTTGTTCAGGTTCACTACCATTTTTCAACTATCTTAGACTGAGAGGGAAATGTACACACTTCTCTCTTTTTCTCTCTTTCTTTCTAACACACATGCACAAACACACTATCTCTCCCTCTCTCTGTCTATCTTACTATCCCACACATGCACACACACAATCGCATACACATAGCCTTCACTCCCAATCATATCTAAGTATCTACACACGCTACCCATCTCTCCCTCTCTCTCTCTACACATAACTTCAACTTGTACACACATATGCACACACCCAGCCTTCTTATAGTCCACTTAGTTTTGTCTACTCTTCTGTAAATACTTTGTTAGCTCACCATTCTTTAGAGATTTAGTCTAAGGCACGTTGCTGTAACCTATGTCTCTCCATGTTGCAACATGTCATTCCGTCAGTAAACTCTATCCTTAATCAAAGACCTCTGTGAATAAATATATATACATTCTGAAAATAAGCGTAGTTCCCCTTTAACAGCTAACAGCTTTTTACCTAGATTGTCTTTGCTTGTTGATCTTCACGTATACTGCCAAGGCTCCCACGGTCACCAACAGAGCAGCAAGGGTCGTGCTTAGCCCAGCATATAGACCCGTCTTCTGTATAGGGTACCCACAGTTGTCTCCCAAGTACCAGTTTGAATTGATATCCTGACATCTGAAATAACAAGGAAAAGCACCTTTGTGAGGGAGGAGAATAGTGTCAAGCAAGTATAACTACATTAGACGACCTATCCATAATGTGAAGAAGAGGAGGGAAAAGACATATTTTAGTGGTTGAATCTAGTGTTAAAGCAATTCAACAATAAAGGGTTTTGCTAAACTACAAACTTAGCTTTACATTAATTCTTCATCGACTTTTAAAAATGAAAAACTGAGGGATATTGTTACGAGTGAAAGTATATTTTCGTACCTGTATCGATATATTGGCAAATTGATCAAAATTTAAAGGGATAGTTCAGTAGTTCAGAGCTGGTATGAGGAACAGCAGGGATTGTGCTGATTCAATATGATCATTGATAAGTAAGAAATAGGGCTAGTAGGGGTAAAAAAAATATATGAATTATCCCTTTAAATAAGGTCCCAATTACTTTACTTAAATTACTTAAAGGGGACATGCATTATAAATGGCTTTTTTCAGTTTTTAGCATGGTTTTATAGTAATATGGGTTAGTATCAATGGGTCTGTGTCTCTAATTACCATATTGACTCATCAGTCTAGTCTCGAGTTCACGAGATCCTCCCTCACTCAACTAAGCTGTTCTGATTTGACGGTTTTGCTGACGTGAATATAGCACTGATTTGCATAACTAACGCCCCCTCTATGGTTGACAGCGACAGCAGAGCGAGTGGAATTATCTTCACTTCCTCAAACAGAGCGAGGCAGACAACGAGTGAGTGAGAGAGAGAGGGAGAGAGAGAGAGAGGGAGAGAGAGAGAGAAAGAGAGAGAGAGAGAGAGAGAAAGAGAGAGAGAGAGAGAGAGAGAGAGAGAGAGAGAGAGAGAGAGAGAGAGAGAGAGAGAGAGAGAGAGTGAGAGAGAGAGAGAGAGAGAGAGAGAGAGAGAGAGAGAGAGGAGCTTCTGTCGGGGAAACAAACCACGTGCGAGGAAGCAGCAGTAGCACATACTCATTTACACACAACCTGGGCTGGACCTCGCGCGGGGAAGCAGCAGTAGCACATACTAATTTACACACAACCTGGACCTCGCAGGGAAGCAGCAGTAACACATACTCATTTACACAAAGTGCTTATGGGCGGAGCCAGGCCAACACAGCCTGAAATCCAAAGTGAGAACAATTTGGCTTTTGAGTACTTGATTAGAAATATAAAACAATGCATTTTTTTTTTTAATAAAAGCTTACAGATGTGTTCAATAGACTCACAGGAATTGTGTAAAGTTGCCCAAATAGTGCTAGGAATAGCAATGCATGTCCCCTTTAAAAAAGACATACTTGCACACAGGTCCAGTGTCTTTGTACACGTTGCACTTTCCACTGTTATAGCATGTTTTGTGTCCCGAATGAAGGTTGCTGCATGCAGTCACACATTTTATCTCTCCGCTGACGTTAAAAGCTTCGTAGAGATCGACAAGGTCCAGGTCATTGATGGACTTTTCACATATACCT
Source organism: Notolepis coatsorum (assembly GCF_963971535.1). Taxonomy (NCBI): domain Eukaryota; kingdom Metazoa; phylum Chordata; class Actinopteri; order Aulopiformes; family Paralepididae; genus Notolepis; species Notolepis coatsorum. Next base: position 123,744,018 of record NC_140168.1, on the reverse strand, counting down.
GTTTGTGAAAGACAAATGGAGACATAGTGCACTGTTAACACAGGAAGGAGAAAACGTGAAGAGACCAGCGGTTCGAATACGTTTGTTCTCTGATCAGCTAATAGCCGTTTTATATACAGTAGCTGTTATGATGATAGAATATGATACTGTGCGCATGTACACACACACATATTCTTTTTTTTTGTATCTACGTTTTCTCCCCATTTTTCAATTTTTTCTCCCGTCCCCAATTTCGTATTGTCCAATTCTACCCTCCCCTGTCTCGAACGTTGTTAGGCCATGCCTCCCACAAGCTGGCTGCAATGTGGACGAAGCCTTGCATCACGTGTCCCCTCCGGTACTCGAGGAGGCAGCCGTCGCATCTTTTCACCTGCACAGCGCAATCTCTCAGCGGCGAGGGTCTGCGTGGGAGGGACACGCCGCCCTCGTTGCTTCCTGATTCTACTGCGTAGGCGCACCAACCGACCTGTAGGAGTCGCTGTCCACAACGTCCGATCCCCACCCACCAGCTTCCCACCCCCTAATACTGCCAATTGTATTAGTATGAACGACCAGCCAAGCTGGTAGCAACGGCGAGAGCTGGGCTAGAACCCAGCATCTCTTGCGTTGGTGGCGAGCGCCTTGCCCCCTGCGCCACCTAGCCGCCCACACACACATATTCTAAATACTTTATTTGAACCCACAGATGAAATCACTTGTACATAGGATTCAAGAGGGGACGTAATAGGGTCTCTGTGTGAATGAATGAATGAATGAATGAATGAATGAATGAATGAATGAATGAATGAATGAATGAATGAATGAATGAATGAAAACTTTATTTAACAGATTGCAGAATGGGTACAATACAGTACGGCTCAATACATACAATTGTTAAGGGGATGCAGACCTGAGAAAGACGTTTGTCTTGTTTCCATCAGGGTCCCCCATTTTCAATTCATGTGTGTGTGTATGTGTGTGTGTGTGTGTGTGTGTGTGTGTGTGTGTTTGTGTGTGTGTGTGTGTGTGTGTGTGTGCGTGCGCGTGCGTGCATGCGTGCGTGTGTGCACAGGAATGACCCTGTGTTTTTTTGTTGTTGTTGTTGGTGGAATCTGCCCTGGGCCCTGTTCCTCGTACCTGGCTAACTGAGTTAGTCGGATAATTTTCAGGATAGCTTGACTTGATCCTGATGAATTGAAAATGGGGGACCCTGATGTAAACAAGACAAAAGTCTTTCTCTGGTCTGCATCCCCTTAACAATTGTGTGTATTGAGCTGTACTGTATTGTACCCATTCTGCAATCTGTTAATAAAGTTTTCAATCAATCAATCAACTTAAGCCAGACCTTTCCGCTTCCCCGACGTCGGATTGTCTAAATCACTATGGCAACAGATCAGAAAGTTTGAACCTGCTCCAGCGCAGGGTTAAGTTCAGTTAGCTGGATAACCTGCATGGCCACGCCCTCGCAAAGAAATGCCAGCTCGCTTCCTGAAATATTCCTCAGATCCCATTATACCATTCTGAATTATGTTTTTGTGCTTCGTTTTTCTAGAGGAGGCTTTTGAAATGTAAAATAATATACCTAAAATGCTGATAATAAATCATATTTAGCCTATATATTTGTCCTAAATAATGCACGTCATATACGGATACGGCGCTCGCGCGTCGCGACACACACACTATGTGGTTATTTTAATAACGCAGAGCATTGGAAATGTGAATCCCACTGGGATATTTTTAATGAATGAAACCTATCTGGCGTTTGGCTCGTTTCATATTCTTCGCTGTTGATGTAATTGCTTAACGGAGTGCCCGGATTGTGTTTCATTCAAGCATAAATTGAAGCGTCTTTATGCGTGGACTGTGGATATGAATTACGACAAATCTGAATCTGTGGATTGTTGAATTGTATCACTGTCACTCACACGTTATTGTGATATTGTAACTGGGATTAAAATGTCTGATGAGATGCACTGTTTGATGGATTTGAGAAATTGAATGAGCCTTTGGCGTTTTGATGAATGAATTTGAGAAAATGCATTTATCTGTTCAAGCACTGTTATCTGATGATGAACATGAGGTGTCACTGGTATAAACCAAAGGTTAATCAATTCAATGCATGTATGGATGATGTCCGAAACAGATTAAAACCTGATTAATAGTGAAACTGTATAGCCTCTCTGACGCTTTATTTCGGTGATACCTAAGCCGAGCGCATACAGTACAGATATCCTCATAAGTATCTATTAATTCCTATCAATTATATACTCTTTGGGCTTGTTTGTATCTACTTATTCTGAAAGAGTTGAACTAATTATTTTCGCTAGAAAGATCTCATTCGATTATTCATACCATTAAGCCTACTGCCAGCAGGCACATTTAAAGAAATATAATCTGATTGATTGGGGTAATGAGGGACATAACATTAGCCTATAGATTATGCATTTAACAAGGCGAGGCTATTGAGCCGTACTGTATTGTACCCATTCTGCAATCTGTTAATAAAGTTTTCAATCAATCAATCAATCAATGCCGTTAGAAAATCAGGATTTCTGCGATCGACACCTACTGTCTTTTCAGGTGAGGCGGCCGCGCGCACTTATCCTGAGTATCAAGTCTGGTTCGAATTAACGAGACTGAATCAGCGTTCGAGGAACAAGGAAAGCCTGGATTCAAACATCGGGTTAATTGAATCTGGATAATGGGACTTTTGATCGACTTAGTTGAACCAGGTACGGGGAATAGGGCCCTGCTCAATGGAATGACCCTGTGTTTTTTTGTTGTTGTTGGTGGAATCTGCCCTGCTCAATGGAATGACCCTGTGTTTTTCTCGCCATGTCTGTGCGCCCAAGACTGTGATAGCTGTCTAATGATTCAAATTTTGTATTGCCCATATTTATTGTAACGTATAATATAACTGATAGGGCATACAGACCCTCATTTGCACCTTTGGTTACACTGTTTACTTTCTCATAATGGTATGATCAGGGCCCCGTTCCCCGTACGTGGCTAACTGAGTTAGCCGGATAATCTTCAGGATAACTTGACATAAGTCAAGCTTTTCGGTTCCACAAAGCAGGTTTGTCTAAATCACTATGGCAACAGATCGAACAATTTTTACCTGCTCCAGCACAGGTTTAGTAGTTCAGTTAGCTGGATAAACTAGCCACTCCCTCGCAAAAAAATGCCAGCTCCCTTCCTCATAGCTCCCATTATACCATTCTGAATTATGTTTTTGTGCTTCGTTTTTCTAGAGGGGGCTTTTGAAATGTAAAATAATATACCTAAAATGCTGATAATAAATCATATTCAGCCTATGGATTTACTAAATTCAGATTCAGATTCAGATTCAGACAACTTTATTGATCCCGCGTGGGGCAATTCATATTTGCAGCTTCACCAACAAGCAACAAAGACAAACAAACAACAAAACATCTCAACGGCAGCACGGCAAATAAAAAGAGAAACACTCCATGTGATACACAATCCAGCAGTAAAAGTAAAAGTAAAAACAGACAACCAAATAAATAATGCACGTCATAGCTATACGGCACTCGCGAGTCGCGACACACACTATGTGGTTATTTTAATAATAGAGCATTGCAAATGTGAATCCCGCAGGGATATTTTTAATGAATGAAACCTATCGGGTGTTTGGCTCTGATTCGTTTCATATTCTCCGCTGTGGATGTATTTGCTTAACCGGAGCGCCCGGTTTGTATTTCATTCACGCATAAATTGAAGCGTCTTTACGTGTGGATTGTGGATGTGAATTACGAGGAATCTGAATCTGTGGATTGTTGAATTGTATCACTGTCACTCACACGTTATTGTGATATTGTAACTGGGATTAAAATGTCTGAGGAGATGCGCTGTTTGTCGGACTTGATGACGTGGACGTGACTTGAGAAAAGTGAATGAGCAATTGCAAGCCTTTGACGTTTTGATGAATGAATTTGAGAAAATGCATTTATCTGTTAAAGCACTGTTATCTGATGATGAACAAGAGGGTGATGAACATGACTGGTATAAACCAAAGGTTCTATTTCATTCTGGCTCCGCTCAGCGTCAGTCTGCACTGACTTCACTTCGTGCACGTGCACTGAATAAAAAATTCCACAATGTACCTTTACATCCCAACATTCGTCTGGCCACACCCCTATCCGCTTACCTTCATAAGCAGGTGTGTGGTCACCTACTCGCCTCCTCCTTCACTTTCACCACAAGGAAGTGCCTTCGGTAGATCCCACACTTGACGAGGTTGTTAGCTGAAGAAAGTTGAGACGTGTTTACATTTTTTCTTGCTTTTTTCTTCTCTCATATATTTCGAAAGAAAAAAGCTAAGTCATAATGTCTACTTCAGAGGGTCGCGCTCGCAACGCCACTCTTCACCAGCGGTTCTCCATCGCCGCCTCTGTCGTGCGTCTTGGAGCGGGGTTGAGGCCTCTCTCGTGGTCGGCAGCCACGCCCGGTAGGCGTCCGATGGGTAGTTTGCCTCTCCAAGGAGCTGGTGCACCAGTGCTGTCTCCTGTGCGATGGCCTGGTTCCGGCTCTGGTTCCTCTGCTTCCGGGGAGTCGTCCGCTGTTGGGCGGCCGGCGCCTTTGGTTGCGGGGGATTTGAGACGCAAACTTTTTGCGTCAGCTCGCTCCCGTCGCAAGATGGTGGCTTGCAGACGCGAACGGCCTGGTTTTGGTGAGTTGCTGGAGCCAGATGAGGATGCGTCTGTCTCTACATGGCCGATGGAAACAGAGGACTACATGATAGAGGCGGACGGGTTCTTGTTTGAAGGCCCGGTGGAGACATGTCTCCCGCCCGTCCAGGTAACACTGGAGGGGGGTGAGATGTCTCCTTGGGGTTCCTCGTCCGCAGATGTTGGGTTACAACCTCCGACTCGGCGGCGGGATGCCCTGCTATCAGCCACATCAGAATGTGGCTCCTTAACCAGTAGTCTGCTGCATGTGAGGGACGCGGGCTCGGAGGGGGAAAGTATGCAGGGGGAACTGCGTGCTTTGTTCCCCGAGCTCATGGCGGCGGCAGTCGCAAACGGCATGCCGCTGCCGCAGCCACTGCCTGTTCCTGTCCCTGACGATCTCATAGGTCATCTATGGCAACGTCGCTCGGTGAGAGGGGTGGACGTTGTCTACACATTTTTCCCTTCAATGGCGGCCTACGTCCGTCAGGGCCAGGTGGTCTCCCACATCATGGGCCTTACTCCTGCCTACGTGCAAGTCACGCGGGTGGTGGGTTTGGTAGACGGCATGAAGGAGGGCGTGCCACGGCTTGATAGGCCGATGGCGGCGCTCCTTTGTCCTGAGGTGGTGTGGGAGCCGTTACGGAAGCCGGTTCCCCAAGGGAAATCGGCGAGGCGGTTGGCGTTTTGGAGCGACCAGTCATTTATCTCCGGGACACAATCTCTAGCTGCCACTTCCAACATCGCGCAGCTGGCGGGATTCATGTCCGGGATATTGACGGGCGGCACGGAGCTGACTGATTTACAGCATGATCAGCTCGCCCAGTCGGCAGGAGCCATCCTGCATCTGATTCAGCCACAGGCTATAGCCGCTGGGAAAGTGCGCGCCCTGGCCACTCTGATCCAGCGCCACCTTTGGCTGGAGCAGGCGCGTGTGCCGGAGAAGAAGAGGACTCCACTTCTGACGGCACCCCTCTCCGAGGCTGGACTATTCGGGTCGGCACTGCAGCTGATGACCTCAACCTGCAGGGATATGCAGGAGGAGCGCTCCGTGCTCCAGCCTCATTTCCCCCCGCCCGATGTTGCCGGTGGAGTCAGACGGCCGCCGCGTCGTCGAGGTTCCTCCGCCGTGGCCGCCGCTGCTACCACCGCCACTGCTGGACCTTCGGCAAAGAAGGCCAGGAGGAGAAAGGGCGCCTCCGCCACTGCAGCCGGCCCATCTACGCCCGGAGGTGACGGTAGGGATCGTCGAGACCAGCCGCCGATCGTTTACCGTCCCTCCGGGGCTCCACGGGGTGGAAAGCCCCGAGCGGCTCGTGGCAGGCGTCGCTAAATTCATTGACTTTTTCCCTCTGTGGTCCCCCCCTGTTCCCTTCCCGGCCCCACTATGATTTTGTTGAAAAATAAAGAGTCCATCCCAGACTCCGCACAGGCGATTGAGTCTTGGGTTTCCCCCCATCATAGCAAACGTCACTAGGCACGTTTCTATTGGACGACGGCTTCCGTGAGTTTAGACCCGTATGTAGGGTCTGTTGTTGTCAAGTTGTCGGGGCAGAGCGTAGGAACTTACTGTTCTACTACGCTCGATATACGTGTAACTTGAGTCGGTTGGTCACATGACTCAATGTTACCGTGACTTTTCAATCTATGGCTCACGTGGGAAGTCTCTCTGAGGAGTTCCGTCTCTCCTCTGTGGTGAGGGTGGCGGGATGTAAAAATGGAAAATAAATTTACCCTCGGCTGCGTCACGTGGGATTCATGTCAGTCGGTGTTTCTTTCTTTTTTAATAAAAAAGAGTGGAGAATATGAAGCACAACAACCTTCTTGTCATTCTCCCAGGCGCCTTGAAGGATCAATGTGGGGTCTGGTTAGACTGTCCATTGATATGTTTTGGGTCCCGACGCATACATAGTGCTGGCTCGGGGTGTTTCTGTTAAGAATCATGCGGGAGACTAGTACGCCTTGGTTGCTTGTTATTAAAACAGCGTTTTTATAGGGCAACTGGGATGGGGGATTTTTTCCTCTTCCGAGAGCCTGTTACTGGGTCTCGACAGATTCTCGTTCATATCTGGGGGATGTTAACGAAATAGATCAGAACATAGGTAGAGGGGTCTCACGCCCTTGGGGTGGGCCACTGAGCGCGGTATAAATAGGACCGTCTGGGTGGCGCCCTCTTTTCATGTTTTAGATCAACACGCATACCTGCCCCCTCTCCTGGAGTGGGCATGTTGGCGTGGTTAGGGCACGGGACTGGTTCTGGTCGCGCTGGTCCAGGTCAGTTAACCCGTTGTCCGCCGGGGATGCGGATCTGCTGTTCTGGTACCCTGAGGGACTTGTGCTTTTTTCGGGGGGAAAAATGCCAGGTCGGCCCGGATGTCACGGGGTTAGGCGTTATGGAGACCCTTTGTTGGGTACACGTTGTACCTGGCACTATTATAAGGGGCTGGTTCTCCTTTCTTTCGCTCCTCTCTCACGCATGGCGAAGAGGGGGCTGTTGGGGTGGTCTTCTGGACCTCCTCTGGTAACCCTGTGTGCTTCCCGAGCCGCCGGGCCCGGTCCGAAGTAATGTTTTGTTGAAACCGTAGGCCTGGGATAACCCTTTTTTCTTGAGGGGTTATAGGAACAACCACTGTATGTGGTACCAAGAGGGTGGTTGATTCCCTGGTGTGTTGGAGCAGAGTCAACTCCCGGGTTACCCGGTTGAGTGTGCCCCTGCACGTTCATGACGTCTGCCAATCGTGTCAGCCTTCTCTGCCTCGACCCCTCTGGGTGGGGGTTTTTGATGGAGGCTTTGTCATGGTGCGCAACAACGCCAGCATACGCCCCTTCCGCCGGGGGGACTGTTTTCAGTTGACCCCTTTGGCCCCTGTCTCGTCCGCAGTGCTCCAGGCTCGGGTCTACAGCCTGCTGCCTGGTTTCCCCGGTGCGCTGCCTGCTTCCGTTGGTTAACTTTTTGAAAGCTTTACGGCCATGCTGACTACCTGTGTTGCAGGGTCAGTGTGCCAGGCAGTGTACTAATAGGGGGAAAGGGCCCGCTCTTGGAGGGGCCCTGTCCGAATACGCTGGCGATGTGGGGGGCGGTGTCACTAAGTGACCGCCTGGTGGGGTCTTGATGCCTGGCGTCATTGACCTCTCCGGGCCCCCCTTTTTCCAGGGGATCCAGTCCCTTCAGTGGGTCTGGGTCTTCCTTCGCGCTCCGCTGCTACGGCCTTGCCACGGGGTTGAGTTTGCTCTTGACCCCGTGATTTTGGGGGCAGTAACAAGGGTTGTTCCTTCCGTTCGTTCCCTGGTGGCATGCGGGTTGTGCGTGTGCGTAGTCGTGGGGTCAAGCCACGATCTGCTCACCCTGTGCGTTGAGTTGCTTGAGTTCCTCTTCGCACGGTCGGATCCGTCTCCCTCCCGTCCTCCAATAGGGAGGGTATCCTCCATTAGGGAGGGTCGGGGGGCTCGGTCCTCCCCGGTCTGATGGTTGTGGGGGGCCTCAGCGGGGTACATTTGTCGAGCTTCTGGCTTCCGCTCAGCTCTTCTTGTGCAGACTGACGCTGAGCGGAGCCAGAATGAAATAGAACGTAAGGTTATGTATATAACCAAGTTCTATGAATTCTGGTGAAGCTCAGCGTCAGGACGCCACTGTGGCCCTTGATCTCACCTTGTGGTGAAAGTTTGGGAAGGAGGCGAGTAGGTGACCACACACCTGCTTATGAAGGTAAGCGGATAGGGGTGTGGCCAGACGAATGTTGGGATGTAAAGGTACATTGTGGAATTTTTTATTCAGTGCACGTGCACGAAGTGAAGTCAGTGCAGACTGACGCAGAGTGTCACCAGAATTCATAGAACTTGGTTATATACATAACCTTACGTTAATCAATTCAATGCATGTATGGATGATGTCCGAAACAAATTAAAACCTGATTAATAGTGAAAGTGTTAATAGCCTCCAAGCCTCTCTGACACCGTTATTTGGGGAGTCACGCCTTGAAAACTTTGGGAACCATGTATTTATATAGTACATGATACCTAAGCGCATACAGTACAGATATCCTCATAAGTATCTATTAATTCGTATCAATTAGATACTCTTTGGGCTTGTTTTTATCTATCTGAAAGAGTTGAACTAATTAGATCTCATTCGATTATTCATTCCATTAAGCCTATTGCCAGCAGGAGTTAATTATTGTTAGATTGTCCGACAGTATGTATTCCGAAGCTTGGAAAAAGACTACATTTACTAACAGATTGCAGAATGGGTACAGTACAGTACAGCTCAATACATACAATTGTTAAGGCGATGCAGACCAGAGAAAGACTTTCGTCTTGTTTACATCAGGGTCCCCCATTTTCAATTCATCATAACATATATGACACACACGACATACAGATAGACAGTACTGCTACATCTGTACATTTATGACATACCAGATTTGCAAATACAGTACTGTTTGTGATACAAAAAGTGTCCAGAAAAGAGTGTATATACATTTGACGTAGAAACTGTACATTGGAGGAGGTAGGTGGGGTGGGGTTGGGTGGGGGGGGGGGGGGGGGGGGGACTGTACATTGGAGGTGGGGGGGGACTGTACATTGGAATACTGACAAAGCCATACTTGGTCATTTACTGTACAACTGGGTTAGGACATTTGTAGGGGCCAGTTTCGAATTGCAGTCTCCCATAGGTGTTCTTTGAGAGTGCTTTTGAAAGTGGGTAGTGATTCACATTCCTTTACAGCTTTGGGTAGGGCGTTCCACATTGATGTGGCATAATTGCGAAACGTGTTTAGTCCCTTGTTTGAGCCGAATTTGGGTTTAACATGATTTGTGGAGCTCCCTCTGGTGTTGTGATCGTGGTATTCACTGACCTTTGGGAAGTATTTTGACATGTACATCAAAAGTCAAAGTCAAAAGTCAAAGATTTGTATTGCCATGTATGGACGAATCCACATTGGAATACGGGTACATGAGCAAACACTGTGTAAACAGTACAGGAAAAATATGTAAAAACACAGACAGTATAAAAAGGACAAATGCTAAAATTTATATCGAACATCCCCTAAAAGTGCATTATCATAGTTAAAACAGCGCTTCCACAAACCTGACTAATAAAACTAATAAAAACACAGAAACAAAATAGGATAAAATACAAAACTAGCCTTTGGAGTCATTCAGGCTCCGCACAGCACTGGGGAAAAAGCTCTTTGTAAACCGAGAGGTAGAGCATGTGATAGAGCGGTAACGTCTGCCCGAGGGGAGGGGGACATGGGTACATGGGTACCTTGGTCGTGTACAGTAGTGTATCTTGTAGACCAGGCCCATTGCAAGTTGCTGTACTCTGTCGTCTACTCTAAGCCATCCTAGCTTGTCAAAGTGGGCAGGGGTGAGGTGGGTTCTAGGAGTAAGGTCAAGCAGTAGTCTGACTAGTTAGTTTTGAGATGTTTGTAATTTGGTTTTTAGTGCCTTTGAGGTGCTTTGGTACCATGAGGTGCAAGCATAGTCGTAGTACCCTTGACTGCCAGAGTCTTCAGGGTATTCTTGTTTACCAGAGAGGAGATCCGGTACAAGAATCGAGATTGTTGGTTGACTTTTTTTTATTACATTGGATGCCATTTTGTCACAGGAAAGAGTAGCCTCTAGGATGGAACCAGCGCCTTCAACACCATCCAGCCGTTACTGCTAGCGGAGAAGCTCTCCGCGATGCAGCTGGAGCACGGCTTGGTGGCCTGGATCAAGGACTACCTCACTGAGAGGCCGCAGTACGTCAGACTAAAGGACAGTCAGTCTGACGTACTGGTGAGCAACACCGGCGCCCCCCAGGGAACTGTGCTGTCACCCTTCCTCTTCACCCTCTACACCTCAGACTTCTGCCGCAACTCAAGCGGGTGCCACCTGCAAAAGTTCTCAGACGACTCCTCCATCGTAAGCTACATCACCGATGATGATGAGGAGGAGTACAGAGCCCTGGTGGAGAGCTTCGTGGGGTGGAGCGACAGCAACCACCTCCAACTCAACACCAGTAAGACCAAGGAGCTGGTGGTGGACTTCCGGAGGGGCAAGAAGAGGCCCCCCCCGATTCCCATCTCCATCCGAGGGGTGGATGTGGAGATGGTGGACTCATATAAGTTCCTTGGGGTACACCTGAACAATAAACTGGACTGGTCGGATAACACAGAGGCCCTCTACAGGAAGGGACAGAGCAGGCTGTTCTTCCTGAGGAGACTCAGGTCCTTCAATGTGTGCAACAGACTGCTGCAGTCTTTTTACCAGTCTGTAGTGGCCAGCATCCTCTTCTATGCTGTGGCATGCTGGGGAGGCTACATCAACTCAAGGGACACCAACAAGCTCAACAAGCTGGTGAGGAAGGCTAGCTCTGTGGTGGGAGTCGAGCTACCTAGACTTGAGGTGATGGCAGAGAGGGGGATGATAAGGAAGCTGGCTGCCATCATGGAGAACCCCTACCACCCCCTCTACGACGAGCTAGTCAAGATGAGAAGCTTGTTCAGCCACAGACTCATTCCCCCCCGACACTCAACTAACCGCCTCGGACAGTCCTTCATACCAGCGGCCATCAGGCTCCACAACAGTGGGCAGCGACAGCGACTGCTACCAGACATTGACCTGCGACTTATAGGAACCCAAGGAGGACAACCTACACTACCTTAGGCTTACTGCACCTTATGTGGATACTGTGATACTGTGATACTGTGAATAATGTATATTTCAGTGGATACTGTGATACTGTGAATAATGTATACTCAGTAGATAGTAAATTATAACACTACCTTATGCATACTGCACCTTATGTGACACTGTGAATAATGTGAATATTTTCTTCAGCTAGTCAGATAGTAAATTATATTGACCAAATTGACCAAATTGTTTACACTGCCTGTGTTGTTTTTACTACCTGTACCCCCCCCCCCCCCCCCCATGCTGCTATGATGCCTGAATTTCCCCAAGGGGATCAATAAAGGAATATCTTATCTTATCTTATCTAGGTAATTTCAGCTTTCCTTGTGACAATATTGTCACCCACTGTAAAGGCCTCTACATGCTACAGCAACTTCAAAGCAACTTCAACACAACATCAGCGCGATTTCAGCGCGGTTGTTGTTTAGGGTCTTGTAGACTGTGTTGCGAGGAATCTGCGTACATGTCTCCAAAATCTAACCTAAACAACCGTTGCGTTGATATTGCGTAGCAGTGATTGGTTGGTTAGCGAATGGGGGCGGGGCTGTCATAGAATAATATAGGTCTCGCAGAGAATACCATCCGCCATTGTTGTAGCCAGCCAGCGTTGATGCTAAATAATTAGCGTCACATAGCTGGCCTTTTTCTGAAAACCCAAGCACATATTGTTCCATAGCATACGCCTTCAGTTGATCATGACAAATCCTCTCTTACCTTGACGATAAAAAAGCCTCCATAATTTAGTAAATAAAGCTGTAGCCAGCCAGCTAGCATTGGTGCTATACAAAATGCTATAGCTACATAGCTAACCAACTAAATACAATGTTATCCTGAGGTAACTTTAACGTTAAATACAACGTTTGCTAGTCGAAATGACTGGACACACACAGGGACAAGTTAAACATCAATCAATTAATTTATTCCAATAGGTAGTTTGAGCTGCATGTGAGCCGGTCTTTCTCTCCTCTCCATTGGAAACTAATGAAATTACGTTAAAAAGCAAAGAACCGGCTGACAAAAGTTAAGCTGCTAGCAATAGACACTATAATACTTCCGGTCGGGGAATTTCAAAATAAAAGAGCGACGACTAAAAGCACCGGAAATAAGTTTATTTTGTACATTATCTAACGTTAACACGAACCTAAACTAACTTTAGATTAGTTTAGGTTCGTGTAACGTTAGATATTGTAAAAAATAAACGTATTTACGGTGCTTTTAGACTCGCTCTTTTATTTTGAAACCCCCCGCCCGGAAGTAAAAATTATGCTTATTTTTCTGCTTTTATCAATGGGTTGGTTGAGAAGGGAAGCGTCATCTATCTAGGGAACCTAGCTACATACGGGGTACAATGTTACATAGGCTGCGCGTTGATTTTGCAGAAGCATAAAGGTAGAGTGTCTGCAACACCGTTGCTTTGTCGATGTTGTGTCGAAGTTGCTTTGAATTTGCTGTAGCATGTAGAGGCCTTAACTGAGAAGCCGTCGGTCTTGCTGAGTTTGTTATTTGAACCGAAGAGAATGGACTCTGTTTTGCCCATGTGTAATGATAGTTTGTTATCGGCGAGCCATATGCAGATTTTGCCTAGTTCCGAGCTGAGGGTTTTTTCAACCTGTAACTTGCATTAGCGTTGGTTTTATTATAAAACCAGAGACAAGCGCCTCTCTCTATAGGTCTATATTACGCGAGTCTATTCTGGCGGCTCGTTCTGTCGCCCGACATTAAACATCAGTCTGTTATAAATCTAACATGTTAAGAATTTTATGAGCGAACAAATTTCGTTAGCTACCTAATGTCATATAAATTTATTTAATCGACTACAGTTGAGGGGGGGAGTGGCTTTTTTGTTCTTGGCTGGCCTGCAATTTTCGATGGCGGTGACGTCATTTGTTGATGGCTATAAACAGGGGATGACAGTGTGCTCTGTTGATTCACTTTATTACTACTATACAATCATACACCATAAGCATGAGCAGAATGAGGATGTGGTTTCATCTTGTATTCCTGCACAATCAAAGCGGGCATGGCCACCCGCATTTCACTGTATGCCCTGGTATGTATGTGAATAAATCTTGTGTATCACGGAATTATCCAAAGCGACAGGTATGATTAATCTGAGCTATTGTTAATCAGCTCTATTCTGTACTTTATTTTAAATGATAATACAATCTTGAAACTTGATTAATATCTTGACTATTTTGAGATGCTTGCTATCCTATAGGTAAAACTAACTATTACCAACAGCTCAACTCTACCGGTTTCAGTGCATCCATAAAGTCCACGACATAAGTTCATGAGATGCTCTGTTCTCTTGTTTATCATCAAGTTTTTTTTTTAAACTATATTTTATTGGGTTTTACAGTACACAAGTCAGGTTTTCATTGCCATCAATAATTTTTTGTTCCTTTTCTCCACAAGTGTACACAAGTATACCCACATACCCCCCTCCCACTACATAAGGTTAACCTTTCACTACCACACTACATACGGTTAACACTTTCACTACCACACTACAGAAGGTTAACCGTTCACTACCACACTACAGAAGGTAAAGACTTTCACTACCACACTACATACGGTTAACACTTTCACTACCACACTACAGAAGGTTAACCTTTCACTACCACACTACATACGGTTAACACTTTCACTACCACACTACATACAGTTAACACTTTCACTACCACACTACAGAAGGTTAACCTTTCACTACCACACTACATACGGTTAACACTTTCACTACCACACTACATACGGTTAACACTTTCACTACCACACTACAGAAGGTTAACCTTTCACTACCACACTACAGAAGGTTAACCTTTCACTACCACACTACAGAATGTTAACCTTTCACTACCACACTACAGAAGGTTAACACTTTCACTACCACACTACATACGGTTATATATCGTGTAGCTCCGCTCTGCATCATACTGTAATACTCTTCCATATCAGTATTAGCACTGAATAAATTTTCACATGCACCTTTACACACCTCATTTGCCTGGCCACACCCCCATCCGCTCCTCTACATAAGCAGGGGTGTGGCCATACTAACAGCTCCTTCCTTGTTTTCACCACGGCAAGTGTCTGTATACACCACTCTGAGACTAGTGAAATGTTGAAGAGGAGCTACGATGAAGGAGCTGCGTTGACATTATATCTTTATTTTCTCTCTCACTATTTTCGAGGAAATACAGCGATAATGTCTTCGCCACCGGGGTGTCTAGAAGATGATGATCATTCTGACCTCCACCGGCATTTTCGTATTAGGGGCTCGCGTCGCTGGCCTAATCCCCACCTGCATTCTTCCAGCTCTGCAGTTGGACAGGTATTACCTCCGCTCTGCAGTTGGACTTTGCTTGAGAGGCTGTTGTGAGGGCTAGCTGCCTCTCCGGGTGGGTGATGGTTTTGAGATGCGAGCGCCAGTTGTGTTGCTATGGGGGGAATGGCTACACGACTTACGAAAGCCGGCTCCAGGCTTTCAAGATGAAAGTTACCCAGCGCGATTGAAGTGGGTTTGGTGTTTTGTTATAAGAATTCCTCCACGCTCAAGTCGGCTGCAGCCCATGAGGGAATTGTGCCGGCACCGCTGTGTCTGTTAATCACCGTTCTGAAGACTGTGTTGACTTCTTTTCCTCTTCTCTCTTCGGATAAGGAGAGGGACAGACGGCGGCTGTCTGAAGTGTTGGCCTATATTGTGTTCTCTCGTTGTACAGTTTCGGTGATAGCTGCTTAGCTTGCGTCCTAGCTGGGTTGAGCTACCTGTTAGCCAGTTAGCTGTTAGCTACGACGCTAGCTCTGTACGCTTGCTCGGTTGGGAACGTTAGCCTGATGCTACCAGTTAGCCTGGAGTTAGCTGTTAGCTTATGCTACACCGTTGAACATTAGCCGTGAGAATAGCAGGCCATAACACTCGTCATCTTTGACAGAGGATGTAGTCGGCCCTGCACCATGATCGGCTGTTGGAGGAGGGCGTCTTAGTTTTTTTTTCTTTTTCTCCCATTTTTCTATATTTTTTCCCATCCCAATTTCGTATCATCCAATTCAACCCTCCCCTGTCACGGACGCTGTTTCTTGCCTCCCACAAGCCGGCTGCAATGTGGACTAAGTCATACATAGCACAAGTCCCCTCCGGTACTTGAGGTAACAGCAGTCGCATCTTTTCACCTGCGCAGCGCGATCTCTCAGTGGCGAGGAGTAACGCGTGGGAGGCTCACGCTGCCCCCGACACTTCCTGATTCTACTGCGCAGGCGCACCAACCGACCTGTAGGAGTCGCTGTCCACAACGCCCGATCCCCACCCATCAGTTTCCCACCCCCTAATACGGCTAATGTGTATTAGTACGGACGACCAGCTAAACTGAAAGAAAATGTGGAGCGCTGGGCTCGAACTGACGAGCCCAGCGTCTCTAGCATTTCGTGGCGAGCGCCTTGCCCACTACGCCACGTAGCCGCCCGGCGTCTTAGCTTCTTTTTCCCCGCCAGCGAGGACCTTCGTCAACGTGGAGACCAGTGTTGCGGTCCTCTCAGCCTGCGTTCATTGGTGCAGGTAAGGGTCCATTGGACACTTCCCTCCTCTTCCTTCCTTCCCTTCTGAATGTTTTGTAGTAACGATGTTTTTTCCAAAACGTATGTTGCTTCACTACATTTGGGGATGCGACATGTGTTGTGTGTGAATTGTGTGATCGAGGGGTGAGTCCCTCTCTCAGCTTGTAATGACAATAAACAGGTGGCGTGTTTCACATATTAACAGGGCTGTAGCCAGGGGTGTAGCTCCAGATTCTGGGCCCCATGAAAGAATGTATTTGTAGGCCCCCAGTGAATGCGAGCGCGCGTAAGCGAGCGAGCGGACATTTTTTTGGCAATTTTTTTATTGATGAAAACGCATAATATGGTTTTTACCTATACATTCGGATCAGCAGTTCAGCACCTGCACTGTTGGTGGGTGAGCCTAGTAAAGGATGTCTCATTGCGTTCATCTTCAATGAATGGACCAATGCAATAGTCTACCAAAGCCCCCCCTCTCTCTCTATATATCTCACACACACACACACACACACACACACACACACACACACACACACACACACACACACACACACACACACACACACACACACACACACACACACACACACACACACACACACTTCAGAAACAAACATAGTATCAATGAGAGCATCAATAATACACCTGAGTGATGTCTAGTATAAAAAAAAAAAAAAAAAAAAATTGGGGCCCCCCCTCAGTGCTGGGCCCTTGGAATCATCCTAAGCTACCCCCCCCCCCCCCCCCCCCCCCCCAGCTACGCCCCTGGCTGTAGCTGTTCAAACGAGTCGTATCAGGGGTAAGGTGGTGAGGGGTGGTTTTTCCCCCCGGTGTTCCCCTGCCCCCCCCCCCCCCCCCCAAACATGATTTTGTTTACAATATATTGTTTCACTATGTTTGTGGGGATACGGTGTATTGTTTGGTCGCTGTCATGTGGACTTAGCAAGGCCTGTGGCCAGTACTTAATCGAGGACTTGTGTCTTCTCTCGTTATGAAAAACGGCATTCCTCTTACGGTAGTGAGAATGTACTTTTGCCTTTTTTGTTGTGATGGAGGGTTATGTGTGTCGTTAAGATCCACAACTGGGTTAGGTGTTGGCCTACAGAAGTTACATGTATAAGCTCTTGTACCAGGGCCCTTAAAGGGGCCCTCTCTTGGTCTGTGTTTTTCTTCCTTTAGGAAAAGGTGTAAACATTCAGGTGGCAGGTTTGCACATGAGATGTGAAGCTGTTAACGCTTCATGTAGCACGCTATGACTGGTGTCATGGCTCTGCTTTGTCATTGCATCGTATCAGGGGTGAGGGGTCATGAGGGGGTGAACTGGTAAAACCTCCCTCCCCTTTTTCTGATTGGTCAGGGGGTTGGGCCTCCTGTCCTTCTGGCTTCCTGTCACGTTGCTGGATCAGCGCGTCACAGGGTAGGGAGGGGGGGGGGGGGGGGGGGGGGGGGGTTTCCTGGTCCCATGCCATATTGGGCGGTGGGCCACGGAATTCCCCCCGCCATAGAGTACGTCACTGGGCGCATTTCTATTGGTTGTGAGAATTTCGTGAGTTATTTTCAGGCTCCATGTTGTGGACCTCTGTTACAGGGAGTTTCAGAGCCTCCTCCTCATTGGGGCCGACAACGCATCATCACTCGCTAGTTGAGTGTCTCTTTGTATTTTGCATGTACAGTATATGGTTGGATATTTAACTGTGAACAACAAGCCAAGTGATCGAGGTTTCTCCTCCACCAGCTGGAATTCCGGACCTACCGGAACCAACAGAGGATGCAACTGGTTTCACATGGAGATTGTACATCGACGCACAGTGTTATTTTGGTGTTCTGGTTAGCAGGCACGTGCACACATAGAGCCCAAAGGGTGCTCTAGCACCTGCCCTTTTGTGCCTCATAAAAAACTAAAAGTGCCCTTTTTATGCCAATCTTTTAAATTTTTTAATATTAAACAATACAGAATAATATACAGCACTTCTTGGGGTCTGTAGGGTAAGCACTTATTCCCTCCCCCCTGAACATTTACGGAGATGTATGGGCCTTTTAAGTCAGTGTGTCTTACAAGGATAAGTGAGCTCCTGAACTGATTATTATAGTTCAATATTCAATATTTTATCACCAAACCCCCCCAAAAAGGCCCCCCAAAAATCGGGCTTGCACGCAGCGCACACTCGCTACGCACCCGCACAGAACCCGTGCCCTTTTCAGCCTTTGAGCCCCTGCCCTTCTAAAGTCCTGTGCACGTCCCTGCTGGTTAGCTGGGCCGTGTTGGCTGAGCTATTTCACCTAGGGCAGTGGCATTTTGTATTCCTTTCCCGTCCCTTGTGTCTTGGTGGGGAAGTAAATGGATAACATTCTCCCCTCCCTTAATACACAGCATTGAAGTGCACTTGAGCAAGGCACTTAACCCCCAACTGCTCCAGTGGAGCTGCTCAGTGGTCAAGTGTCAGACTGTGGTTGTACTGGGCAGCTCCTAGTGGTCAACAGTGTCAGACTGTGGTTGTACTGGGCAGCTCCTAGTGGTCAACAGTGTCAGACTGTGGTTGTACTGGGCAGCTCCTAGTGGTCAACAGTGTCAGACTGGGGTTGTACTGGGCAGCTCCTAGTGGTCAACAGTGTCAGACTGGGGTTGTACTGGGCAGCTCCTAGTGGTCAACAGTGTCATACTGGGGTTGTACTGGGCAGCTCCTAGTGGTCAACAGTGTCATACTGTGGTTGTACTGGGCAGCTCCTAGTGGTCAACAGTGTCATACTGGGGTTGTACTGGGCAGCTCCTAGTGGTCAACAGTGTCATACTGTGGTTGTACTGGGCAGCTCCTAGTGGTCAACAGTGTCAAACGAGAGGTGCAGAAATGGGATGTGGAGTCAGAGGAGACGCTACAGGCTGCGCTTGAATGCACAGACTGGAGTGTATTCCGTGACACAGATAACATTAATGACTACACAGAGACAGTGCTGGACTTTGTTCGTACTTTGGTGGAAGAAACAATCCCCACTACCATAATTAAAGTTTACCCAAATCAAAAGCCCTGGGTAGACAAATCCGTCCGTGAAGCTCTGAAAGCGTGCACCACAGCATACAACGCCGGCCTGGTGAATGACCACAAGGTGGCGCAATACAATGTAAGGAGGACAGTAATAGAGGCAAAACGGCGCTACAGGGATACAATTGAACTTCAGTTTGAACAGGCTGACTCCAGAGCTATGTGGCAGGGCCTCAAAACGATGACAGACTACAAAGGCACCTCCCTCAAACTGAACAGTGACATCTCCTTAGCAAATGATCTCAATACCTTCTATGCGAGGTTTGAGGCTGGTAATAACAACACCAGCCTACAAGCCACGGCAATGGGGGGGGGGGGGGGTCTGCTGATGGAGACTCAGTGTTCAGGGTAACAGAGCATGGGGTGAGGCGGACCTTTAAAAAAGTGAATATCAGGAAGGCAGCAGGACCGGACGGCATCCCCGGCCGCATCCTAAAAGTCTGTGCCGACCAACTGGCCCCGGTATTCACTGACATATTTAACCTGTCCTTAGAACAGGCTGTCATCCCCACCTGCCTGAAGAAGTCCACTATCATCCCTGTACCTAAAAAATCCAAGCCTGCTTGCCTCAACGACTACCGCCCTGTAGCTCTCACCTCCATAGCCATGAAGTGCTTTGAGAAGCTAGTAAAGGGCTCCTCCCTCCCCATCAACCTAGACCCCATGCAATTTGCATACCACCCCAACAGGTCCACGGAGGACGCCATAGCCCATGTGCTGCACACAGCAGCATCACACCTGGACAAGAGGAAGGGGAACTATGTGAGAATGCTATTCATCGACTACAGCTCGGCATTCAATACCATAGTCCCCTCCAAACTCATAGCCAAGCTCAGGGACCTGGGCTTGAACTATGACCTCTGCCAGTGGGTCTTGGACTTCCTGACGGGCAGACCCCAGGTGGTGAGAGCAGGCAACTGCACCTCCTCATCCATCACCCTCAACATAGGGGCCCCCCAGGGCTGTGTTCTGAGTCCCCTCCTCTACTCCCTGTACACACACGACTCAGCGGAGTAACAACACAATCATCAAATTTGCTGACGACACAGTAGTGGTGGGCCTGATCTCTGCAAACGACGAGAGGGCCTACCTGGAAGAGGTCAAGGTCCTGGCGGGATGGTGCCAGGAAAACAGCCTCTCCCTGAACGTCAGCAAAACAAAGGAGATTATTGTGGACTTTAAGAGGTCGGGGGTCAAGGACTACAGCCCCCTCAGCATCGACGGGGCACCGGTTGAGAGAGTGAACAGTTTTAAGTACCTCGGAGCCCACATATCCGAGGACTTGACATGGACCACACACATTGACAGTGTTGTGAAGAAGGCACAACAACGCCTCTACTTCCTCAGGCGCCTAAGGAAGTTCCAAGTCAGTCAGAAGATCCTACTCATGTACAATAGAGAGCATCCTGACTGGCAACATCACCTCCTGGTTTGGGAATAGCACTGCACAAGACCGAAGCAGACTACAAAGAGTGACACGTTCAGCCGAACGCACAATTGGAGGGGGGCTTCCCACCCTCCAGAACCTTTACAACAAGCGGTGCAGGGGTAAGGCTAAGAGAATCATCAAGGACTCCAGCCACCCGAACAACTGCCTCTTTGAACTGCTGCGGTCAGGCAAGCGATACCGGAGTCTCAAGGCGAGCACAGAAAGACTCAGAAGAAGCTTCTATTCCCAGGCCATCAGGCTGCTCAACGAACAATAAACACTATGCAACAACCATCAAATGCACACAGCACACACATCCACACGCACACACTCACTTTAAACAAACAACACACTGCAGCACCCACTCTCCACACTTTAGATCACCTAAACACACTTTATATTTATTGGTAAAGGATTTGCACTACAACTCGTACACCTTACTGTAAATTGTACCTAAATTGTACCTCATCCCATTTCTGCTTTGCGCTATATAGTATTGTATATTAGTACATTGCATAGTATATTGTATATTGTATGGTAACTCAGTTACTTCTATTCTGCATCGAACATTGTACATATGTCTATACTGAACACTGTGACCTCTATTTTTACTTCTATTTTACATGCTATACTCAGGGGCGTAGCTGGGGGGGGGGTAGCTTAGGATGATTCCAAGGGCCCAGAACTGGGGGGGGGGGGGGGGGGGGGGGGGCAAAAAAGATTTTTAATTTTTAATTTTTTTTACTAGACATCACTCAGGTGTATTATTGATGCTCTCATTGATACTATGTTTCTTTCTGAAGTGTGTGTGTGTGTGTGTGTGTGTGTGTGTGTGTGTGTGTGTGTGTGTGTGTGTGTGTGTGTGTGTGTGTGTGTGTGTGATATATAGAGAGAGAGGGGGGGCTTTGGTAGACTATTGCATTGGTCCATTCATTGAAGATGAACGCAATGCGACATCCTTTACTAGGCTCACCCACCAACAGTGCAGGTGCTGAACTGCTGATCCGAATGTATAGGTGAAAACCATATTATGGGTTTTCATCAATAAAAAAATTGCCAAAAGAATTTTCGCTTGCGCGCTTACGCGCGCTCGCATTCACTGGGGGCCTACAAATACATTCTTTCATGGGGCCCAGAATATGGAGCTACACCCCTGGCTATACTATTTTATTTCATGCTTATCTTGTCTAGCACAGTCTCTGGAGCGTAACAGTAAGAAGCATTTTGTATAAAAGTATTCTGTACTTCTGTATGACAACTATTAAAGAAACTTGAACTTGAAACTTGGTTGTACTGGGAAGCTCCCAGGTGTGAATGTGTGTAACTGTGTGCATGTGAAGCAGGATGTTGCTGAAATAGAGCTCTGTTCTCAGGGAACCTACCTTGTGTAAATAAACATTTATAAAAAGATATATATTTATATAATTAATTAATTAATAATAATAATAATAATAATAATAATAATAATAATAATAATAATAATAATAATAATAATAATAATAATAATAATAATAATAATAATAATAATAATAATAATAATAATAATAATAATAATAATAATAATAATAATAATAATAATAATAATAATAATAACAAAACAAATGTATTCATATTTACCCTCTTTATTTATCTCTATTTCCTTTGGTTTTTCCACCGATGTGACATTGAAAGCTGGGCAACCTGAAAATCCAATGTATTGCATGTCAGTATTCACTACATACCATCATCTGTGGCCATCAAGAAGAGGACAGTACTAGTACAAAGAGAAAGGAATACCTTAAGTATAAGTACTAGGAGTATGAGTATTTGTGTATTTGTCTAGAAAAGTATTCAAGTAAAGGTAAAAGAGTAGAGCTCTAAAGAGTACTGTATTTAGTTACTTTCAAATGAAAATCCAACAATGTCCCCCCAAAAGGTAGCCTACTCCCACTGGTGTGGTATTTGCAAATACTTTGACCAATCACTATAAGTCCAAGGTTTGACAATAGTCCGTTTTAGACCATTTTAAGTCCAGAATGGTGTCTGGTGTAATGATAGACCACACTTTGCTGGTTCCTGTCTGCATATCGCTATGCTTTGCTAGCTTCATATCACAGCCGGGCAAATTAACATAGACTGAAATTAACCTTAAATCTCCCGGGTGACTGTATGACATGTAATTGAATTACCTAAACATTAAATGTGAGACATTTACTTGTCAAACTCTTACCCCGAATTTGTCAGATTTCTGAATCGAATGTGGCTTGGAGTGAAAATAACATATTTTACATTGTAATCAAAATGTCAGCTCCCAGAAAACAGACGGACACTCCCTTGAAATTAAGATACGTTTGAGCATTTCAAGAACTTCGGGGAAGTGTTTGACAAATAAGTAAACACTAATAGGTAATTTAAGTAAACAGGTAATATAAAATGCTTCTGAGTTTACTGAATGCTTCGCTCAGTAAAAAAAAGAAAAGTCTCCCTAAATAAGACATTAAGACATAAGACATTAAATAGACAGACATAAAAATAAGATTAAAAAAACTAGGACTGGGACTTTATTAATTTAGATGAATTAACTACAGAAAGAATTAAAAGTAAATAAAATTGATGCAAATTGAATGATTTTTCTTTATTGTGTAAGAATGTTACCTTTCAAAGGAGACCAGACTCATGCATGTGCTATAAGTATAAAGTATAATAAATCGCAAATAACTTTTTTTCTTCGTCTGGTTTGTTCATAAAAAAATATATATATAAGAGAAATTGAGATCAATCAAGAGTTTATTTTTTTCAATGGTCAACTGTTCTGGATTGTACTCCGTTTTACTTTTACCTCGAAAGTGCTTGAGTTTACAAAAGGTCCTTGTTTGCGCTATATATTATTCCTAAAATTGCTGCACTTTGTTAAAAAATTGCATTGATCTGTTGGTCTGTGTAGTATAGCTAATACAGGATTTTGCTGCTTAACGTATGTATAATGTATATTCATTGATTCACTATTTTAATTGTCAAATATTGATATGCGATTAAAATGTGATTAATTTCGATTAATTAACTATAAAGTCTCGAATTAATTCGATGAACATTTTTAATCGAGTCCCACCACTAAAAAAAACGAAACAAAAAGAAAATAAAAAACTTTAAAGGTGCTATAGATAACATTCAGCCACTAGATGTCGCACTAGAACACCAATATGTAATTTATCCAATCAGGTGCATTTCTGGGGAAATGGGAAGTAGGGAGGGGATACATGCCTGCAACATGTAAACAACATTAATTTTGGACCCACAAATGTTTTTGAAATGATCAATTCATTAGTCAATCATTTATTTATTAACTTTTTGGGGGGGTACTTTTATTCCACACCTTTCTAAAAGCTCTGCGGATGTATCATTTATTTTTAAAATTATTACTCTGTTCAGTCTGTTGTTAAATGTTATCTATAGCACCTTTAAAATATAAAACGTAAGGGCAGTCAGGTGGCGTAGCGGAGATTGTGCTCGTCACCAATGCAAGAGGCTGCGGTCTCGACTCCCGGAGAGTCAGCATTGCCTTGGCTCGGGCTGATCGCTATACTAACTTGTTTGGCTGAGTTAGGGGGAGGGGAGCCGTGGGTGGGTCCTGGGCGTTGTGGACAGCGACCCCTACAGTTCGGTCAGGGCGCCTGCTCAGCAAGGGTAGGATCTGGAGAGAGGTAGTGCGACCTTCCACACGTTACACTCTCCCGGTGAGAATCTGCGCGGCCAGGCTGGCTGCCGGCTGGCTGCACATGCGTCGGAGGAAAGCATATGACAGTCTCCGGCCTCTCGGACCAACAGTAGGGGAAAGTGCGCAACAACCAGGAAGGGGGTTGG
This sequence comes from Notolepis coatsorum, assembly GCF_963971535.1. Lineage (NCBI taxonomy): Eukaryota > Metazoa > Chordata > Actinopteri > Aulopiformes > Paralepididae > Notolepis > Notolepis coatsorum. The sequence goes on along the minus strand of NC_140168.1, from coordinate 123,719,809 downwards.
GAATTGGCATAACGACTAACAGTGGGATGGGAGAAGAATCGGAAAAAAGAAGGAGGGGGAAAAAGATAAAAAAAAAAAATATATATATATATATATATATATATATATATATATATATATATATATATATATAGAAAACGTATAAATCACCTCTCAATCCATGTTCGTCATGTTTGACATGGTGGGTGCCATGTTTTTATGTCAATATAACCCATGATTTACTTACCTTCTTTCGTGCACTTTACAAGCTCTTCACCAGCTTTCTCAATTTCTTTAAAGCTCTCATCATAAACTCCCTCAGAAGAAGCATTGTTCGGAACCGCCAAAACCACATCATATGTAACGCTGACACTATAACCGCAGAAAGAAATCATCAGGAAATCATTATAGGGATGTGACCTCTGTAATCTGCATAAACGTTTACCAATACCATAGCTATTTCTCGTAAAAAAATATTATTACAAAGTGGAAGCACTTCGCAGAACTGCAACCACTTGTGCAGTCATAAGGTACAATAAGATCTGTAACACTTTACTTTAGGTGGTACAATGATAATGATTAAGTGCGGAAAAGATTAGGAACTTCATGTTAAAGGAACACAACAACATTATGGGAATTGCGCTTACCATCTTCTCCAGAGTCAGACAAGAAGCTGGATACCAATTTCGTCTCTGTGCTTCCAGTAGAAAGCTATAGAGTCTCAGTCTAGCCTAGCTTAGCACAAATTAATGGCGGATACGGACAACTAGCCTAGCTTAAAACTCCGGGAGAGGTGTTTTTGGCCAACAGCTTGGTTAGCTGGTCCGTATCCACTTCCATCCATTTGTACTAGGCTAGCTTGCAGCAGATAGCTTTCATTACAAATGTAATGCCTATCGATTCATGTAAATTATACTATTGCACTTTTGATAAATATTAGTTATATTCCAACCTCTAATGCTGACAAGAGAAAGAGAGAAAGAGACAGAGCTATATGTTTATACATGCTTACCTCTGTTGTGCGGATGTGGCAAAGGCCATGTATCTACCCGAAAACCTCACCTACCATTAAACAAACAAACATATAATCAATTAAAATCAAATGGGTATTTCACTGAAATTGACTTGTAGGTTGTAATTCCACAAAAGTAGACATTTCCCAAGACTTGTTTCTGTTGTCTTACATATATTGAGTTATAAGCTCCAAAAATAAGGAAGATACAATACAAAGACACAACTCCTGAGATGGTTAGGGGAAACTTTATAGACAGTCGAGTTGATGTACCTACATCAAACATCTAGAATGATTAGAAAAATGATATAAATAAATAGCAGTGCAATAAATAAAAAAAACATGCATGTTTAATGTAGGTTTGGGAAAATGTGTGAACTACCACCGCAGAGACCCGGGTTCAATTCCCAGTAGCGGTACCTCTGGCTTGGTTAGACATTCCAACTAACACAATTGGCAGTGTTCGCGGGTGGGAAACCGGTGGGATAATATTAGTCCTGGTTGCTACTCCTACTGGTCGGTCTGGGCGCCTGGGAGGGGATCTGGCTCTCCCAGTGAAACTCCTTGGCATGTGGTAGTCTACTCTACACCCTCCCCAGACTGACAGTTAGGGCAGCATGTGGTATTCTACACCCTCCACAGGCCGACAGTAGAGCAGCATGTGGTAGTCTATACCCTCCCCAGAGCGACAGTAGGGCAGCATGTGGTAGTCTACACCCTCCCCAGACCGACAGTAGGGCAGCATGTGGTAGTCTACACCCTCCCCAGACCAACAGTAGAGCAGCATGTGGTAGTCTACACCCTCTCCAGACCGACAGTAGAGCAGCATGTGGTAGTCTACACCCTCCCCAGACCGATAGTAGAGCAGCATGTGGTAGTCTACACCCTCCCCAGACCGATAGTAGAGCAGCATGTGGTAGTCTACACCCTCCCCAGACCGACAGTAGGGCAGCACAGTGGCGGCTCGCCACTAGGGGCGCTCGGGCGCCGCCCCCCCTCAGGCCCCTGGTTATATGAGAGAAGAACAAGATTTTTTTTTTGTTTTTTGTTTTATAGCCCTATAAATAATATAAACATGTTTAAAATGAATAATATTTACTCATTTTAAGTATGTTTGTGTTTCCAATGCACTATGCAAATATGACTATTATGTTGGAATCCGGGCGCGATTTGAAGCGGTCTAGGCAGCAGCGTCAAGAATTTCTGTAGCCGCATTTCACGGAGACGCTCTCTGATTGGCCGACGTCACTTTTTTTTTCCGTAGCAGCATTTCGAGGAGACGATCTCTGATTGGCCGAATCCACTTTCTATGTTCCAATTCTAGCTTTGGTGGTAGAGATAGTTGTGTTGTTGTGACTGAGATGCAGCTATTTGTCTTAGAGCGTGACTGCAAGTTCTTTCGACGGTTAAGCTTAGGCACTCTTTCAAAGTTGTTTAAGGTTAGAGTTTGTCTTAGAGCATGGCGATAGAACGCCAGGTAGTTTGCAGTCTGTTCGACGCGGAAATGGACAAAGAAATCAAATACTGTCTTGTTGTGTGGTGCTAACAGCTAACAAGCTATATGGCGGATGCAGTCTGGACAGTGGACAGTGGTCTGGATATACATCGTCAACAGCGGATTATACACTTTATCAAGCCCACCACGTTTCAATTAAACAAAGTGAGTTTATGCTGTTGTGTTGTGAGATGCAGCTATTTGTTGTTATCTCACACAGTACTTGTTGGCTATAAGCTATAAATGGATGCAGTGTGGAGGGACATGCACAATGGACAATGGAGTGGATATACGTTATCAAGCCCTTCTGCCTGCTCTGCTGTCAACTTAACAACAACAACAAGGTTTTTTTTTGCAATATCGCTCACTCTCTCTCTCTCTCTCTCTCTCTCTCTCTCTCTCTCTCTCTCTCTCTCTCTCTCGCTCTCTCTCTCTCTCTCTCTCTCGCTCTCTCTCTCCCTCTCTCTCTCTCTCCCTCTCTCTCTCCCTCTCTCTCTCTCTCTCTCTCTCTCCCTCTCTCTCTCCCTCTCTCTCTCCCTCTCTCTCTCTCTCTCCCTCTCTCTCCCTCTCTCTCTCTCGCTCTCTCTCTCGCTATCTCTCTCTCTCTCTCTCCCTCTCTCTCTCTCTCTCTCTGCCTATGCGTGTGTTTGGAGACGGAGCGAGTTTGTTTCTAACGTTTCTATTTATATATTGTTTCAAGTTGTGAATTAGACTGTACTTTATTTGGCCAATGCATGGTACATGTTTGGTATAGCGCCCCCTAGCGCCCCATCTGGAGAATAATTCAGCAGCCGCCACTGGGGCAGCATCTGCATATTGACTCAATTCGGGAGAAAATAAGGCAAAAAATGTATATATATATATTAACTTTACCTCATCCATAGCATTATTGAGGTTTCGGAGGAAGTTTCCTCCTTCCACACGGCTATAGGGGGGAAAAGAGAGGGAAGGGGCACATGTTCTCAAAGCATGTCAGAATAGTGCTTAAGTAGGATTCATTATTACATCACTAAATCTTCCTGTTAAATGTAACCTATGTGGTCACACAGTCTTTATGAATAAAACTATTCATACATCAGCATTGTTACCTAGATATAGATTTTAAAATGTGAAGCACCTCTAATAGACCTGGGGAGTGAGGCTCCACCTGTGATTTCCCCCATTGAAGATCAAAGCTATAGGCTACGTATTACAGCCAACCCGTATTGTGTAGGTTTATAACCTTTGAGGTATAGATTATTGTATTTTTTATACTGTTACAACCAATAAAGGCAAATGTTTTAAATGTAGAATCTGTAATTTCATCAAACAGCACCCACTAAACAAAATAACCCCCCTTGGTACTGCACTTTGTTTACATTCTTTGTTTTGGTGTTATGTGTGGGTTGGAGTTTAGTAACTTATTATACTGTGAATGTCTTCAGACCGCTCTTGGCCACCTGGAACCCCTCCCCTACACCCACTGAAATACAATCCACACATCGGACCTTCTTTAATCAGATCTTTAATCTTGTGTTTCATATCATAACCTTTACTAATTTGATTTCCATGGGAAATACTACATAAGCCTTGCCAATCTTCGACCAATCACAAGAGCACAACTACTTTGACGTTTGTACCCCTTGTCATTCTCGTCGGTTATCGCGGCATTGGCCGCCATCTTTGTTTTCATTGAACCATGAATGAAACGTACAAAACATGAAAACTACAGCGCTTAACCCTTTCACTACCACACTACACAAGGTTAACCCTTTCACTACCACACTACAGACAGAACCGTCTGTAGTGTGGTAGTGAAAGGGTTTTAACCTTCTGTAGCGTGGTAGTGAAAGGGTTAACCCTTTGTTGTGTGGCAGTGAAAGGGTTAACCTTCTGTATTGTCGCAGTGAAACCGTTTGATAGTGTGGTAGTGAAAGGGTTCAAAACAAACGAGTCAGGTAACCATCAGTATATAATTCCAATAGTATATTATGTCTGTTGCTTTGACTATTTGGGTTTTGTAACATCACCCTCGAGACTGGTCTTCAAATGCAATTAACTCTTTTCCTGGACAAATTAAGTATTACCAGCAAACATTCATCCAAGGGCAATGCAAAAGGAAACGCCATGTCAAAAATCGGCCCACACAATTGTATTCTATATATATCTTTAGAACTTTTTGAAAAATTCTGTTTGTGAAAAGTCACACAGTACGCATGTTCCCAGGTAGTACCAATACAAATATGACTACTAATATTGATAATATAGATGAGATCATATTGAAAAATGGTCTAGCGATCACATTGACGGAACGTTATAGTAAGATGTCAAGTCAAGTCAAGTCAATTTTATTTATATAGCACATTTCCAGGCAGCGGCAGCTAGCACCAAAGTGCTTCACAGGCAGGTTGATAAAAACAAAATAATGTGATGCAAGATATAAGATTAAAAACATAGTAAAGCAATGAAAGTAATAAAAACTAAATAATATGATGCAAGATATAAGATTAAAAACATAGTAAAGCAATGAAAGTAATAAAAACAGGTAGGACACAGTAAAACAAAGAGGATAGAAGGGCCAGGGGTCTAGTGGTCTCACTCAGACGCAACCTGGCCTCCCTATCCCCCTCCACCCTCTCCTCTGACATACTGTCCGCTCTACCTTTGAGTGACACCTTCTCTGCTCTCTCCACAGAGATGGCAACCTCCACCCTCCTCTCAGCCCTTGCAACCTCCTTCGACAAGCTCTGTCCCCTCGTTGAGAAACCTGCCCGCCGTTCCCCACCCAGTCCATGGCTGACAGATCCAGTGAGAGAACAAAGACAGGTCCTGAGAGCAGCTGAAAGGAAGTATAGAAAGTCACGCCTCACTGCTGACATCGACACATATCACAACCTCTTGTTAACATTCTCCAAAACCATTACTAATGCCAAAGCTTCTTTCTTTCACCATAGGATCGAGGCCTCTGCCAAGAATCTTCGCAAACTGCATGCTACCATGTCCTCCCTCCTCACTCCCCCCCCACCCCCCCCTCCATCATCTTTCTCTGCCGAAGACTTTGCGATCTTCTTTGAGGAAAAAGTGGAGAACATCCGCAGCTCCTTCTCCCAACCCCCACCCATTCCAAATGCTGAATCGAGAACCTCATCCTTCACTCTGTCATCTTTCTCTCCCATTACAGAAGCCGAGACCCTGACACTGGTAATGTCGAACCATCCGACTACATGCCAGCTGGACCGGCTACCTTCCCCACTCCTCCAGACCATAGCACCAGACATCCTCCCATTCCTAACTGCAACCATCAACTCCTCACTCAACTCGGGGGTGGTCCCCACCTCCCTAAAACAAGCCAGAGTCACGCCCCTCATAAAAAAACCATCCCTGAACCCTACCGTCATAGGCAACTACCGTCCTGTCTCTCTTCTCTCCTTCCTTTCTAAAACACTTGAACGTGCTGTATCCAACCAACTTACTGCTTATCTCTTACAGAATGACCTCCTAGACCCTAATCAGTCAGGCTTCAGAACTGGTCACTCCACAGAGACAGCCCTCATTGCGGTCACAGAGGCACTTCACTTAGCAAAAGCGAAAGGCCTCTCCTCTGTCCTGATTCTCCTAGATCTATCTGCAGCCTTCGACACAGTCAACCACCAGATCCTCCTCGCGGCCCTTGCAGGAATGGGAGTGGCTGGCTCTGCGCTGACATGGTTGTCATCATACCTCAATGACCGCTCCTACCAAGTGTCATGGAGAGGGACCCTGTCGGCCACCCGCCCCCTGCGGACGGGTGTCCCCCAGGGCTCGGTTTTAGGACCCCTTCTCTTCTCCCTCTACACTAAATCACATTAACATTATCACGTCTCATGGCTTCTCCTACCACTGTTATGCCGACGATACTCAACTCTTCCTCTCCTTCCCTCCCTCAGATATCCACGTCTCTGAGCGGATCTCGGCCTGTCTGTCCGACATCTCCGCCTGGATGACGACCAACCACCTCAAACTGAACCTAAGCAAAACAGAATTGCTCCACCTACCGGCCAAATCCTCCCCCCTGACCGACCTTTCCATCACAGTCGAGAATGCAGCTGTGACCGCGCCCCCGACAGCCAAGAACCTTGGTGTTGTCCTCGACGACCAGTTGAACTTCTCTGCTCACATCGCAGCGACAACCAGAACCTGCCGATTACTCCTGAGCAACGTCAGAAGGATCCGCCCCTTCCTGACAAAAGAATCCACCCAACTCCTCGTCCAATCAACAGTCATCTCCCGCCTCGACTACTGCAACGCACTGCTCGCTGGCCTCCCGGCCACTGCCACTAAGCCTCTTCAACTCATTCAGAACGCAGCGGCCCGCCTGATCTCAAACCTACCGAAGTCGGCCCATGTCACCCCACTTCTTAGGGACCTGCACTGGCTCCCCATTGCTGCACGAATCCGCTTCAAGGCCCTCGACCTAGCATACCGTGCGGCAAAGGGAACTGCTCCCGCCTACCTCCGGTCAATGGTCTCTAACTACACACCCTCAAGACCCCTACGCTCTGCTTCTTCTGGCCGCCTCAGACCTACTCCTATCCAAGCTCCGGGAGGGTCATCAAAGAGAAGTCGCCTATTCTCAGTCCTTGCCCCACAATGGTGGAATGAACTACCCACCCCAGTTAGGACAGCCGAAACACGTCCAATCTTTCGCCGTCGACTAAAGACGCACTTCTTCAACCATTATCTGAATTAAAAAAAAAAAAAAAAAAAAAAAGTATCTAACCCTAACTAACCATACTGTCATGCACTTGTCCTAATAAACTAACCTACACTGTAGCACTCAACACTTTGACGAACATTGTTACTCAGCTGATAGAGTTGTGCCCTTCCTGATGGCTTGTCGTACAGAACTTGTAAGTCGCTTTGGATAAAAGCGTCAGCTAAATGACTAAATGTAAATGTAAATGTAGTGGTGATTAAGTGGGGGGGAAGGCCAAGGAGAACAGGTAGGTTTTTAAAAGTGATTTAAAAGCCTGCACGGTCTGGGCGGTCCGTACGCTGAGGGGGAGGCTGTTCCACAATCTAGGCGCTGCGGTGGAGAAAGCTCTGTCTCCCCTCAAGTCTTGAGCCTAGTTCTAGGCACCACCAATAGCAGCTTGTCAGCTGATCTAAGGGATCGGTGGGGGGTGTGGCGGTGCAAGAGCTCGGACAGATAGGGAGGAGCCGTGCCATTTAGTGATTTAAAAACATTTAGGGCTAATTTAAAATCGATCCTAAAGCGAACAGGCAGCCAGTGGAGCGAGGCCAAAACTGGGCTGATGTGTTCATGTTTTTTTGTTTTGGTGTACCAGTTGTAGGCGGCGAAGCAGGGATTTGTCGATGCCCGTGTAAAGGGCATTGCAGTAGTCGAGGCGAGTAGTGACACAGGCATGTATCACCGTCTCTAGGTTACTTTGGGAGAGGTATGCCTTTGAGGAACACGCATAGGACATGGCCAGGGCGTCGGTTGGATGTTAATTTTGGAACTATATTTACACCACATCATCATGGGAAGACGTCTTCACGAAGGACATACAACATGAAAATGTTTGCTGGGTTAGGTACACAGTCTTGTACCCATGACTTTTTTTGTTTTTCTCAAGTGTACAAATGTAGATCTCATTTAATTATGCACAAACAATTGAATGAGTGGAACCATGTGACAAACTACAAGGTTCACTTCCCCTCCGCTCCACAAGGAGACACCACCACAAGGTGTTCAGTGGCACCTGTGGTAGTACTGACCTCACTTCCTCCCTCACTTCCACCCATTACAACCAGGACTCTCTCTCTTATTCTCCCTTTGTCTCCAACGCGTGATTTTTTTCCATAGCCTCTGTTTGCGAAGACGCTCTCTGATTGGCTAGCCCGCATACAGCGAAGACCCTCTCTGATTGGTTTAGCTCCGAAGGGCTCTGGGATAGAAATGTCCGCTTTGTACATATATATTCTCTGCTTCGAAGTGGTTATGCTTTGTCCCTCTTTCGAAGTGGGTTATGCTTAGAGTAACCCTAACCATAACTCTAAGCATAACCCACTACGAAAGAGGGCCAAAGCATAACCACTTCGAAGCAGAGAATATATATGTACAAGGCGGAAGAGACCCTTCGGAGCTAAACCAATCAGAGAGGGTATTTTCTTCTTCGCTGTACACGGGCTAGCCAAACAGAGACTACGGAAAAAAAGCACGCGTCTCCAACATATGCACAGCAGGCCTGTGATTTTGCTGTGTGTTGCCCAATGTCTGCCATGCGTCTGTTGAACTTTGTCTAATAACCATGGCAATCATCATGAAAACAACAACATCAAAACATCATCATTATCCAGCAAATAAAATGGATATTTGATTGCAACCATTCTTCTCCTGGTGGTTTGTGGCTCCAGTCTGAACTTTAAAACCTAACAAACCATATAAACCTGCTACCTTGAAAAACATTATGGTAAAAGAAAAATGCAGGTCTTGCAAATCACGTGACTCTTATAGACCTGTTCGCTGTTTACAAACATACCGTGTTCGAGCCAATCAGCAATACCAACTGAGTCACGTGACTATAAGTTGCCCCGGACGCGTCTATTCGAATCCTAACGCATTTGATAAACTAGGCGTTAGGTCGTTTGCTGCTGGTCGAGGCAGAAATGGGCGCGTCACACGATTGGGCGCACATGTCACATGACCAGAAACGTCAGTGGCCAATCAGATCACACCAGAAACGGCAGTGGCCAATCAGATTCGCAAAACGCGAACGCGGAAGCATAAATGCGTTAGGATTCGAATAGACGCGCCCCGGACGCGTGAATATTAAAGGCAACCAACTTGTGTTCAGCTTTTCGTTCAGCGGTTCTCTGATTGGCCACACGGCCACGTGACCGCTCTAGCACACGCCCTTATCCGCGCCGCGTCGCTCTGTGTGTTGTTGGCAGAGAGTGACGCGGCAGAGAGTGACCGCGGCCGCGCATGCGCATGAGGCTCCCCCAGGTTCTCTGAGAGGTGCTTGTTGCGTTGTTGGTTAATGCCTCGTTGTGTTGTTGTTGCGTTGTTGGTTAATGCCTCGTTGTGTTGTTGGTTAATGCCATATCGCCGCATCACTTAACGCCATAACTAACTAACTAACTAACTAACTAATATCAGAAGTATGATATTTGAACATGGTCCCCAAAATGAATGGAAGCGAATGAGGAGCCTGACGCCTGACACCTGGGAGGAATGGGGCGTGTTGCAGCGTTGGGGATGTTATCATTATACATTATATAACGTTACAATGTACAGTTTCTAGTTAATCAGTCAGCAGCCTCCAATGACAGAGCTCTCATATTTTGCGAATGCATAAACTATATCTTAAATTATGGCTATGTGTCTAATATGGCCGTCGCGAAGTCATTGATAAGCGACAGCCATATTAGACACATAGCCATAATTTAAGATATAGTTTATGCATTCGCAAAATATGAGAGCTCTGTCATTGAAAGGGCTTCTACAACGGAAGACGGCCGCTGGTGCTGGAGTTGGACCGAGTCAAGCCGGCGGCGGCGCACGGAAGCCGGGGAGAAACCACTGCATCGCCCCGCTGGCGCTTCACAATGTGCAGTTTCTAGTTAATCAGTCAGCACGCGAAATAACATTATACATTATATAACGTTACAATGTACAGTTTCTAGTTAATCAGTCAGCAGCCTCCACAGCCTCCACTGATGAGTGAAGCGTGTAGTAGTTTTGATAAATGTGTTGTGTATTCGCGCATTCATTTCATTTGGGACCTCTGCCGCTCGCAGGGACTTCTGCCACGCTCGCGGCAAAAGGGGGCGGGGGGGGGTCGTGGCCAATCAGAGAAAAGCTGAACACAAGTTGGTTGCCTTTAATATTCACGCGCCCCGGACCTGTGTGAGCTGCTGCGCCAAAATAAGTACAACAGGGCTCTATGGAGAAACCATGGCACTCCCCTGACTAAAAGTAGTTTCAAACCAAAATGGCTCGATGTCATTTTAGCCAAATCAGCATGGCTGTGAGTGTGAGTCTTTCACCTTTTACTTATCTAGCTTTGGCATGGATTGATTGTTTAGAACGCTAGCATGGCTAACAAATGCAAATATATTGTAGTCTGCCCCGCCCCCGTTGTTCTGATCAGGATCACGTTTCTTTCTGCCTCGGGTCTGCGCACGCATAAATGTCATGACGTCTTTGGCGAACAGGTCACTTAGGCTAGACAAAATATGCCTCCTAAAGTTGAAGGAATAAACCATCAAAACTACTGATAGTTTTTAGTTCATTGATCTAGTAATATTTGATGTCAATATCTTATATATATCTAAAGGCCTTAATGTATAATATGCCTAGGAGTCTGTGTGTCTGCCTTCTCCCCCCTGCATGTGGCGTGACCTGCTGACCTCTGGCTGTAGGCTCCTTCCACACACACCCACACACACACAGGGCCCCTGTACATCTCACGCACACACACACACACGTGCACCCACGTGCACATCTCCTCTCGCTGCCTCCGTCTGACGACTGGCCGGCTCACACGCACGCACCTATGTACATACACACTGATAGAAAGTTCGTTTCACACACACTTACACACAAACATACACACAGATAAACACACATAGGATTTATGGCCAGCAGGTGGTTGCTTAAAGGCCAACCTCCAGGTTAAACCCTACTGATCAATTATGGGTAGTTTACATCATTGGTATATAATTTCATTATTTATTTTTTTCCATTTGACACCGGAAATGCCACTCTGAAAGAGTTAAAAAAGGTCCACGCACGAATAACATGCACGCGCGAATCAAAAAAGCTTATCAAACGCCGACGTCACAACAGGTGTGGCTTGCATATTAATGAGCCAGCCCCTGGCTTGCACATCGCAGTCAAGGAAGGGGTTACGTTACACGTCGGGCAACTTCCGCCTTCCTCTGAACCACTACAAGGAGTTTGACTAGCGCGGAAAAGCCATTTCCTTGATCCAAATGGACGCCTTACAAGACGAAGATGGGTTTAATCGTCGGAGAGACTTTGACGGACCAGCCCCATACAATTTCGAGCCGGTAAGGCAAGAGAGACCAGCGGCAGACGCCTCTGTCAGACCTCGATATCGCCAGGAGATGGAGGCATTGGGCAACAGCAGCAGGTGGAGGATCGCTCAGACGTCGTGGTAAGCGTCATTATCGACAGTATAGAATGAATGAATGAATGAAAACTTTATTTAACAGATTGCAGAATGGGTACAATACAGTACGGCTCAATACACACAATTGTTAATGGGATGCAGACCAGAGAAAGATGTTTGTACAGGCTACAGGCTACAGTTTCGCACAAAGCAATTGTAGAAATGTGTGAAGTGCACTGTAAGGGCAACCGAACAAGAAAAGATGCCAGTGAGGGAATATGGTGTGAAGCTCTTTCCAACGCGTGGTGCTTGTTGATAATAAATGATGTCTTCTCGTTGAGTACGTTTAAGAGTTTTTATTGTTGCTTGCAGAGTGGACAAAACTAAGCATAACGTAAACTCTGTGTTTAAACTGTAACTTAGACAAAAGATAAGTGCTACAAAGTAAACCTGAAAAAAGTGACTCAAAATAACTGAAAACAAACAAACACGCACGGTTAAAAAACTATGTGGCTTCCCTGTGATAATTACCCAATTCCCTCCTGTTGCACACCTGTGAATGCTTACCTGTATGCTGTGCCTGAGAACACCTGAGCCCCGCCTCCTGTGCCCACTGCCCAGCTAATTGGTCAACACCTTCATGGTAACACAGTGCCTTCATTCAATGAAGTAACTGCAGAAAATCATTAAATTGGCTACAACATGCACAATATTTCCTTGTTTAAGCCACTGCAACGGCTTTGCCTGAATAATTTACTACATGACCGGGACGTTCTATAGCTTGTTTGCTGACAGGATTCGGGAAAAGTTTGGTCCGTTCGGAGGCAGCTTCCAGGGGAAGTACATACACCGGAAATTCTACCCCATATAGACACTTTTGGCAGTAGTTCTTTACCAGGCTTTATCTTACAGAGATTAAAACTGGGAACAAGGTTAATATTCACTCTAGCCCCTTTCGGGTCTGTGATGCACTCCAACCAGGTTGGACGAGTGAATACACAGTCCCTTATTCCTCCATAGGAAAATCCCACAATTAACTCTGTCTCGCTTTTCTCTATCAAAACGCTTCTCGTACAAGTATTGCAGAGACATTTCAAAGGTACTCCCAGTTGCACAAGGGTTTTGGACAGACTATAGGGTTTGAAAGCTCGGCGTTGCTAATACACATTTTAAATAATTTTTATAAACTGGTCAAAAGCTGTGTTGACCAGTTTATAAAGATTATTTAAAATGTTTATTAGCAACGCCGAGCTTTCAAACCCTAGCGTTTCTCTGTCCGAAACCCTCGTGCAACTGTGAGTACCTTTGACATTTCTCTGCGATACTTGTACAACGAGCGTTTCGCTGAAAACCAGTTATTCAGAGTTAATTGTGGGATTTTCCTATGGAGGAATAAGGGACTGTGTATTCACTCTGTGCATCACAGTCACGAAAGGGGCTATATTCACTCACATAATCTCTTCACTCACAGCTCTGCCCCTAGTGACGTCCCATAAGCATTAGCCATGGTATCTGTTGTATCTTATGAAGAAGTGAATGTCCACAACATCCAATACTTTTGAAAGCTTTATAGAGCTGGTTGGTGTGGCATCTTTACATGTTATTCTCATATGACACCAGCTTGCATTCTGTGCATCCATCTGACTCAGGATTTGACTTCTTCTACAACAGAATAATGCACTCTGCCCTAATACAGTGTAGGATCGCCCCCTACTGGACTGTTCATTAGCAACAGCTTTCAATAACAAGTTTCAATAGCTAGGATACCACAGTATCTTTGCATTAGCTTGACATCAACAATAATCATACTCCATGTGCAACACTTGTACACACGGCCAACACAGGGCACCCAGAGCTAACCACCTCAAGACCACGGTATGAAAGCTCCTGGTAGAAAACCATTACTGATATACTGAGGCGTGTTTATAGGCAACGACTGTCTCTGTAATAGGTTAGCTAAGTACTTAAGAAGTTAGCTATTGCCTATTTGGTGATTCCAGAGGAGGAGGAGAAGAGAGAGAGGGCTCAGCCTCTCGCTCACTGCCCTGAGAGATATGCTTTTCCATTTGTCAAATATCAGGGTCGATGCGCATTCTTACTGCTTGTGTGTGTGTGTGTGTGTGTGTGTGTGTGTGTGTGTGTGTGTGTGTGTGTGTGTGTGCGCCAGCCATCTCAATACCACACTATGAAAGCCCATGCGCAGTAGGCTAAACAACCATATAACTATATAAAAACTACAACAGGGACAACAGCTCCCGCTGACAGATATGACTGTCCTTGTTTTAACAGGGACCAGTATAGGGAGGTGTGTTACGTCATTTTCGTTTATTCCTGTTCCACCCTCTCCACTTAATGTATTTCCCCATTGACCATTTCTAAATCGGCTCGTTTTAGATAAATAAAGCATTAACGTTGGCATGGTGTACTTTTCTGTGCGTATTTATCCACAATCTATAGCTCAACATGGTATGTCATAAACATGGTATGTCATAAATGTTTAGATGTAGCAGTACTGTCTATCTGTATGTCGTGTATGTCATATATGTTATGATGAATTGAAAATGAGGGACCCTGATGTAAACAAGACGAAAGTCTTTCTCTGGTCTGCATCCCCTTAACAATTGTATGTATTGAGCTGTACTGTACTGTACCCAATAAAGTTTTCAATCAATTAAATCAATCAATCAATCAATCACCATGAGAATATTCGCAATTAATCGTAAAAATCGTAGCAAAATAACAACGTTTATGTTTTCGTTCGCTGGGAAACTACACTGCTATTTGGCACTGCTGACTGACGTCACCACAGCGTAGCCTCCTGCCTGTAGTCACAGACCTAGGATCAGATTTCCCTTACATTCCATAAGCTTAACAATTCGTACAATGGGAAAATAACTGACCCTGAATCTGTGGCTAGTATCTGTTTCACCCAATATAGTGCTCCGGTGATCATAGCCAGGGGCGGACCTTCCTACAGGCGATATAGGCGGTCGCCTAGAGCGCCACCCAGAGGGGGGCGCCAAAAAAAAATATATATATATTTTTTTAATTTTTATTTAATTTTTTTTTTCTCTGTGCAGTTTTGGCGCCCCCCTCTATATCTGCAACCATTATTTTTACATAAAAAAAATTCTAACATAAGGGAAAATGAGCCAAAAAGTGGCGCAGTGGTGAATCTCGCCTAGGGCGCCAAATGTGCTAGGTCCGCCCCTGATCATAGCCATTTATCTCTAAAGCTATAACCACTATTTGTAAAAGCCACAACCACGTTACCATATTGGTATTTATAATTTAAATCGTATAACGTTATTTCGCTGCAAATTAAATCACTGTAAATACTAATGTAATCATTGTTTCGTTGTACATATTGTGTATAGTTTATAACGTTATTGTTTTTTACATGACGTTAGTAGCTAGCTAGCTTGCTAGCCGGCATTCCCGAAACTCCTAACATGCCCCGATTTAAAATGGTTCTCTCCTCTTTGTATACCTTTGTCCTCACAAACAAAGTATTCTGCCAGGGAATTTATGGACACGACGGGAGCATGTCTATGTTCCCCGGGTCCTATGTTCCCCGGGTCCTATGTTCCCCGATTGATTGATTGATTGATTGATTGATTGATTGATTGATTGATTGATTGATTGATTGATTGATTGAAAATGTTAGACCACCAGCCCTGATTCCAAACTCTAACCTTAACCAACTTCGAAAGAGGGCCTAAGCTTAACCAGTTCGAAACAAGGCGGACATTAATAATTAATAAAATTATAAAAATTTATAATATTTCCAATAAATTAATCAATCAATCGGGGAACATAGGACCCGGGGAACATAGAACCCGGGGAACATAGGGATGATCCCGACACAACAGTAGTAGTAGTTATAAGGTTTTTGAGCTTGTAACATTGTAGCTAGCTAGCTTGCTAGCCGGCATGATGCGTGTGTGTGCAGTGCTTGCCCCACAGGTCTGAGAAGAGGACCTGCACATTTTACTCGTTCCCGAAAATGCTCTACATGCCCAAATTAAAAAATGGTTCACGACGGTAGACATTGCTAACGTCTAGTACAGGGGTCAGCAACCTTTAGTATCAAAAGAGCCACTGACATATACAGTGAATACGGTCTCAGATCATTTCAAGAGCTCAAACAAATCTATAATGTCCCTAGTACATCCTTCTTTTTTTATTTACAGTTACGCACTGCAATGCGCACTTATGGTGTCCCATGGAATCAGCCTTTACCAGGTCACCCTTTAATGAATATAGTGAATGGCATAAATGTTAAAAATGGTTTTGTTTCTGGGTTATATAATAAAATACAAGGAAAACTAAACAGAACTACAGGTAATACCACTGTCTGGAACATAGATTTAAAGAATTACAATGCCTGCATAAATTGGCAGAATGTATGGGATAATATTCCACTAACCTCTCGTAATTATAATAACCAATTAACTCATTACAAAATGATACAAAGATTTTATCTGTCACCCAGGAAACTCTGTCAAATAAAAATATTACAAAGTCCTCTATGTGCTTTATGTCCGCAAAAAGTTATAGGAACATACATACATATGATGTGGGAATGTCCAGGAGTACTCGCTTTTTGGGCCAAGGTTGCATTATTTCTCACTAATATAACAGAGATAAACATACCTTGTTTGCCACACATTTTATTATTAAATGATGATTCATCTCTAAAATTAACACCTCACAAAAAGAGAGTGTTTCTGGCCGGTTTAACGGCAGCAAAGAAAATGCTCGTAATGAGATGGAAACCACCCCATAGTCTCAATATTTACCGTTGGAAACTGTCCTTCTACGAAGTATTGAGATTAGAGGCATCCAGTGCTAGAGCACAGGGAGCAAGGACAGAATCGATCCAAATATTACTTACTGCGGCCCAGAAGGTAAAATCAGTACTCCACTAGGTTGAACACTTGTACCTTGACACCAGAGAATGCACAAAAATCATGTTGCTGTAGTTTCCATTTATCTTTTCCATTTATCGTTTCCTTTTCTGTTTACTGCTATAATTTGTTGTGGTTGTTTCTAAATTGTATTGTATTTTTCCCTATTACTTGGTTATCTAACAAACATAATTATGATTTCTTTTCTAATTAAGAGTATCCTATACATGTATGCATCAAGGTTTCCCCCTCTCCTAAAATGTCTATGCAAACCCGGGGGGCTGGGAGTGGGGTTAAGAAGCAACCTGGGCTGTCTCGCAGCCACAGGACCGCCAGAACGGAGGAAAAGACTGTCACAACTGCAACAGGCAGGCTACACAGTATATGAATATACTGACGGACAATATATACTGAAAAGACACTTTTTATGCCACTGTGTGAATTAATATGAAATGCTGATGTGAATGTCCTTCCTCTGAACTTGTTTTAAAAAAAAGACAAAATAAAAAGTTGGTAAAAAAAAAAAAAAAAAAAACACTTTTCCCCCGTCCCACAAAATAAAATGCTCAGGGAGCCGCAAAACTTATTTACCCTTAAAATTAAGATAACACAGTGTATAATGTTTTATATATCCCCAAGCATACCCCACATTTAGCATAAAATGCCAGACAATTGCATACCCAAAGTAATTTGCGATTTATTATACTTTATACTTATAGCGCACAGTTTGTTGTTAATGGGATTATAAAGCAACAAAAAGAAAGATTTTGACTTTTTAATTGCTGTTTTTACCTGTTATAACAAAGGAAAACCTCAAACTCTTATGAAGAGGAGAAAAAATACTGGCTGTGTAGACCTATTTTTTAATAAAACACAGAAGAGGAGACAAAACACTGGTGTCTGTAGACCGACTTTGAAATAAAACCCTGAACTATTCAGGTATATTTGAGTCCTTCCCTTATTTGTGGAACATTTATCAAATAAAAAGTAGTCTACTTTGAAAAAAGACTACCATGTGTAGACCTACTTTGAAATAAAACACAGAAAAGGAGAAAAAACACTGACATCTGTAGACCTACTTTGAAATAAAACCCTGAACTATGCAGCTATATTAGAGTCCTTCCCTTATTTGTGGAAAATCTATAAAATTAAAAGTACATTTTTCGTTGTTCGCAAATTTCGCACCACATATCAGGCATACAGGCAAGCCTTTTGTTGACTAAATATCTTAGTTGATGAAATATTTTTTCATTTCAGTGTCACAGTATAACATAGATCTCCAAAATAAGAGAAAAAAAAAGTAAAAAAAAACAAAAAAAAAAAAACAAAAAAAATTGCCAGGGAGCCGCAGCTGATTGGCTAAAGAGCCGCATGCGGCCTCGAGGCCGCAGGTTGCCGACCCCTGGTCTAGTACGTTTAGCTAGGTAATCTTAACGTTAGCTAGCTAGCTAGCTAGCTTGATATCAGCTTGCCGTGATGTTGTTTGGCGACAGCCTAACAGGCTGCCTACTGGCTACTGAACAACAGGCTGCCTACTGGTAAATGTAGTTCTTTTTTTACGACAAATTAAAAACCTTATAACTTTATTTCAACCAAAAATGCTTAAACAATAATGTTAGTGGTAGAAGGGAACTCATTTTGTGCAAAAATGGAAAGCTTGCCAATGTCCAATGCGGCAGAATTGTTACAATAGCCGATAATCCATTTTCCCAATGATAAATCCCTATACGGGTGAAACCAGGGTCAGTAGGGTCAGTAGACATCAGACTACACCTCCCTATTCTTATGCAATTTAACAGCTTGTGGTTTTTCTAGAAATGATAAATACTTCACATACCTCACATTTGTTACCACCACTCCTATGAAGTTGGCTATCTTCCCCTTGTAGTATTTCACCATCTGAAATAGTAACCAAATGACATCATCACCTGACTACAGATGAATAGTAGAATAGTAGTAGAATAGTTTTGAATTTGTAACATTTACATGAATATGATGCAAATCAGTTGACACAATATGAAACAAAGTCATGCTTAAAAATCAATACCTCTGATTGGTTGGTTGATTGGTTGGTTGATTGGTTGGTTGGTTGATTGATTGATTGATTGATTTATTGATTGGTTTATTGATTGATGGATGTATAGGCAACAATTGAACTCTTACACTGAAGAACCATATAAGTCAGTTTAGAATGATGTATTTGTGTTTAGCCCATGTATTTGCAGTTGTGAAGTTAATCTAATCACTTGGAGTGTGAATGTGATATATCACAAGAAAGTACCTCTACTGTTATTGTGAGTGAACACAACACTTTAATGTACCATCTCTAGATAATAAAGTACTCAACCTCTACTGTCTTTAACTATGAGTGAACACAACACTTTAACGTACCATCTCTAGATAATAAAGTACTCAACCTCTACTGTCTTTAACTATGAATGAACACAACACTTTAACGTACCATCTCTAGATAATAAAGTACTCAACCTCTATTGTCTTTAACTATGAATGAACACAACACTTTAACTTACCATCTTTCGATAGTAAAGTACTCAGCCTCTACTGTCTTTAACTATGAATGAACACAACACCTTTAGATAATAAAGTACTCAACCTCTACGTTCCATGAATGAACACAACACTCTAACTTCTTTAGATAATAAAGTTCTCCCTCTGAAAACTTAAAACAGCTTCCTATACGGTTCTTTGTCTGAGGTACTCGATTGTTTCAACAAATGTTATCCCGCTGTGTGAGAAGATAATTGGCTGATGTGACACATTTCAACAAAATCTAGCACTCTATTTATTTATTTATTTATTTATTTATTTTATTTAATTTTTTTTAATACTTAGTTCAGTGTCTCTTGGATCATTTTGATGCAGTACAATGGATATTATTCACACCGGCATCAGTTATGACACTTTTCCATTTATAAAATCCTTAAATAAAAAAAGTTTTTTTTGCTAATGAATAATGTCTTGGCTGAAATTAAAGAAGGTTTCATATTGGTTTACACCCAATGCAATTTATTAATGTCTTACCTCTATTGTGAATTCCCCAACAAACTCTTTGTATGCAACTGAATTAGAATTATTATATTCAGTTTTATATTCCTTCTTGACCACCATATTAACCTCTGCGGTTCTGTTGAACGTGTCTGTAAAAATAATGTAAGATATTAAAAGCTATACATTATAGATACAAGGAAGACGGCTCCAACGTTTTCAATTTCTTCAAACGCTTGAGCACCCAATGGGAAAAAAAGGTATATACCTGGTGTAATCTGGTTCGGTGTCTCAGTTGATGGAACAGTAGTTGGAACTGTTGGTTGGGTTGTTTCAGCTGTTGTTTCAGTAGTGTCAGTAGTATCAGTTTGGGCAGTAGTGTCAGTAGTAGGGTCAGTAGTAGTGTCAGTAGTAGTGTCAGTAGTAGGGTCAGTAGTAGGGTCAGTAGTAGTGTCAGTAGTAGGGTCAGTAGTAGGGTCAGTAGTAGGGTCAGTAGTAGTGTCAGTAGTAGGGTCAGTAGTAGTGTCAGTAGCAGTGTCAGTAGTAGAGTCAGTAGTAGTATCAGTAGTAGTGTCAGTAGTAGGGTCAGTAGTAGGGTCAGTAGTACTGTCAGTAGTAGGGTCAGTAGTAGTGTCAGTAGTAGTGTCAGTAGTAGTGTCAGTAGTAGGGTCAGTAGTAGTGTCAGTAGTAGGGTCAGTAGTAGGGTCAGTAGTAGTGTCAGTAGTAGTGTCAGTAGTAGGGTCAGTAGTAGTGTCAGTAGTAGGGTCAGTAGTAGGGTCAGTAGTAGGGTCAGTAGTAGGGTCAGTAGTAGGGTCAGTAGTATCAGTTTGGGCAGTAGGGTCAGTAGTAGGGTCAGCAGTAGGGTCAGTAGTAGGGTCAGTAGTAGGGTCAGTAGTAGGGTCAGTAGTAGGGTCAGTAGTAGGGTCAGTAGTAGGGTCAGTAGTAGGGTCAGTAGTAGGGTCAGTAGTATCAGTTTGGGCAGTAGTGTCAGTAGTAGGGTCAGTAGTAGGGTCAGTAGTAGGGTCAGTAGTAGGGTCAGTAGTAGTGTCAGTAGTAGGGTCAATAGTAGGGTCAGTAGTAGGGTCAGTAGTAGTGTCAGTAGTAGGGTCAGTAGTAGGGTCAGTAGTAGGGTCAGTAGTAGTGTCAGTAGTAGTGTCAGTAGTAGGGTCAGTAGTAGGGTCAGTAGTAGGGTCAGTAGTGGTGTCAGTAGTAGGGTCAGTAGTAGGGTCAGTAGTAGGGTCAGTAGTAGTGTCAGTAGTGGTGTCAGTAGTAGGGTCAGTAGTAGTGTCAGTAGTAGGGTCAGTAGTAGGGTCAGTAGTAGTGTCAGTAGTGGTGTCAGTAGTAGGGTCAGTAGTAGGGTCAGTAGTAGTGTCAGTAGTAGTGTCAGTAGTAGTGTCAGTAGTAGTGTCAGTAGTAGGGTCAGTAGTAGGGTCAGTAGTAGTGTCAGTAGTAGTGTCAGTAGTAGGGTCAGTAGTAGTGTCAGTAGTAGTGTCAGTAGTAGGGTCAGTAGTAGTGTCAGTAGTGGTGTCAGTAGTAGGGTCAGTAGTAGGGTCAGTAGTAGTGTCAGTAGTAGTGTCAGTAGTAGTGTCAGTAGTAGGGTCAGTAGTAGGGTCAGTAGTAGTGTCAGTAGTAGTGTCAGTAGTATGGTCAGTAGTAGTGTCAGTAGTAGTGTCAGTAGTATCAGTTTGGGCAGTAGTGTCAGTAGTTGTGTCAGTAGTAGGGTCAGTAGTAGGGTCAGTAGTAGGGTCAGTAGTAGGGTCAGTAGTAGTGTCAGTAGTAGTGTCAGTAGTAGGGTCAGTAGTAGGGTCAGTAGTAGTGTCAGTAGTAGTGTCAGTAGTAGGGTCAGTAGTAGTGTCAGTAGTAGGGTCAGTAGTAGGGTCAGTAGTAGTGTCAGTAGTAGGGTCAGTAGTAGTGTCAGTAGTAGGGTCAGTAGTAGGGTCAGTAGTAGTGTCAGTAGTAGTGTCAGTAGTAGGGTCAGTAGTAGTGTCAGTAGTAGTGTCAGTAGTAGGGTCAGTAGTAGTGTCAGTAGTAGTGTCAGTAGTAGTGTCAGTAGTAGGGTCAGTAGTAGGGTCAGTAGTAGTGTCAGTAGTAGGGTCAGTAGTAGTGTCAGTAGTAGTGTCAGTAGTAGGGTCAGTAGTAGGGTCAGTAGTAGTGTCAGTAGTAGGGTCAGTAGTAGGGTCAGTAGTAGTGTCAGTAGTAGTGTCAGTAGTAGTGTCAGTAGTAGGGTCAGTAGTAGTGTCAGTAGTAGTGTCAGTAGTAGTGTCAGTAGTAGGGTCAGTAGTAGTGTCAGTAGTAGGGTCAGTAGTAGGGTCAGTAGTAGGGTCAGTAGTAGTGTCAGTAGTAGTGTCAGTAGTAGTGTCAGTAGTAGTGTCAGTAGTAGTGTCAGTAGTAGGGTCAGTAGTAGTGTCAGTAGTAGGGTCAGTAGTAGGGTCAGTAGTAGGGTCAGTAGTGGTGTCAGTAGTAGTGTCAGTAGTAGGGTCAGTAGTATCAGTTTGGGCAGTAGTGTCAGTAGTAGGGTCAGTAGTAGGGTCAGTAGTAGTGTCAGTAGTAGGGTCAGTAGTAGGGTCAGTAGTAGGGTCAGTAGTAGGGTCAGTAGTAGTGTCAGTAGTAGTGTCAGTAGTAGTGTCAGTAGTAGTGTCAGTAGTACTGTCAGTAGTAGGGTCAGTAGTAGTGTCAGTAGTAGTGTCAGTAGTAGGGTCAGTAGTAGGGTCAGTAGTAGTGTCAGTAGTAGGGTCAGTAGTAGTGTCAGTAGTAGGGTCAGTAGTAGGGTCAGTAGTAGTGTCAGTAGTAGGGTCAGTAGTAGTGTCAGTAGTAGGGTCAGTAGTAGTGTCAGTAGTAGTGTCAGTAGTAGTGTCAGTAGTAGGGTCAGTAGTAGTGTCAGTAGTAGGGTCAGTAGTAGGGTCAGTAGTAGGGTCAGTTGTAGTGTCAGCAGTAGGGTCAGTAGTAGTGTCAGTAGTAGTGTCAGTAGTAGTGTCAGTAGTAGGGTCAGTAGTAGTGTCAGTAGTAGGGTCAGTAGTAGTGTCAGTAGTAGGGTCAGTAGTAGGGTCAGTAGTAGGGTCAGTAGTAGGGTCAGTAGTAGTGTCAGTAGTAGGGTCAGTAGTAGGGTCAGTAGTAGGGTCAGTAGTAGTGTCAGTAGTAGGGTCAGTAGTAGGGTCAGTAGTAGTGTCAGTAGTAGTGTCAGTAGTAGTGTCAGTAGTAGGGTCAGTAGTACTGTCAGTAGTAGTGTCAGTAGTAGGGTCAGTTTGGGCAGTAGTGACAGTAGTATCAGTTGAGTCAGTGTCAGTTAAGTCATACAGGTCAGTCAGTGATGTTAAATCAACTGGATTTGTTCTTAGCTTGTTTGCTGTACCTGCAAGATCAAGAAACACCACGTATCAAAGACAAATAGAAGAATGTCACTAATCAAACAATAACCACCACTACCACCCAAAACCTATATCTGGGTTGGAGACGGACAGGTAACTTAGCTCTCTTTTTAAACCAAGAAAAAGGACAAACAGATCAAATTCACAGCTGTGTACAAAGAGGGCAAAGGTGTAGAGATGCTGCTATGCCATTTCCAGTAGTTTATTGAAAAATGTTGGTGTAAAAAACACACCAAATAGATTTTTATTCAATATACACCATTTTTAAAGTGTTAAAAACACATGTGGAGGGGGTCCGTAAGTAAAATGTTGAGGTACTTGTAGAACTGGCACTAAAGTCTGGCACCAAGCAAAGCATAGAACGCTGGTATTTTGATGTGATGACTCTTCCTTCTTTTATAGTTTCCTTGGTGTGTCACTAGAATCATAAGAACAGGATGACCCAGGATCATTAAACCTTTTGAACATGAGTTATATATCGTGTAGCTCCGCTCTGCGTCATACTGTAATACTCTTCCATATCAGTATTAGCACTGAATACATTTTCACATGCACCTTTACACACCTCATCTGCCTGGCCACACCCCATCCGCTCCTCTACATAAGCAGGGGTGTGGCCATACTAACAGTTCCTTCCTTGTTTTCACCACGGCAAGTGTCTGTATACACCACTCTGAGACTAGTGAAATGTTGAAGAGGAGCTACGATGAAGGAGCTGCGTTGACGTTATATCTTTATTTTCTCTCTCACTATTTTCGAGGAAATACAGCGATAATGTCTTCGCCACCGGGGTGTCTAGAATATGATGATCATTCTGACCTCCACCGGCATTTTCGTATTAGGGGCTCGCGTCGCTGGCCTAATCCCCACCTGCATTCCTCCAGCTCTGCAGTTGGACAGGTATTACCTCCGCTCTGCAGTTGGACTTTGCTTGAGAGGTGCTCGGCTGTTGTGAGGGCTAGCTGCCTCTCCGGGTGGGTGATGGTTTTTGATATGCGAGCGCCAGTTGTGTTGCTATGGGGGGAATGGCTACATGACTTACGAAAGCCGGCTCCAGGCTGGTACCCTTTTTTGCTGCCTATTAACGGCGTGGAGAGGGTTCTGGTTTGACGCCCACGCTACATGAGCTCCTCATCGGGAGCTCTAATGCCTGGGACCGTATCCGAATCTGCGGTTCAAACCCCCGGATCTCTGGACAAACGGATACTCTCTGTCACCGTGCGAGGCCCCACCTTTCAAGATGAAAGTTACCCAGCTCGAGGGAAGTGGGTTTGGTGTTTCGTTATAAGAATTCCTCCACGCTCAAGTTGGCTGCAGCCCATGAGGGAATTGTGCCGGCACCGCTGTGTCTGTTAATCACCGTTCTGAAGACTGTGTTGACTTCTTTTCCTCTTCTCTCTTCGGATGAGGAGAGGGACAGGCGGCGGCTGTCTGAAGTGTTGGCTTATATTGTGTTCTCTCGTTGTACAGTTTCGGTGATAGCTGCTTAGCTTGCATTGTAGCTGGGTTGAGCTACCTGTTAGCCAGTTAGCTGTTAGCTACGACGCTAGCTCTGTACGCTCGCTCGGCTGGGAACGTTAGCCTGATGCTACCAGTCGGCTGTTGGAGGGGGGCGTCTCGCGGAGCCTCGCTCCGGCCTTAGCTTCTTTTGCCCCGCCAGCGAGGACCTTCGTCAACGTGGAGACCAGTGTTGCGGTTCTCTCAGCCTGCGTTCATTGGTGCAGGTAAGGGTCCATTGGACACTTCCCCCCTCTTCCTTCCTTCCCTTCTGAATGTTTTGTAATAACGATGTTTTTTCCAAAACGTATGTTGCTTCACTACATTTGGGGATGCGACATGTGTTGTGTGTGAATTGTGTGATCGAGGGGTGAGTCCCTCTCTCAGCTTGTGATGACAATAAACAGGTGGCGTGTTTCACATATTAACAGGGCTGTACCTGTTCAAACGAGTCGTAACAGGGGTAAGGTGCTGAGGGGTGGTTTTTTCCCCCGGTTTTCCCCTGGGCCCCCCCCCCCCTCCCCTCAAACATGATTTTGTTTACAATATATTGTTTCACTATGTTTGTGGGGATACGGTGTAACCCCTCAGCTTCTGCTGGGGTTGTGCTCCTGCTTAGGGAGGCAATTCTTTTCTGAAGATTGTTTGGTCGCTGTCATGTGGACTTAGCAGGGCCTGTGGCCAGTACTTAATCGAGGACTTGTGTCTTCTCTCGTTATGAAAAACGGCGTTCCTCTTACGGTAGTGAGAGTGTACTTTTGCCTTTTTTGTTGTGATGGAGGGTTGTGTGTATCGTTAAGATCCACAACTGGGTTAGGTGTTGGCCTACAGAAGTTACATGTATAAGCTCTTGTACCAGGGCCCTTAAAGGGGCCCTCTCTTGGTCTGTGTTTTTCTTCCTTTAGGAAAAGGTGTAAAAATTCAGGTGGCAGGTTCGCACATGAGTCTATGTGAAGCTGTTAACGCTTCATGTAGCACGCTATGACTGGTGTCATGGCTCTGCTTTGTCATTGCATCGTATCAGGGGTGAGGGGTCATGAGGGGGTGAACTGGTAAAACCTCCCTTCCCTTTTTCTTATTGGTCAGAGGGTTGGGCTTCCTGTCCTTCGGGCTTCCTGTCACATTGCTGGATTAGCGCGTCACAGGGTAGGGAGGGGTGGGGGGAAGGGAGTTTCCTGGTCCCATGCCATATTGGGCGGTGGGCCACGGAATTCCCCCCGCCATAGAGTACGTCACTGGGCGCGTTTCTATTGGTTGTGAGACTTTCGTGAGTTATTTTCAGACTCCATGTTGTGGACCTCTGTTACAGGGAGTTTCAGAGCCTCCGCCTCAGGGAGTTTCAGAGCCTCCTCTGTGAGTTTCAGAACCTCCGTCTCAGTGAGGGAGCCTCCTCAGAGTTTCAGAGCCTCCTCCTCAGATTGTCAAGGTGAGTAGAACTTAAAAAGAAGTTCTGCTCTGTTGTATGTGTATTGAGCTTGGTGGGTGATGCAATGCAGTAGAGACAATTTGTTCTTCTGCTCTGCTCCCTACTAGTAGTGTGTATATTGGGTCAGAGCCTCCTCCTCAGGGAGTTTCAGAGCCTCCTCGGTGAGTTCAGAGCCTCCCTCTCAGTGAGGGAGCCTCCTCAGAGTTTCAGAGCCTCCTCCTCAGAGAGTCCTTGTCCAATTGTTACATAGCTCAATGTTGCAATATGTCTTTTCAATTTATAGCTCACGTGGGAAGTCTCTCTGGGGGTTCCCCGTCCCCTCTTTTGTGGAGCAGGTTGACGGGGTGTTGTTTAGGGAGTTCCCTGACTCCTTGCCTGTAATGGTCGGTTGAGTCATGGGATTCCCCCCGCCATAGGGTACGTCACTCCCTGTCCCCTCTTTTATGGAGCAGGTTGACGGGGTGTTGTTTTCCCTCAGCCGCGTCGTATGGGACCCATGTCCGTATTTTTTTCTGTGAAAAAATCGGCTTCTTGTCGTTCTCCCAGGCGGCTTGGAGGAACGGTATCTGGGTTCTTGTTAGAATGTCCATTGATATGTTTTGGGTCTCGACGTGTACATAGTGCTGGCCCTGGGTGCTTCTGATAGGAACCATGCATGGGCTTGCTCGCCTTGGTTGCTCATCATTGAAACAGCGTTTTTATGGGGCAACTGGGATGGAGTTTGTCTCTTCCGAGGGCCAGTGTACTAGGCTTGTCTCGACGAATTCCTGTTCATCTCTGGGGGATGTTAACAGAATAGATCAAAGCATTGGTAGAGGGGTCTCACGCCCTTGGGGTGGGCCACCGGGCGCGGTACGAAAGGGACCGTCTGGGTGGCGCCCTCTATAATGTTTTGGATCGACACGCGTACCTACCCCCCTCCTGGGACTGGGGATGGCGGCGTGATTAGGGCACAGGACTGGTCCTGGTCGCGCCGGACCAGGTCAGTTAACCCATTGTCCGCCGGAGCGCAGATCTGCTGTTCTGGTACCCTGAGGGACTTGTGCTTTTTTCGGGGGGGAAAATGCCGGGTCGGCCCGGGCGTTGCAGGGTTTGACGTTATGGAGATGTTCGTGGTTATGTTACTACGTGTTATCCCTCACTGTTGCTTGGTCCATGTTGTGTTGTACCTTGCGCCGTGCTGAAGGAGCCTGGTCCTTCTCCATTCTTTTTCGCCCCTCTCTTCTCCTGCTTAGGCGGGGCTGGGAGGGGGCTGTTGAGGTGGTTCTTGTAGAACTCCTCTGGCATTCCTGTGTACGTCCCGGTCCGCCAGGCCCGGTTTCGAAATTGTTTTCGTCGACCTGTTGGCCTGGTTTAACCCCTTCTTGAAAACTGAAACACTTGTACTGCGGTATAGCCAGTGTATACGCGCAGTTGTGTTTTGGAGTTTTTCCTTGGGGGGTTATAGGAACAACCGCCTCATGTTAGAACCAAGGGGGTGGTTGGTTCCCTGGTTTGTTGGTAGCAGAGTCAACTCTCGGGGTAGGCCGGGTTTGGCCCCGTCTACCTGTGAGTGTGCCCCCGCACCTTTCATGACGTCTGCCAATCATGTCAGCCTTCTCTGCTTCGGCCCCTCTAGAGAGTTGAGGTATTTTTTGTGGAGGCTGCAACATGGTGCACATCATGCCAGCATACGCCCCTTCCGCCGGGGTGCTGTGTTCAGCAGACCCCTTTGGTGCCTGTCTAGTCCGCAGTGCTCCAGGCTCGGGTCGAGTGGCCTGTTGCCTGGATTGAGGGATCGACCTCTTTTGGGGGTTGTCTCCCCGGTGTGCTGCCTGGTCCCGTTGTGGGTGTAGCCTCTTGAGTGCTTCGGGGCGGCGTGCTGTAGAGGCGAAGGGCCTGCTCTTGGATGGGCCCTGTCCGAATACGCTGGCGATGTGGGGGGTGGTGTCACTAGTGACTGCCTGGTGGGGTCTCGATGCTGCGGCGTCGTTGGCCTCTCCAGGCCCCCTTTTCTGGGGGGGTCCAGTCCCTTCCTGGGTCTGGGTCCTCCTTCGCGCTCCGCTGCTACGGCCTTGCCCGGGGTTGGGCTTTTGCTCTTGACCCCGTGATGTTAGGGGTTGTAACAGGGGTTTTGTTCCTTTCCGTTCGTTCCCTAGTGGCATGTGGGTTGCGCGTTTGTGTAGTCGTGGGTAAGTCCCACGGTCTGCTCACCCTGTGCGTTTGAGTTGCTGATCTCCTTTTTGCACAGTCGGATCCGATACCCTCCCGTCCTCCATTAGGGGGGTCCGGGGGCTCGGGTTCTCCCCGGGTCTGATGGTTGTGGGGGACCTCAGCGGGTACATTTGTCGAGCTCTCGCTCTGCTTAGCTCCTGTATTACAGTATGACGCAGAGCGGAGCTACACGATATATAACGTACGGTTATGTCTATAACCATAGTTATATGAGCGTAGTGACGCTCTGTGTCGGACTCACTGAGGACCCCGTGGTCTTGCCTTTGTGGTGAAAGACTTGGGAAGGAGCTGTTAGTATGGCCACGCGGTGCCGGCACAATTCCCTCATGGGCTGCAGCCGACTTGAGCGTGGAGGAATTCTTATAACGAAACACCAAACCCACTTCCCTCGCGCTGGGTAACTTTCATCTTGAAAGGTGGGGCCTCGCACGGTGACAGAGAGTATCCGTTTGTCCAAAGATCCGGGGGTTTGAACCGCAGATTCGGATACGGTCCCAGGCAATAGAGCTCCCGATGAGGAGATCATGTAGCATGGGCGTCAAACCAGAACCCTCTCCACGCCGCTAAGAGGCAGCAAAAAAGGGTACCAGCCTGGAGCCGGCTTTCGTAAGTCGTGTAGCCATTCCCCCCATAGCAACACAACTGGCGCTCGCATATCAAAAACCATCACCCACTCGGAGAGGCAGCTAGCCCTCACAACAGCCGAGCGCCTCTCAAGCAAAGTCCAACTGCAGAGCGGAGGTAATACCTGTCCAACTGCAGAGCTGGAGGAATGCAGGTGGGGATTAGGCCAGCGACGCGAGCCCCTAATACGAAAATGCCGGTGGAGGTCAGAATGATCATCATATTCTAGACACCCCGGTGGCGAAGACATTATCGCTGTATTTCCTCGAAAATAGTGAGAGAGAAAATAAAGATATAATGTCAACGCAGCTCCTTCATCGTAGCTCCTCTTCAACATTTCACTAGTCTCAGAGTGGTGTATACAGACACTTGCCGTGGTGAAAACAAGGAAGGAACTGTTAGTATGGCCACACCCCTGCTTATGTAGAGGAGCGGATGGGGGTGTGGCCAGGCAGATGAGGTGTGTAAAGGTGCATGTGAAAATGTATTCAGTGCTAATACTGATATGGAAGAGTATTACAGTATGACGCAGAGCGTCACTACACTCATATAACTATGGTTATAGACATAACCGTACGTTCCCTGATCATTGCCTCCCAAAGCTGACCTTGGCAGGTAATTCTGGACAATTAAAGAGGGTTTTGACCGACTCTTTAATACCCTCAGGAGCTCTGTTCCTGGTATCTAGGGACATCTATGGACCTCAGGGAATGTATTCCCAGTGTCGGAAATATTGTGTCTGTTACTATGCTTGAGTAAATTGTAATGCATATTAATGATAAATAAAAATTAAAGATTTTTTTTTTAAATCTTTGACACCATGCTAACATTGACCAGACGTGAAAAATGCATTCGGGATCAAGTGTAAAAAAATTCTAAGCAAATGAATAAAGGGCAGATGATTTACAGGGTTTTTGGTAGATACAGTACTGAAATTCACATGGAATTTGAAATATTAATATAGAATATATAATAGCAGGCCTATAAATGTCCTTATTATGGCCAAGTCATACATCTATGGATCCTCTTTCCAATGGCAGAGTTCAATCTGGATTTAGTACCACCAGGCGACCGTAACAGGTCAGCAAAGACCGTGAATGAAATCTACTGTAAGTACAGTTACTTTTTTGTAATGAAAAGAGCTCCCCCATTTTTCATTAGATTGAGACGCGTTTTTTTTCTAGAAAGGTAAAGAAACAAACTACGTTCTATTTTATGGCAATAACGTTCAGGTTTGTTTGACCCGTGAGACATAATCACGAAAAGATTTAAAATTATTTCACGCCAAGGCGGTTAGGTGGCCGAGCGGAGATTGCGTTCGTCACCAGCCCCGGAGCTGTGAGCCGGGGTTGTCACCAGCTTGGCTGGCCGTCTGCACTAATACAATTGGCTGTATTAGAGGGTGGGAGAAGCTGGCGGGGTGGGTCCGGGTCGTTGTAAACAGCGACTCCTACAGTTCGGTCGGGGCGCCTGCTAAGCGCGGATAGGACTCGAGGGGGATAGTGTGGTCCTCCCACACGCTACGCCCTCTCGATGAGAATCCGCGCTGCCAGGTGAAAAGAAGCGGTGATTGGCTGGACGTGTGTCGGAGGAAGCACGTGGTAGCCTCCACTCTCCCAGATGATCTGACTGTGGGGGGTAAGTGCGCAGCGACCAGGAAGGGACTGGGAATTGGCATACGACTAACATTGGGATGGGAGAAAATCTGAGGAAAATGGAGGGGGAAAAAGACAAAAAAAAAAAAAAAAAAAATTATTTCACGCCAGATGGCTCCAAGTTTGTGCAGGGGCTGGCATGAGCTGGGTAGTGTAGTTTTATGGAATTCGAAAGCCCATTGAAAGCCCTGGGTCTCTTCTTTCATAGGACTACAAACACGTTCATGATGCGCTACTTCCTCACATCTAATTCATCCGGTTTCCGCCGGGATGCGCTGAGATTTATGAACTCATATTTCGCTAATAACACTTCAAATCATTGGTAAACAAACGTAGTGCTGAAAATATACACTTTGACTGCTGTTTTTACCGCCTAGAAATACCCTAGCAACCACCTATAACACAATAGCAACCACCTATAACACCCTAGCAACCACCTAGAAACACCCTAGCAACCAGCTATAACACCCTAGCAACCACTTATAACACCCTAGCAACCACCTAGAAACACCCTAGCAACCAGCTATAATACCTTAGCAACCAGCTATAACACCCTAGCAACCACCTCTTTTGTATCCTTTGAACCGTTTGTCATAGAGACAATACAGAGCCTCTCCCGTTGGCCGGCGGTCCACAGGCGTCACCCACACTTTCACAATTTCCCCCGCGCAGAATTGTCTAGTTGTTTTTACAATGCAGTTTGCACATCTTAGTTACTTGAATATTCTGGACAGTATTTCTCATTGTGGCAATAAATAAACATGCATTTTTTGCGTAAAGCAAGCATTTGTTGACTCTCATGTTGATAAGAGTATTAAAACTTGAAAAATATCAGTTTAAGGTAGATTTAGAACAGATAAAGAATTTGCGATTAATCAGATAAAATATTTTAATCCTTAACATATTAAGGATATTAAGGATAAATAAGGATATTTAAATAAGGATATTGAAGCTCCATTGTTCTTTTTTTTTGTCATGTGACCCTGATGAAGACACGTTTTTGTTATATGAACAATATAACATAATTTTTTAGAACACCCATCTGCCTCCCAAGAGTTGCCCAATCTTTCTCCCTCAACCATCTGAGCCTGTTCACCTGGGCCTGGTCTCCCAGCTCGCTGTGCCGTGATGCCTCATTTGACTTTTGTCTTGTCTTGTCATATATTTACTGTTTCACAACCACATTTCTACTACTACTGTATACCAATTTATTTTTTTAAAGGTTATGATCTTACCAGCAGTGATGCACAGACAGAGGAGAAGAATGTAGATCATCTTGAGCCTCTGGGAGGATGCCATGATGACCAGAGTAGGGCTTGCAATGAGTCCCCCCTCCGCAATAATCCCAAAATCTCCAAATCCACTGATGCACTTCAGTGATGATCGCACTTGAAATTCAAGCGTACCAACACTCTGTGTTGTCTCTGTGGTGTCTGTGGTGTCTCTGTGGTGTTTCTGTGGTGTGTCTGACTGTCTGTGTTGTCTCTGGAGATGGTAGTGTCTGTTTGCGTGTGTGTACGTGCGTCAGCTCTGTCTACCTGGACCTACCTGGAGTCGAGGCATGTGACGTCACACAGGTTGCGCAAAGCTCTTAATCGGCAGTGAGAGAGGATGGGAGTTATTTCATGGGAAGGTATACAACTTAGGAACCATAAACATGTGCCAACCATTTATTAACCCCAACCCAACCCATGTGTTTGTCCTTGCTATCTGGATTGTCCATTGTACAAAGTCCATAACTTCGATATAAATAAAATATGATTCATCTCCAAGCGATCTGAGATTCTTTAACAAATTGCGTGACCTGAGCGTCTGATTTTTATTTTGATCTCCTCAAATAAGTACAGTATGAATTCATAAGGAAGTGCAGCTCTCCCCCATCTGACAAAGTAATTATGTGACTGCTGCTGCCTGTGAAACATGCGTGAAGAAGATGGTGTGTGTGTGTGTGTGTGTGTGTGTGTGTGTGTGTGTGTGTGTGTGTGTGTGTGTGTGTGTGTGTGTGTGTGTGTGTGTGTGTGTGTGTGTGTGTGTGTGTGTGTGTGTGTGTGTGTGTGCGCGCGCGCGTGTGTGCGTGCATGTATGCCTGCGTGCGTGCATGAGAAGAGAAGGAAGAATAAAATAATCAAAAACAGACAGAGAGCTATATCAAAGCTTTTCATAATGAAACCCTGCTTATTGTTGCCATCTTGTTTGATAAAACACATGATCCTACTGTATGTGACACCGGGGTCACGTATACACTTGGTAACTTAGCTGATACAGTTTCTCATCTGTATCTGGACTGTTTATGTGCAAACATTTTGACACTCAGTTTGCGATACTAATGAAAGTGCATTATGATTATCAGAGAGGGAGTAAAAATAATGATATATAATAATGATAATAATAAATAATAAATAAAAATAATGATATATATTAGCTTTATCAAATAAAGCTAAACTCCGTTCTTAACAAAGGAGGGACCACAGGAGTGGTTGATGAAAATTAATAGGTTATATGGGCTTAATAAACGTCGCCATGGGGCCAGGTAGGTATACAGTAGCTTTATAATAAATTCAATATTGCTTTAGATAGAAGTACAGTACATAGATCCTGATAGAATAGTACTTGAGGTCAAGGTCCCCCCCCCCCTTCCCCCCTGCATCCTTAGGTTTTCATTCAAGGTTTACTTGTGCTTTGACTTACCGTAAGTCTTCCTTAAGTTTCCTTTTCCCCCAGTGTGACCAGAAGCTTAAGGCTCCCTTATCCGATAATCTTTTTTTATTGTTTTATGTTCCTATGAAGTAAGCCTATCTGAGTATAGGGAGTGAAGGACGTTTGAACCCACGCTGTCACTGTTACCCAAGACCGGTGTGATACCACAGAATTTTTGCCGACATTCGAATATTGGAAACCTTTATTATCATGAGAAGGTTCTCCAGTATAACGTCCAGCCTCTTTCTCATCCTCCTCTCCGCAATCACCTCTCTATTTGTCCAGTCCGACTCCGAACGATTCCTCACCAGCTTGTTCAGTTTATTAGTGTCTCTTGAGCTGATGTTTATTGAACAAACATTTTTAATGGTTTAAAATACATCTGGAGCCAGGGATCTTTGAAGGAACATGCCATCTTCTCCAGAGAGAGACAAGAAGATAGATACCAGTTTCCTCTCTGTGCGTTCAGTAGAAAGTTATCTGGCTGCATGTTAGCCTAGCTTAGCACAATGAATGGAAGCGCACAGTGCCGGTTAGCCTTCGGGAGAGGTGTTAGTTGGACAATGCCTAGGCTAACCGGCCATGTACGCTTCCAGTAGATCCATGCAATTTTCCTCGTGAAAATGTTATGGATCTAAGTGTTTGGAGGTCCTTTTTGTTTGGTTTTTCTGAAAAACATGAACAGTGACAAGTGTAAATGGTTATTATTAACATTCATGGCTTAGTGTACATTGTGTAAACTGTGTCTTAACCAGCGTTGTCTGTGTGTAGGAGGGGTAACCACACCTCACTTGTGGGAATCCTTATCTGTAAAGTGAGTGGTCATCTCGGAAGTTACCTTATCTGTTGAGGGGCAGATGATAGCTTTGTTCTGATGACACTATGAAAGAGGGATGGGCGATCAGGGCCAAATCAATGTAGCCTATGGTGGGAGGGATATTCTGAGCATGACGTGGGAACAGGATACCAGGACATTTATTTTCTTTTTACTGCAGTGAGGGGACTGGTCAGACCCAAGTTACTTACAAAACACTATATCATTAATGGCTGTCGGAATGTAGAGCCATTTAACACATATAAAAATAAAAAAATAAAACACTTTAAGGATTGTCTAGTTTGCATGTTTTGTACTGAGAAGATTTTTTTTACAATTATTAAGCCATAATAGTTAATAGTTAATAGTGAAACTGTTCACAGTGAGGTCTGTGGATTATGTTGAGTAATCAAATGTGTTGTGCTTTGAGCGCCACAAACCAAATGCCATTCAGCTCCATTGTATTGTGCTATTGGGATATCTCCAGAACTCACCAAATCACACCAAAACTATCTGGATGGATAGTTGGCACTCCGGGTGAGAAGAAAACATGTGTTTGCTTGTGTTGTTTTTATTCTGGGTAAACTTCCATGTAGTTCAGAGAGAGAGAGAGAGAGGGAGATTTTTTTTGCCATGTAGGACGAATCCACATTGGAATACAGGTACAGAGCAACACTGTGTGTCTACAACTAATCCAATACAGGAGCAGAGCAGAAACAGTACAGAAAAGGACAAATGCTAAGGTTGATATCAACATCCCCTAAAGTGCATATCCTAGTAAAGTGCATTGTGGCGGCCGGTGCAACGTATAGTAGGAAGGGCGCGTTTTTTTTTTTATCAGTTGTGCAATAGTAAATTTTGGTGCATGTTTCTATACAATTCACTTATGACATAAGTTATAAAGTGGTGCGAGTCTCGGAACGTGCGTACTGCGTTGTGTGAGAGAGAGAGAGAGACCAGGTGGCCAGCATACTCGGCCCGATTCCGGCTACCGGTCGGCACATGTCCGGCACGGCACGCCAGCGATGAGCCGGATCTGGCCCGGTAATGGTTGCCGTGCCAGAGCCGACTCGGCTCGCCAAAGATAGACCGGCTCTGGCCCGGCTCTGGTTGCCGGGGCAGAGCCGACTCGGGCTCGCCAAAGATAAACCGGCTCTGGCCCGGCTCTGGTTGCCGGGGCAGAGCCGACTCGGTCTCGCCAAAGATAAACCGGCTCTGGCCCGGCAATGGTTGCCGTGCCAGAGCCGACTCGGGCTCGCCAAAGATAAACCGGCTCTGGCCCGGCAATGGTTGCCGGGGCAGAGCCGACTCGGGCTCGCCAAAGATAAACCGGCTCTGGCCCGGCAATGGTTGCCGTGCCAGAGCCGACTCGGGCTCGCCAAAGATAAACCGGCTCTGGCCCAGCAATGGTTGCCGTGCCAGAGCCGACTCGGGCTCGCCAAAGATAAACCGGCTCTGGCCCGGCAATGGTTGCCGGGGAAGAGCCGAAGTTTCAGTCAAGCGACGCCGCCCCCACACACAACAGCGGTGTGATTGTCAGAATCGACTGTCAATCAAAATTGTTCCGTTGAGACCACCGCAACAAGTGAATACAGCTGTACTGTACCCACTCTGCAGTCTGTCAATAAAGCTTTCAATCAATCAATCAATCAGACAAATGCATAGAAAAGCCCTTATTATAACCAAATAACAAAAAATTATATTATTGTTTATGAAAATGTTTTAGCCCTATGTGTTACAAAGAATGAAATCAGGAATGTCCAATCGTTGCTTTTCTTTTGAATCAAATCTTAAGGTCCTTTATTTTCCATTAGTTACAAATTCTAATTCAGTTCAGTTCGTTTTCTTCCAGTTCAGTTCAGTTCAATTCAAAGTATTTTTTACATTCCTTCAGTTCAGTTCAGTTCAGTTCAAAGTCATTTTCTTTCTGTGTGCTCGAAGAGCACGCCACATATATTACAGCTGGTTCCAATGACAATCAAGAAACAATTCAGCACAGCTGCAGTGTTTAGGAACACGTTGGCAGGAGCTGTCCACTCTTGCGTGGTGCTGAAAGACAAACTGTGTTAGTTTTGTTGGCGAACAAGCATTGCACTTTCATTGTCATTAAAGAAATTGAAACAAATAAGACAAAACGTTATCACCAATTAACTATGTGTGTGTATTATATTTTACTTTATGAGTCTGAAAGAAAATGTATATTATTTATAATAATAGTTGCAACAAACTCCGGCCCGATGAACACTGTTCATCAATTAATCTCAAGGTTATACAATAACTGTATTGGCCGTCTGATCATTTTTCTTCCTGGTAACTGTATTGAGCAACTTCTAGTTTTGCCATCACGACCTGGGAATACTTCATGTATCCTACCCATTTTCCAGAGTTGTCTTGGCAACATGTGTTCGTTTACCAGTACCACATCACCTTCCTTCAGTGGTGTTGTTTTCTTTGTGGAGGATGCGTGAGCAGATCTCAATTCCATCAGGTATTCACTTCTCCACCGATTCCAGTATCCATTGACGAGACGTTCTCTGTATCGCCATCTCTTGTTCATGTCCTTTCGAGTTCCTTGTTGTATGTTTGACTCTTTTACAGTCTGTGGTGGTAGTGTCGTCAGTCGGTTTCCTACCAGGAAGTGAGCTGGGGTTAGAGGTGCCACCTCGCTTTCGTGGTCCACATAAGTGAGTGGTCTTGAATTGATCACAGCCTCCACTTCAGTCAGAAAGGTCTGCAGTTCCTCGAAGCTCAGAAATGCTTTTCCCACAATTCTTTTGAGGCTGGTCTTGACTGAACGCACCATACGCTCCCATATACCGCCCCACCATGCAGCTCTTTCCATAATAAACTTCCAGTTTATCCGTTTTTCTGCAAAGAAGTCCTTCACTTGGTTGGATTTCATTGATTTCCATATTTCGTTCAAGTCCTGTGATGCCCTTTTAAATGTCTGTGCATTGTCTGAATAAATTGTTGAGCAAATGCCTCTTCTTGCAATAAACCTTCTGAAGGCCAAAAGAAAGTTAGGTGTCGTCAAGTCTGACACTAATTCTAAGTGAACAGCTCTGGTTACTGCGCACGTGAATAAAGCAATGTAGGCCTTTTTGTGGTCAGGTCTGATGTACAACGGCCCTGCAAAGTCAACTCCAGTCACTTCAAATGGTGCAGCTTCAGTTGTCCTGTCCGTAGGTAAAGGTGCTGTTATTTCTTGACTGGCCTTGGTTGTAAACCTTTTGCAAATGAGACATCGGTTTAGAATCCGTTTAGTTGCTTGTCGTCCTCTTAGGATCCAGAAACGTTCACGTAGCTGTGTTAAGGTGTTCTGAAGTCCATTATGCATTACCTCTTCATGCGCATGTTTTATTTCCAGTTCTGTAAATACGTCATGCGTGGGTAGAATAAACGGATGCTTTTGTCCATATCTGAGGCTTGATTTTTGCAATCTACCTCCAACTCGCATTACTCCATTATCCAAGAATGGGTTTAGATCTTTAATTTTCGAGTGCTTGTGAATATCCGTTCCCTTTTGCAATTCCTTCATTTCTTGTGGGAAGGCTCTCTTTTGCGTTTCAGCAATCCAGTATAACTCTGCTGTGTTCATTTCCACTGCCGTCAGTGGCCCTTGGCGTTTACTTTTATTGCGCGAGTTATGCACAAATCGGTTTACCCATGCAGTAATTCTGAGAACTGTAGTTAGCCTACTGTAATTTTCAAGCGGAATAATTGCAGTTTCTGTTAGGTACGTTTTCGTTTAGGTCACAACATGGTACTGTTTGACAGTCTCCTCAATGGGCTCTTGTAGGCTATGCCCGTTGGTTTCCTTTTCTATTTGACGGGGGTCCGCGTCTCTTAGCCATTGTGGTCCATTCCACCATAAGCTCTGAGTCTTTAAGTTTTCCGCGGATATTCCTCGTGTGCCTAGATCGGCTGGATTATCTTTACCAGGACAGTGTCGCCAATCTTCTGGCTCGGAAAGCTATCCTGTTTGCAACGAATGGTTTCCACTGGTTGGCGGAGCCCTTTATCCAGTGAAGTGCGATTGTTGAGTCTGTCCAAAGGTAAGCTTTTATCGGTGTGTCTCTGGTGTCCGATATATATTTACAAAGTCTCGCTCCTATTAGAGCTGCTAATAACTCCAGTCTTGGTAGCGTCACCTTCTTCAAAGGGGCTACCTTCGTTTTGGCACATATTAACGTGCAGGTGCTTTCGTCATTCCCAACCGTGCGTAAATAGCCTACGGCGCAGTACGCGGTTTCACTGGCATCGCAGAATACGTGTAGTTGTCGCTCTGTGATTGAACTCGTGGTTCCAGTGTCGTAGGGTCTGGGAATTACCATATTCTTGACAGTTTGTAACTCTCCATACCATTCTTTCCATTTTGACTTTAAATCGGTGGGCAAGTCCTCATCCCACTCTAGGCCTCGTTCCCATGTTTCCTGGAATAGTCGCTTGGCCCTCACCGTGAATGGTGACAGGAACCCGATAGGGTCGAATAACCTGGCGGCTGTTTGCAGGACTGTCCTCTTTGTGCATTTCGTATTCTTGGATTCTCGTAGAATACTTGTCAGATCAAACATGAAATCGTCCGATGTCGTTCTCCACGTCATTCCCAGAACCTTGACTGGGGCATTCTGGTCCGATTTCGTTTCCTGTAGTTTGTTCTGTAGTTCAGGTGAATTAGTTTTCCATTTACACATCTTCATCGCGGCCTTGTCCATGATTATTTTGGATTCATTATACAACTTGTATGCATCTTCTACTGTATCCGCTCCATTTATGAAATCATCCACATAAAGAGTTTCTCTTAATGCTTTTACCGTAGAGGGGTATGTTGACTCCAATCCCTCCAGATGATGTCTGATCGTTGCTGACAGCAGGAATGGGCTGGCAGTCGCGCCAAATGGAACCCTTGTCATCCTCATTATGCATTCATTATATTCGTTTTCATTCTCTGTATGAGGTGTCTTGTCTGTCCACAGGAACCTCAGTGCGTCTCGATCTGTCGGGTTTATTGAGATCTGTAGGAAGGCCTTTTCAATGTCCGACATGAAAGCAATTTTGTGTTGTCTGAATTTCAATAGTACATTCAATAAATCAGGGTTCAAATTGGGCCCAGTTAATAGACAGTCATTAAGTGAGTCACTATTTTCATCATGTGACGATGCATCGAATACAACCCTGACTTTCGTCGTTGCGCGTTCCTCCTTCACAATAGCATGATGTGGCATGTAGTACAATGGGTTACCGGTGATATTGGTTTCGACTGGTTCAATGATTTTCTTCTCCAAGTAGTCTTTGATCACCTCATTGTATCTTGTGAAGAGTTTCCCATCATGTTTGAATCTTCTCATCAGACGTTGAAACCTGTTCTCTGCAATTCTGTAGTTGGATGACAGTTTCAAATTATCTGTGCGCCATGGTAGTTGCACTTCATAACGTTCTCCGTTGTGCGTAATGGTTTCTTTGAATTGTTTCAGAGCAATTTCATCATTGGCGCTCAACTTCGTTTCTAGTTCAGGGTTGATTCCCAGGGATTCTAGCTCCCAAAATAAGCGTAACTGGTCAGACAGTGTTTTATTATCTACATTGACATGCATCACTCCGACGTTGGTTATAGTGCTGACGTGCATTGTAGTTACCGTTCCTTGAATGAGCCATCCGAAGCTGCTCTCGGCTGCCACTAGTCCATCTTGTAGTCTTTCAATCTTCCCAGAGACCACTTTCCAATAGTAGTCGGATCCGATTAATATTTCCACGTCTTGATTTTCCATTCTGTGGACCTTTACGTCGGCCAACAGCATTCCTTTTCCTTCCATCTCCGTGCGTAATGGCTCTCCGGGTACACTCATTAGTGACGTGCACACTTGTGGTGATTCCAGTAATTCAATTTCGATTGTTTGGCCATTTCTTACATCGGATCATTTTGCCTGTACTTTATTGCAATGCACTCGTATTGGTTGTAGGCTGCCAAACGTGTGTAATTGTATTACCTCGGAGCCTATTACCGGTAGATTTAGTTTGCGTGACAATTCTGTCCTTATAAAGCTACGTTGACTCCCACCGTCCAACAGGCATCTGGTCAATTTACTCCTGGTTGCGTTTTGGCCAACCAACCACACTGTTGCTGTTTGGAGTAAAACATTGCTATTATGGCCTGAATTATATCCGACGGTAGTATCAGTTTGTAGGTTTGTGGGTTGTTGCGCTACGCGCTGTCTTGGTTCATAAGGGCGCATATCATGGGGTTGAGCGCATACTACTTTGTGGTGTCGCCGGCCACACTTCTCGCATGAAACCTGCGCCTTACAAGTTCTGGCCATATGTCCTGTCCCCAAACACACAAAACAACATCCTTGTCTTTTAAGGAATTCTCTTCTTTGTTCGACTGTATTTTCCGTGCCGTGTTTGGATATATGGTTGGCTTTGTTGCAAATATGCAGTTCTGTGGCGCTCCCGTATATAATGCAGTGGTAGACGCTCTATAGGCTGCGGTAGGCCTATGTCTTTGCTCATAATTTTGTTTGTCAATTTGTGGGTTCAGATCAATCAAGTTTGCCGTTCTTTCTCGGCTTTCAACTTCTCTTTTCAGGAATTTCATTAGGCCATCTACTTCCAACATGTCGTCTTCCTCTCTTTGGCGGCTGAACGCGAGCGTTATGCTCTCTGGCACCATTTTCATTAGGATACGGCAGAGTAAGCTACCATACATTTCAGAGACGACTTGAAGCGCTGACAGACTTCTGACTTGTATTTCGATCTCATCATATAGTTTTCGTAGGGCGACTGTGTCGTTTGCACGTTTAACCGGGGTCAAGTTTTTTTACTTATTCATATGGGCATTGATTAAAAGATCTTTTCGGCCAAATCTGTTTTCCAACATTTTAATCGCAGCATCATAATTTTCATTGGTTAATGCGAGACCCGTGATTGCGTTTGCAGCCCTTCCCGTGAGATAGGACTTTAGATAATTAAACTTGTCAGCCTTGCTGAGGTCTGGGTTTCTATGAACTGCCATGTCGTACTGGCTCCAGAACGTTTGCCATAGGCTAATTTCTCCGTTAAATTTATCAATGATCAGTCTCGGGAGTTTGACTGCAAAACCATATCCCTTGTTGGAGCACACTGATGAACGGTCATCTTCTTTTCTTCTCATAGCCTTTTTCAATTTGGTTTTACGCACACATATATCCTCTTCATATCGTTGCACACCCTGAAACATTGCTATTATGGCCTGAATTATATCCGACGGTAGTATCAGTTTGTAGGTTTGTGGGTTGTTGCGCTACGCGCTGTCTTGGTTCATAAGGGCGCATATCATGGGGTTGAGCGCATACTACTTTGTGGTGTCGCCGGCCACACTTCTCGCATGAAACCTGCGCCTTACAAGTTCTGGCCATATGTCCTGTCCCCAAACACACAAAACAACATCCTTGTCTTTTAAGGAATTCTCTTCTTTGTTCGACTGTATTTTCCGTGCCGTGTTTGGATATATGGTTGGCTTTGTTGCAAATATGCAGTTCTGTGGCGCTCCCGTATATAATGCAGCGGTAGACGCTCTATAGGCTGCGGTAGGCCTATGTCTTTGCTCATAATTTTGTTTGTCAATTTGTGGGTTCAGATCAATCAAGTTTGCCGTTCTTTCTCGGCTTTCAACTTCTCTTTTCAGGAATTTCATTAGGCCATCTACTTCCAACATGTCGTCTTCCTCTCTTTGGCGGCTGAACGCGAGCGTTATGCTCTCTGGCACCATTTTCATTAGGATACGGCAGAGTAAGCTACCATACATTTCAGAGACGACTTGAAGCGCTGACAGACTTCTGACTTGTATTTCGATCTCATCATATAGTTTTCGTAGGGCGACTGTGTCGTTTGCACGTTTAACCGGGGTCAAGTTTTTTAACTTATTCATATGGGCATTGATTAAAAGATCTTTTCGGCCAAATCTGTTTTCCAACATTTTAATCGCAGCATCATAATTTTCATTGGTTAATGCGAGACCCGTGATTGCGTTTGCAGCCCTTCCCGTGAGATAGGACTTTAGATAATTAAACTTGTCAGCCTTGCTGAGGTCTGGGTTTCTATGAACTGCCATGTCGTACTGGCTCCAGAACGTTTGCCATAGGCTAATTTCTCCGTTAAATTTATCAATGATCAGTCTCGGGAGTTTGACTGCAAAACCATATCCCTTGTTGGAGCACACTGATGAACGGTCATCTTCTTTTCTTCTCATAGCCTTTTTCAATTTGGTTTTACGCACACATATATCCTCTTCATATCGTTGCACACCCTGAAGTTCATCTTCAAAATCCTATTCCTCAATTCCGTCTTCAATTTCTGTGTTCAAGGCTTTCAATGCAATTTCTTTTTCCACAAGCATGTCCAGCATTTCTTCATAATCCACGTCCACATCTTCTAATGACACTCTTGTCTTCTCATCTATCACATTGAGTAATTTTGTTATCGCAGTCCTTACCACACCTCTTTTCAGAAGCAGTTTCTTTAGTTGTGTCTTGGACATCGCTGCTGTAGGCATTTCTGTACATTCCCTTGATCCTTCTTTGTCTTCAAAGCACTTCTTTTCTTTGTTCCTCCCTGGTTTCGGCACCAGCTTTTGTTACAAAGAATGAAATCAGGAATGTCCAATCGTTGCTTTTCTTTTGAATCAAATCTTAAGGTCCTTTATTTTCTATTAGTTACAAATTCTAATTCAGTTCAGTTCGTTTTCTTCCAGTTCAGTTCAGTTCAATTCAAAGTCTTTTTACATTCCTTCAGTTCAGTTCAGTTCAGTTCAAAGTCATTTTCTTTCTGTGTGCTCGAAGAGCACGCCACATATATTACAGCTGGTTCCAATGACAATCAAGAAACAATTCAGCACAGCTGCAGTGTTTAGGAACACGTTGGCAGGAGCTGTCCACTCTTGCGTGGTGCTGAAAGACAAACTGTGTTAGTTTTGTTGGCGAACAAGCATTGCACTTTCATTGTCATTAAAGAAATTGAAACAAATAAGACAAAACGTTATCACCAATTAACTGTGTGTGTGTATTATATTTTACTTTATGAGTCTGAAAGAAAATGTATATTATTTATAATAATAGTTGCAACAAACTCCGGCCCGATGAACACTGTTCATCAATGAATCTCAAGGTTATACAATAACTGTATTGGCCGTCTGATCATTTTTCTTCCTGGTAACTGTATTGAGCAACTTCTAGTTTTGCCATCACAACCTGGGAATACTTCATGTATCCTACCTGTAGCTGAGGGGTACAATTCCCTGACTGTATTGTTAGATATGATATTTAATACCACTACCTCATGTACTTTAACTTCTGGCCACCCAGTACAAGATATAAGTATGATGAACACTTTCCCACCTGATGAAACGAACCAACACAAATGGACCAAATCGAATATTTAATACAGCAAAGGGTGTACACAATATTCACTTAATTACATTTATGATTTGAAATGTTAAGTATGCACTTTTATGGCAAATGAGTATTCGTAGGTAAATCAACATTGAATGTCCAATCTCTGGTTGCGCAGGGAGTAAGTATACAACCTGGAATATTTAGGAAACGATAGCGATAGTACTTAAATGATTATAGCTGGATACACTAAGGGGGGGGGGGGTCCCGCTGGTTGTAAGACAGTAGGAGGGGGGGGGTTAGAGAAGTCGCTGGCGGTATCCCATCTGGCCGACGGTGTCTTGGGAGAATCCAAAGTCTTAGACCCAGTGCCCACAGAACCTCGGGCCGTAGACGAACACAGCTGGACCCTCTGTGGAACGGTATCTGCCGGTCCACAACGGAGAGACGTGGTGCGACCTCACGTGTAGAGCGCCGCCTCACCTGTAGTCCTCTCCGGGGGGTAATTCCAACACTCGACAGTGTTGGCCTTTATCCATGGAATAATCAAAGCACATAAAGCATAATCCAAGAGCCGTGGAAGGCTCGCCGTCGTCGGGTAGAGTAATCCAATATACAGGTCCAGTCGCTCTTGACCCGGAGCTCCTCGGATGCAATCACCACTAGGGGTCTGACCAGCCTGGATAAGCGTCCAGATAACGTCAGGAACGATGGGGGTACTGATAACTGTAGAACTCGAACCGAACGATGCACCATACATAAATAGACTATTATTAGCTTAATAGAATACGTCCAACTCGACGGTATGGTGCCAAACTATGACCATTCAACTATTAATCTACACGATATCTCAATGCCTATTCTGGGCCAAGTAGGCCCTACTACACCGCACGTGCTTCGTGGGGAGGCTTTTTGCGTCTGTCACTCTGTTGGAGGGTAAAGAACTGGACTAAAAGAAAGTTCTACTTTACGAGCGTCATATATATATGCGCTATGAACAAATAGTACCACACGTATTTCGCCCGGCATATTACTGCGCGGAACCGGGGGCTGCCTCGACATGTTAGGCGGCACGATTGAACTTGAACCTAGGGGTATGGCAACCTGGCGCCAGGTTCTAGTCCAATGGTAGAATGAAACTATTATGGGCTGTTTAGTAGAAACGGGGATATTCAATGCATATTGTACAAGGAATATACAGGGGATATCAAACGATATACAAATACAATTAAATATATATATATAAATAAATATACATATTCGGTTTAATCTGATCCTTCACAACACTACCCATTTTCCAGAGTTGTCTTGGCAACATGTGTTCGTTTACCAGTACCACATCACCTTCCTTCAGTGGTGTTGTTTTCTTTGTGGAGGATGCGTGAGCAGATCTCAATTCCATCAGGTATTCACTTCTCCACCGATTCCAGTATCCATTGACGAGACGTTCTCTGTATCGCCATCTCTTGTTCATGTCCTTTCGAGTTCCTTGTTGTATGTTTGACTCTTTTACAGTCTGTGGTGGTAGTGTCGTCAGTCGGTTTCCTACCAGGAAGTGAGCTGGGGTTAGAGGTGCCACCTCGCTTTCGTGGTCCACATAAGTGAGTGGTCTTGAATTGATCACAGCCTCC
Organism: Notolepis coatsorum; assembly: GCF_963971535.1. Taxonomy (NCBI): domain Eukaryota; kingdom Metazoa; phylum Chordata; class Actinopteri; order Aulopiformes; family Paralepididae; genus Notolepis; species Notolepis coatsorum. The sequence goes on along the minus strand of NC_140168.1, from coordinate 123,675,018 downwards.
ACTTCAGTCAGAAAGGTCTGCAGTTCCTCGAAGCTCAGAAATGCTTTTCCCACAATTCTTTTGAGGCTGGTCTTGACTGAACGCACCATACGCTCCCATATACCGCCCCACCATGCAGCTCTTTCCATAATAAACTTCCAGTTTATCCGTTTTTCTGCAAAGAAGTCCTTCACTTGGTTGGATTTCATTGATTTCCATATTTCGTTCAAGTCCTGTGATGCCCTTTTAAATGTCTGTGCATTGTCTGAATAAATTGTTGAGCAAATGCCTCTTCTTGCAATAAACCTTCTGAAGGCCAAAAGAAAGTTAGGTGTCGTCAAGTCCGACACTAATTCTAAGTGAACAGCTCTGGTTACTGCGCACGTGAATAAAGCAATGTAGGCCTTTTTGTGGTCAGGTCTGATGTACAACGGCCCTGCAAAGTCAACTCCAGTCACTTCAAATGGTGCAGCTTCAGTTGTCCTGTCCGTAGGTAAAGGTGCTGTTATTTCTTGACTGGCCTTGGTTGTAAACCTTTTGCAAATGAGACATCGGTTTAGAATCCGTTTAGTTGCTTGTCGTCCTCTTAGGATCCAGAAACGTTCACGTAGCTGTGTTAAGGTGTTCTGAAGTCCATTATGCATTACCTCTTCATGCGCATGTTTTATTTCCAGTTCTGTAAATACGTCATGCGTGGGTAGAATAAACGGATGCTTTTGTCCATATCTGAGGCTTGATTTTTGCAATCTACCTCCAACTCGCATTACTCCATTATCCAAGAATGGGTTTAGATCTTTAATTTTCGAGTGCTTGTGAATATCCGTTCCCTTTTGCAATTCCTTCATTTCTTGTGGGAAGGCTCTCTTTTGCGTTTCAGCAATCCAGTATAACTCTGCTGTGTTCATTTCCACTGCCGTCAGTGGCCCTTGGCGTTTACTTTTATTGCGCGAGTTATGCACAAATCGGTTTACCCATGCAGTAATTCTGAGAACTGTAGTTAGCCTACTGTAATTTTCAAGCGGAATAATTGCAGTTTCTGTTAGGTACGTTTTCGTTTAGGTCACAACATGGTACTGTTTGACAGTCTCCTCAATGGGCTCTTGTAGGCTATGCCCGTTGGTTTCCTTTTCTATTTGACGGGGGTCCGCGTCTCTTAGCCATTGTGGTCCATTCCACCATAAGCTCTGAGTCTTTAAGTTTTCCGCGGATATTCCTCGTGTGCCTAGATCGGCTGGATTATCTTTACCAGGACAGTGTCGCCAATCTTCTGGCTCGGAAAGCTATCCTGTTTGCAACGAATGGTTTCCACTGGTTGGCGGAGCCCTTTATCCAGTGAAGTGCGATTGTTGAGTCTGTCCAAAGGTAAGCTTTTATCGGTGTGTCTCTGGTGTCCGATATATATTTACAAAGTCTCGCTCCTATTAGAGCTGCTAATAACTCCAGTCTTGGTAGCGTCACCTTCTTCAAAGGGGCTACCTTCGTTTTGGCACATATTAACGTGCAGGTGCTTTCGTCATTCCCAACCGTGCGTAAATAGCCTACGGCGCAGTACGCGGTTTCACTGGCATCGCAGAATACGTGTAGTTGTCGCTCTGTGATTGAACTCGTGGTTCCAGTGTCGTAGGGTCTGGGAATTACCATATTCTTGACAGTTTGTAACTCTCCATACCATTCTTTCCATTTTGACTTTAAATCGGTGGGCAAGTCCTCATCCCACTCTAGGCCTCGTTCCCATGTTTCCTGGAATAGTCGCTTGGCCCTCACCGTGAATGGTGACAGGAACCCGATAGGGTCGAATAACCTGGCGGCTGTTTGCAGGACTGTCCTCTTTGTGCATTTCGTATTCTTGGATTCTCGTAGAATACTTGTCAGATCAAACATGAAATCGTCCGATGTCGTTCTCCACGTCATTCCCAGAACCTTGACTGGGGCATTCTGGTCCGATTTCGTTTCCTGTAGTTTGTTCTGTAGTTCAGGTGAATTAGTTTTCCATTTACACATCTTCATCGCGGCCTTGTCCATGATTATTTTGGATTCATTATACAACTTGTATGCATCTTCTACTGTATCCGCTCCATTTATGAAATCATCCACATAAAGAGTTTCTCTTAATGCTTTTACCGTAGAGGGGTATGTTGACTCCAATCCCTCCAGATGATGTCTGATCGTTGCTGACAGCAGGAATGGGCTGGCAGTCGCGCCAAATGGAACCCTTGTCATCCTCATTATGCATTCATTATATTCGTTTTCATTCTCTGTATGAGGTGTCTTGTCTGTCCACAGGAACCTCAGTGCGTCTCGATCTGTCGGGTTTATTGAGATCTGTAGGAAGGCCTTTTCAATGTCCGACATGAAAGCAATTTTGTGTTGTCTGAATTTCAATAGTACATTCAATAAATCAGGGTTCAAATTGGGCCCAGTTAATAGACAGTCATTAAGTGAGTCACTATTTTCATCATGTGACGATGCATCGAATACAACCCTGACTTTCGTCGTTGCGCGTTCCTCCTTCACAATAGCATGATGTGGCATGTAGTACAATGGGTTACCGGTGATATTGGTTTCGACTGGTTCAATGATTTTCTTCTCCAAGTAGTCTTTGATCACCTCATTGTATCTTGTGAAGAGTTTCCCATCATGTTTGAATCTTCTCATCAGACGTTGAAACCTGTTCTCTGCAATTCTGTAGTTGGATGACAGTTTCAAATTATCTGTGCGCCATGGTAGTTGCACTTCATAACGTTCTCCGTTGTGCGTAATGGTTTCTTTGAATTGTTTCAGAGCAATTTCATCATTGGCGCTCAACTTCGTTTCTAGTTCAGGGTTGATTCCCAGGGATTCTAGCTCCCAAAATAAGCGTAACTGGTCAGACAGTGTTTTATTATCTACATTGACATGCATCACTCCGACGTTGGTTATAGTGCTGACGTGCATTGTAGTTACCGTTCCTTGAATGAGCCATCCGAAGCTGCTCTCGGCTGCCACTAGTCCATCTTGTAGTCTTTCAATCTTCCCAGAGACCACTTTCCAATAGTAGTCGGATCCGATTAATATTTCCACGTCTTGATTTTCCATTCCGTGGACCTTTACGTCGGCCAACAGCATTCCTTTTCCTTCCATCTCCGTGCGTAATGGCTCTCCGGGTACACTCATTAGTGACGTGCACACTTGTGGTGATTCCAGTAATTCAATTTCGATTGTTTGGCCATTTCTTACATCGGATAATTTTGCCCGTACTTTATTGCAATGCACTCGTTTTGGTTGTAGGCTGCCAAACGTGTGTAATTGTATTACCTCGGAGCCTATTACCGGTAGATTTAGTTTGCGTGACAATTCTGTCCTTATAAAGCTACGTTGACTCCCACCGTCCAACAGGCATCTGGTCAATTTACTCCTGGTTGCGTTTTGGCCAACCAACCACACTGTTGCTGTTTGGAGTAAAACATTGCTATTATGGCCTGAATTATATCCGACGGTAGTATCAGTTTGTAGGTTTGTGGGTTGTTGCGCTACGCGCTGTCTTGGTTCATAAGGGCGCATATCATGGGGTTGAGCGCATACTACTTTGTGGTGTCGCCGGCCACACTTCTCGCATGAAACCTGCGCCTTACAAGTTCTGGCCATATGTCCTGTCCCCAAACACACAAAACAACATCCTTGTCTTTTAAGGAATTCTCTTCTTTGTTCGACTGTATTTTCCGTGCCGTGTTTGGATATATGGTTGGCTTTGTTGCAAATATGCAGTTCTGTGGCGCTCCCGTATATAATGCAGCGGTAGACGCTCTATAGGCTGCGGTAGGCCTATGTCTTTGCTCATAATTTTGTTTGTCAATTTGTGGGTTCAGATCAATCAAGTTTGCCGTTCTTTCTCGGCTTTCAACTTCTCTTTTCAGGAATTTCATTAGGCCATCTACTTCCAACATGTCGTCTTCCTCTCTTTGGCGGCTGAACGCGAGCGTTATGCTCTCTGGCACCATTTTCATTAGGATACGGCAGAGTAAGCTACCATACATTTCAGAGACGACTTGAAGCGCTGACAGACTTCTGACTTGTATTTCGATCTCATCATATAGTTTTCGTAGGGCGACTGTGTCGTTTGCACGTTTAACCGGGGTCAAGTTTTTTAACTTATTCATATGGGCATTGATTAAAAGATCTTTTCGGCCAAATCTGTTTTCCAACATTTTAATCGCAGCATCATAATTTTCATTGGTTAATGCGAGACCCGTGATTGCGTTTGCAGCCCTTCCCGTGAGATAGGACTTTAGATAATTCAACTTGTCAGCCTTGCTGAGGTCTGGGTTTCTATGAACTGCCATGTCGTACTGGCTCCAGAACGTTTGCCATAGGCTAATTTCTCCGTTAAATTTATCAATGATCAGTCTCGGGAGTTTGACTGCAAAACCATATCCCTTGTTGGAGCACACTGATGAACGGTCATCTTCTTTTCTTCTCATAGCCTTTTTCAATTTGGTTTTACGCACACATATATCCTCTTCATATCGTTGCACACCCTGAAGTTCATCTTCAAAATCCTCGTCCTCAATTCCGTCTTCAATTTCTGTGTTCAAGGCTTTCAATGCAATTTCTTTTTCCACAAGCATGTCCAGCATTTCTTCATAATCCACGTCCACATCTTCTAATGACACTCTTGTCTTCTCATCTATCACATTGAGTAATTTTGTTATCGCAGTCCTTACCACACCTCTTTTCAGAAGCAGTTTCTTTAGTTGTGTCTTGGACATCGCTGCTGTAGGCATTTCTGTACATTCCCTTGATCCTTCTTTGTCTTCAAAGCACTTCTTTTCTTTGTTCCTCCCTGGTTTCGGCACCAGCTTTTGTTACAAAGAATGAAATCAGGAATGTCCAATCGTTGCTTTTCTTTTGAATCAAATCTTAAGGTCCTTTATTTTCTATTAGTTACAAATTCTAATTCAGTTCAGTTCGTTTTCTTCCAGTTCAGTTCAGTTCAATTCAAAGTCTTTTTACATTCCTTCAGTTCAGTTCAGTTCAGTTCAAAGTCATTTTCTTTCTGTGTGCTCGAAGAGCACGCCACATATATTACAGCTGGTTCCAATGACAATCAAGAAACAATTCAGCACAGCTGCAGTGTTTAGGAACACGTTGGCAGGAGCTGTCCACTCTTGCGTGGTGCTGAAAGACAAACTGTGTTAGTTTTGTTGGCGAACAAGCATTGCACTTTCATTGTCATTAAAGAAATTGAAACAAATAAGACAAAACGTTATCACCAATTAACTATGTGTGTGTATTATATTTTACTTTATGAGTCTGAAAGAAAATGTATATTATTTATAATAATAGTTGCAACACTATGCTTGCCTATTATTTTAATGGCAACAAATAAAATAATAATAATAAAATTAATAAATAAAATGTTAGAGGAGTGGAGGGGGGGGGCAGAGCGAGGTGGGTGTTAGAGGAGTGGAGGGGGGGGGGGGGCAGAGCCTCATAAAGCTAACATTATGTGAGGTTTGGTCCGCTCCCCGCCACACGCTCCGTTCCTTTAAGGTACTATGTTTGATGCATTCCCCGCCACGCGCGCAGTTCCTTTAAGGTGCCGTGTTGATTGGTGCATTCCCCGCCACACGCTTTTGGAGCAAGTATCAATCTCATCCCGCAGCTGTCACAGTTTGTAATTAGCGCCCCTGAAGGCTTTATATACACAGACCTCCTTGCTATCGATGTTGGGTCGTTCTGGAATACAACTGCATATACCTGCCTATCCCCGTCGCTGTTCCTGTCTTCTTTCTCTCCAGGACCTTTTTGTGGAGAACCGCTGTGGAGAACCTGGTTCCCCGTTTGGAGCTGCGCCTCGTTATCTGCCCGCTTTACGCGTTGCGCTCTGGTGAGTTTTTGGAAACAGTCCTTTTGGATTATCAATTTTTTGTGTGTTTGGTGAACACTGAAGAAATACCGTTTTTGTTTTGTACTGGACTCAGCTAAGTTGTGTGTTAGGATAACACTGAAGAATTCCGTTTTGTTTCGCACTGGACTCAGCTAATTTGTGTGTTAGAATAACACTGAAGAATACCGTGTTGTTTTTCACTGGACTCAGCTAACTTGTGTGTGGTACACCGAAGATCAAGTCACTTGGGATTAATACTGGACTCAGTCACCTCTCTGCCTCTGTGTGTTCGTTGGGCTGTTTCTGATTTCTCTCTCTCTCCGTTTTTCCACTGTGAGTGAAAGCTGGGAGTATCTGCAGAGCCGCTACAACGTCACATGCCAATTCCTCACCACTATCTACTGGGAGTATCTGCAGAGCCGCTACATCGTCACATGCCAGATCCCCGTTTGTTTGATTACTGTACCTCATCCATCTTGTGACTCTGTAAATAAATACGCCCTAGCTTTTGGCTAACTCTGAACTTCCTGTCTGTGCCGTTGCGTTTGAGGTCGGTTACAAACCATAACATTACGACCCAACCATGACGACCTCAGCCGACACAGAGAGGGTCAGAACAGCGTTAGCGGTCCAGATTGAGTTAACCAACGACCACAGCCTACAGCTAGGTGCGGCTGCGGTTGCTGTACAGGAGCTCCGAGACCAGGTCCTGCCTATTCAGGAGTCCCTTGGCTCTCTGGCTAGCCAGCAGTCTAATATTCTCCACCAATTACAAGCGCTGAGTGAAACCGTTAACACCTTGCTTGTAACCCCACTTACTTCAGGAGCCTCGGCCGGAGCATCACCCGCAGCCCTGGCAGGCCCCGCGCCTCCCGATCCCGCACCTCGGGAGCCCCGTCTCTCCGAACCACGGTTGTTCGATGGTAACTTCGAGGATTGTGCCACATTCATCATGCAATGTGAGTTGGTTTTTCGTCATCAACCCAGCCGATTCACTTCAAGGGGAGCCCGAGTGGCTTACATGACTAACTTGCTCTCAGGCCGGGGAGCCCAGTGGGTCACTGCCTCCTGGGCAATGGGGGCTGATTTCTGTTTTTCCTACCCAGACTTCGTGGCTGAGCTCCGCAGGGTTTTCCACCACCCAGCCCGTGGCCAGGACCCTGGAGCCCGGTTGGGCACCTTCCGGCAGGGCAGTGGCGGGGTCACCGACTACGTGCTGGAGTTCAGACTGGCGACAACGGAGAGTGGTTGGAACGATCAAGCGCTTCGTCTCACCTTCATGAGGGGGCTCAACGACGCTGTCAGGGACCAGCTCGCGACCCGTGAGGAACCTGAGTCCCTCGAGGACCTATTCAGCCTCGCCATTCGCATCGACGGACGCCTCTAGGAGAGAAGACGTGAGAGAACCCGACAGGGACCTCCAGAGGTTCTCCAGACCCCCCGTACTCGTGACGGTACTGCGGTCCGCCCTGCTCCCAACACGACTGGTGGCCCCTTCCCCTCCCGTTCGGTGCCCGGGGAGGAACCCATGCAGCTGGGACGTTCACATCTTAGCCAAGCTGAACGGGAGGCGAGGTTCAGGTCCGGCCTTTGCCTCTACTGCGGTCGGGATGGACACCGTATCGCCAACTGCCCCACCCGGCCAAAAGACCAGGCTCGCCGGGACCCCGGGAGATCCTGGTGAGCCGTTTTTCTCGTTCCCAGAGCCGTGCACCACCTAGCCGTCTGATGAGCGTCACCCTGGCCTGGGCGGACCAACGGGCCACGGTGGAGGCACTCATTGACTCGGGGGCAGACGAGAGTTTCCTAGACTTCGAGTTTGCTACCCGGGCCAACATTCCACTTGAGGACCTCGTGAGGCCATTGGAGGTATTCGCATTGGACCAACACCGCCTGGCTGACATCACTCAACGCACCTGTCCTGTCCTGCTCACCATTGCTGGTAACCACGTTGAGAGACTCCAGTTTTTTATCACCAGATCCCCTCTTGTCCCAGTAGTCCTGGGCCGGCCCTGGCTCGCGCTGCACGAGCCCCACATCGCCTGGTCCTCCGGTACCATCAGGGGGTGGAGCTCCTCCTGTCATGCCCAGTGTCTTCAGGCGGCGTCCTGTCCCTCGCCCCGGAGATCCGTTTGTGAGCCGCCTCCGGACCTCTCGACCATACCCCCCCAGTACCACGACCTCAAGGAGGTTTTCAGTAAGTCCAGGGCTCAGGCCCTTCCGCCGCACCGGCCTTACGACTGTGCCATCGACCTCCGCTCAGGGGCTCCCCTTCCCCGCAGCCGCCTCTACAGTCTGACCGTCCCTGAGAAGGCAGCGATGGATCAATATATCTCTGAGTCCTTGGAAGCAGGACTCATTCGGCCTTCCTCCTCTCCTGTGGCGGCCGGTTTCTTCTTTGTTGGGAAGAAGGACGGAGATCTTCGACCCTGCATCGACTATCGCCAGCTCAACGAGATCACCATTAAGAACAAGTACCCTCTTCCTCTCATGAACTCCACCTTCGAGCCTCTCACCCAGGCTACCGTCTTTACCAAGCTGGACCTCCGGAGTGCCTACCATCTAGTCCGTATCCGAGAGGGCGATGAGTGGAAGACCGCCTTCAAGACTCCCAGGGGCCACTACGAGTACCTGGTAATGGCGTTCGGCCTCACCAACGCTCCGGCGGTATTCCAGGCGCTCATGAACGACGTCCTTCGTGACATGCTGGAGGAGTTTGTGGTAGTATACCTAGACGACATCCTCATTTTCTCCAAGACCCTCGAGGAACACATCCAGCATGTCCGCCGTGTGCTGGAGCGCCTCCTCCACAATCGGCTCTTCGTCAAGGCAGAGAAGTGCCGATTCCACTCCGACTCCGTCGATTACCTGGGCTTCATCGTGGAGAGAGGCTTGACCCGAGCTGACCCTCGCAAGATCCGGGCCGTGGAGGAGTGGCCGGAACCCACCTCTCGGAAGGAGTTACAGAGCTTCCTCGGGTTCGCCAACTTCTACCGAAGATTCATCCGGAACTACAGTCAAGTGGCGGAACCGCTTACCAGGCTGACCTCTCCCGCCCTGCCGTTCGACTGGTCCCCAGCGGCGTGTGCTGCGTTCCGCTCCCTCAAGAAGAGGTTCACTTCCGCCCCGATCTTGCTCCATCCAGACCCCAAGAGACAGTTCATCGTAGAGGTGGACGCCTCGGATACTGGACTAGGAGCTATCTTATCCCAGCGGTCGGCAACAGACCAGAAGGTACATCCGTGCGCCTTCTACTCGCGTCGTTTCCTCCCTGCCGAGAGGAACTATGACATCGGCAATCGGGAGCTGCTGGCGGTTGTGGCTGCCTTGGAGGAGTGGCGCCATTGGCTAGAGGGGGCCGAGGAGCCATTTACCATTTGGACGGACCACAAGAACCTGACGTACATCCGTGCTTCCAAACGCCTCAATGGCCGGCAGGCAAGATGGGCCAGCTTCCTCAGTCGGTTTTGACTTCTCACTGACGTTTCGCCTTGGTTCCCGCAACACGAAGGCTGACTCCCTGTCCCGGTTACACTCCAAGGGGGCTCCAACCACTGAGGACCCGACTCCCATCCTCCCAGAGGCCAGGGTGGTAGGAGTAGTCACCTTGGGCATCGAGGGGGTGGTAAGGCGTGCCCTACGCTTCCATCGCGCTCCAGGCAATGTACCGGTTCATCGTCTCTTCGTCCCCGACTCGGTCCGGTCCCGGGTCCTCCAGTGGGGCCATACCAGCCGGTTCGCCTGCCACCCGGGCGTTCATCGCACGTTCTCCTTCCTGGCTCGTCGATTCTGGTGGCCCACCATGAGGAACGACGTCAAGGAGTTCGTACTGGCCTGCGCAGTCTGCGCCCGCAGCAAGGCCTCCCACCAGGCACCCTCCGAGCTATTGCAGCCGCTTCCCATTCTGAGCCGTCCTTGGTCACATGTGGCGCTGGACTTCGTCACGGGTCTTCCTTCTTCCCAGGGGAACACGTGCCTACTGACCGTGGTGGATCGGTTCAGCAAGGGGGTTCACCTCGTGGCCCTTCCCAAGCTTCCCTCGGCGGCCGAGACGGCGGACCTCCTGACACGCCACGTGTTTCGCCTCCATGGTTTTCCCCAGGACGTCGTCTCGGACCGGGGGCCCCAGTTCACTTCCCAGGTATGGCGGGCTTTTTGCAAGGTATTGGGGGCAATGGTCAGTCTTTCCTCTGGTTATCATCCCCAGACTAACGGACAAACGGAGAGGATGAACCAGAGTGTGGAGTCTGCTCTTCGGTGTGTGGCTGCCGAGAAACCCGCTTCTTGGAGCCGTTTCCTTCCCTGGGTCGAGTACTCCATCAACTCCATGGTCAGTTCCGCCACCGGCCTCTCACCCTTTGAGGTATCCCTGGGCTACCAACCCCCTCTTTTCCCTGCACAGGAGTCGGAGGTGGCAGTTCCCTCCGTACAGGACCACCTCGACCGGTGCCGTCGGGTCTGGGAGATCACCAGGACTGCGCTGCTCCGGTCATCGGAGCGCGCCAGTCGTGGGGCTGACCGGCGCCGGGTTCCTGCGCCGACTTACCACCCTGGGCAGAGGGTGTGGCTTTCAGCAAGGGACCTTCCACTTCGGTCCTCGGCCAAGACGCTTAACCCCCGGTTCGTCGGTCCTTTTGAGGTTCTGAAGGTACTCAGTCCGGCGGCGGTGAGTCTTAAGCTTCCTGCGTCCATGCACATTCACCCCGTTTTCCATGTGTCCCGGAATAAGCCTGTCTCTCTCAGTCCCCTGATGCCTCCTGCTCCGGAACCACCTCCTCCCGAGATGGTGGACGGTCACCCCCAGTGGCAGGTCCGCCGGTTGATGGGCGTTCGACGGCGGGGTCGGGGGTTCCAGTACCTGGTGGACTGGGAGGGGTACGGTCCGGAAGAACGGAGCTGGGTCTCCCGCCAGCTCATCGTGGATCCCGGCCTGATCACCGACTTCCATCGTGCCCATCCGGGCGAGCCGGGTCGGGCTGGTCGCCGGGTGGCTCCCGTGGAGGGGGGGGTACTGTGAGGTTTGGTCCGCTCCCCGCCACACGCTCCGTTCCTTTAAGGTACTATGTTGATTGATGCATTCCCCGCCACGTGCTCCGTTCCTTTAAGGTGCCGTGTTGATTGGTGCATTCCCCGCCACACGCTTTTGGAGCAAGTATCAATCTCATCCCGCAGCTGTCACAGTTTGTAATTAGCGCCCCTGAAGGCTTTATATACACAGACCTCCTTGCTATCGATGTTGGGTCGTTCTGGAATACAACTGCATATACCTGCCTATCCCCGTCGCTGTTCCTGTCTTCTTTCTCTCCAGGACCTTTTTGTGGAGAACCGCTGTGGAGAACCTGGTTCCCCGTTTGGAGCTGCGCCTCGTTATCTGCCCGCTTTACGCGTTGCGCTCTGGTGAGTTTTTGGAAACAGTCCTTTTGGATTATCAGTTTTTTGTGTGTTTGGTGAACACTGAAGAAATACCGTTTTTGTTTTGTACTGGACTCAGCTAAGTTGTGTGTTAGGATCAGTGATGCCGGTAACGCGTTACTAAGTAACGCGTTATTGTAATCTGATTACTTTTCCCCGAAAATAGTAATCTAACGCGTTAATCTTTAAAAGCCAGTAATCTGATTGCAGTTACTTGTCCAAGTGGCTGTGCGTTACTATTTCGTTACTATCTCATCATAAATTCATAATGCAGGCGGAATGCAGTATTTTATTTCGTTTTCGACAGTCAAAAATACATTTTGAGCTGTTTTTCTTATTATTATTATGGAGTGACGTGGTGTGGCAGTGAAAGGGTTACACAAGAATGTGTCCCGCGGCGTGACTGGACTCTCTGTCTGTGAGTGACTCTGCTTTGGCCCAATCACATTCCCCATCCACAGTCTGCGAATCAGAGGCAGAGTAGAGCGGGTCTTCACAGCACGTCATGTGACATATGCGCCAATCGTGTGACAGCAGGGCTCCGTTGTTATGTTCGTCCGAGATGTTCGTTGCGGTTTCTGTTCAGACTTCCACCCCAAAACGCTCGTTTAAACGTAGCCTCAGTCAAAATACTGTCTACCGCTAAAAACAGCACATCCAATTGCATTGAAAGCATCTGGAATCACAACACTAGCCGACGCTTCGACTAGGTACAGGAGGACTCGGAGGCCAGCCAAACAGCAAAAGAGAGAGATTGTTTCTTTCCCTATTGATTAATGTATATTTGATGGTGGCAGAGCAAAAGCTCTTATTTGCCAGATTTACAGTTAATTTACATGTTAAAGAGAGACTGATTGTATGTTTATAGAGAGACATTTATAAAAACAATTTAATAGTTACAGTTGATATAATTGAATAGTTCAGCCTGCATTTGTTAGATGTGAATAGATACACTGGTTTTGTACAACCACTGGCTGGCTGCTCTAATGCTGTGAGCATCATAGACTGTTGCTTTACCATACTTGATGGTACAGAAGCTGAAGCACTAGTTTAACAATTTACGTTATGTGCAGAGAAACAAGTTAAAAACAATTTATGCACTTTCAATAAAGCGTTTAAAAAAAACTGTTGGGGGAACGACGACGACTTCGTAACCTAGTTACTTTCAAAGTAACTAAGTTACTCTGATAATCAAGTAATCAGTAAAGTAACTTGGATTACTTTTTAAAGGAGTAATCAGTAATCAGTAATCGGATTACTTTTACAAGTAATCTGTGGCATCACTGGTTAGGATAACACTGAAGAATTCCGTTTTGTTTCGCACTGGACTCAGCTAATTTGTGTGTTAGAATAACACTGAAGAATACCGTGTTGTTTTTCACTGGACTCAGCTAACTTGTGTGTGGTACACCGAAGATCAAGTCACTTGGGATTAATACTGGACTCAGTCACCTCTCTGCCTCTGTGTGTTCGTTGGGCTGTTTCTGATTTCTCTCTCTCTCCGTTTTTCCACCGTGAGTGAAAGCTGGGAGTATCTGCAGAGCCGCTACAACGTCACATGCCAATTCCTCACCACTATCTACTGGGAGTATCTGCAGAGCCGCTACATCGTCACATGCCAGATCCCCGTTTGTTTGATTACTGTACCTCATCCATCTTGTGACTCTGTAAATAAATACGCCCTAGCTTTTGGCTAACTCTGAACTTCCTGTCTGTGCCGTTGCGTTTGAGGTCGGTTCCAAACCATAACACATTAGCTGCACTCATAGGAGCCTGCATGTTGATGTAGCCTCATAAAGCTAACATTATAGCTGCACTCATAGGATGTTGATGTAGCCTCATAAAGCTAACATATGCTGCACTCATAGGAGCATGTTGATGTAGCCTCATAAAGCTAACAAGAGTATATGTAATACTGTGGTTATGGCATCTATAGTTAGCAGCTCATAGCTAACATAATACTGTGGTTAAGGCCTGCAGCAGCTCAGTAGCTAACATAACAACACTGTAGTTAAGGCCTTTAACCAGCAGCTCAGTAGCTAACATAACAACTGTGGTTAAGGCCTTTAACCGCAGCTCAGTACGCTAACATAACAATACTGGTTACTGATTTATTATTTACATTGAAAAGATACAGAGATAATTTGTTAAAGCTGGACCAGCACACTACACCTAGGTTAGTAAATCCTAGGCCCCATCCACTCCCTCTGCTAAAGCTCCACTCCTGCACTAAAGTCGGGGATTCAGTTGGACTCAGATCTGCTGCGTTCCCCCCTACCGCTGGTGACAGTGTGTACATCTACTCTCATAAAGTAGGGAATCCACCCTGCTACACAAACATAACAAAACACACTGGTCAGACTACTGCTTGACCTTACTCCTAGAACCCACCTCACCCCTGCCCACTTTGACAACCTAGGATGGCTAGTAGACGACAGAGTACAGCAACTTGCAATGGGCCTGGTCTACAAGATACACTATACGACCAAGGTACCCGGTGTACATGTCAAAATACTTCCCAAAGGTCAGTGAATACCACAACCACAACACAGGGAGCTCCACAAATCATGTTAAACCCAGATTCGGCTAACAGGGGAGCTAACAGGGGAGCTAAAGAGGCTAACAGGGGAGCTAACAGGGGAGCTAACAGCCACAGCTAAAGAGGCTAACAGGGGAGCTAACAGGGGAGCTAAAGAGGCTAACAGGGGAGCTAACAGGGGAGCTAACAGCCGCAGCTAAAGAGGCTAACAGGGTATGGGGGTAGATTTCTATCAAAAATAAACAAACGCAAAAGTAGAATCCACAATCGTAAAGTAGAATCCACAATCGTAAAAACTATCCACACAATCATAAAAACGATCCACACAAACACACCTCTCAATTTGTGTTTCATAAATCATAAAAACACGCTTGATTTGTTTATATTTACGTACGGAATTCTAAAAACAGCTTGATCTGCTTAGATTTACGTACGGAATTATAAGGACACACTTGATCAACTTGGAGTTACGTACGGAATTTTGAGACAAATATTTCGCTGTTTTCCCCGTGGGGATTCGTGTGTGACGCTTCTTCTTCTTAGAGGTCCATCAAAAATAAACAAATGCAGAAGTAGAATCCACAATCGTAAAAACGATCCACACAAACACACCTCTCAATTTGTGTTTCATAAATCATAAAAACACGCTTGATTTGTTTATATTTATGTACGGAATTCTAAAAGTTACGGACAGAATTTTAAGTTACGGACAGAATTTTGAGACAAATATTCCACTGTTTTCCCCGGCGGGGATTCGTGTGTGAAGCTTCTTCTTCTTCGGCGCTACCGAACACGGCCTGAGGTGTCTCTGGCTCATGAACGCTACCAGTGGCCAAAATTGCACATTATCTTTAGCCATCATTAGGCATCAACATTTCATTATGAAAATGAATGCTCAAAGTATATATAGTACCATTTTGAAGATAACAAATAGGGCTTTCAAATGATATAAAATATCTGTATGATTATCATGATTATTATTATTAATATCTTTCATATTTGATACAGAAATTATTACAAAAATCTTGTCCGGGGCCACCACATTTCAACAAACTGCATTTTCAACCACTTTACTGACAAGCTAGCAGGAAACTTAGATGGTAAGGGATATAGACAATTATGTGGGCAATATAGAACAGCTGATATAATTTATTGTTCAAAAGTTATGATAATTATAGTGATAGTAATAAAACAATTCCGTCTGAAAATTTACTTGAATGGGTTTATGATGAATATCTGTTTGTGGGTATGCTCAAAGTAATATATTATTCATATCTTTCATATTTGATACAGAAATTATTACAAAAATCTTGTCCGGCCACCACATTTCAACAAACAACTGCATTCTGAATTAATTTAGCCTTGTAGTTTCTAATCCCATCGTTTATTAGTTATATTTGTATTGATTAAACATAAGTCAGTTACTGTACATGTCAAATATGCTAAGGTGATTAGCTTTAACTTATTGCTTATGGAGCAGTGTCCCCATTTATCCCAGATGAGTTGATGAACACTCACTGCAGCTTTATTATCTAAGAAATACATACAGTATATAATAATTGTAAAGTGTTTTTTGATGTTTGTGTAAATATAATATAATATATAATCTATAAATGCTAAATGATCTGATAAAGTATACAGTATTCACATGAGGTGCTATAGGTTCCTAGTTGGAGGTCTGGTAGCAGTCCCTGCCCACTGTTGTGGAGTCTGATGGCCGCTGGTATGAAGGACTGGCCGAGGTGGTGAGTGTGGGGGGGGGGGGGGGCTTCTAATCTTGACTAGCTCGTCATAGAGGGGGTGGGAGGGATTCTCCAGGATAGCAGCCAGCTTCCTTCTCATCCTCCTCTCTGCCTTTAGATTGGCAAGAGTATAGGGTTTTAGGATGAGGTGGTCATATAAGTTCCTTGGGGTACTCCTGAACAATAAACTGGACTGGTCGGACAACACAGAGGCCCTCTACAGGAAGGGACAGAGCAGACTGTTCTTCCTGAGGAGACTCCGGTCCTTCAATGTTTGCAATAGACTGCTGCAGTCATTCTACCAGTCTGTAGTGGCCAGCGTCCTCTTCTATGCTGTGGGGGCTACATCAAATCGAGGGAATTTGAATTTGAATATGATTACAGAAATTAATGAAAGAAATGATTATCACTAAAGTGCTATCTGTTGCAGCTGCAGTTTTCCCTAAAAATACCATATTTGGATAAGTTGGACAATTTCTCAAAACTGAAAATCATTCTTTTTAAAATAGTCTTTAGTAGCTTTTTCATTTGTTTATTGGACAAGTCCGGCAGAGAGGAAGGATGGGAGAGAGATATGGGGGAAGAAATTCAGCAAAGGTCAGGACGGCCACGTTGCACTGCAGCAGTTACATGGTGCACCACCCTGGCGCCCTGAAAATCATTATTTAATAAAACACAGAAAAGTTTAAGTTCAAGTTCGTTTATTATTTGTCATACAGACAGAATACCTTGCATGAAATGTTTCTTTCTGTTCTGCTCCTGAGAGTGTGCTAGACAATAACAGATAAATAGAAAGTCAAGAGTCAAATAAAACAAGTGTAAACAACAATTGTTCAGTATACCTCTATTTACAGTATGTACATCTGGTACAAAAATGGTGAGGTGGGATGCATGTTTTTATGATTTATGAAATACAGATTGAGTGGTGTGTGTGTGGATCGTTTTTACGATTGTGGATTCTAAAAGGATCACCAAGTTACTCTGGATAAAGAACCCCTTTACAGACAACATTGAGACAAAGCTTCCCGACACATCTCCATCCAAACTCTTGGCAGAACTAATTTAAATTTAAATCTCATCTGATACCACCTGGAGAGCTCGTTTCAGTGAAGTGCCCCTGGAAACATTTTTGTCTGAGTGTGGTGCTGAGTACCAAGTATCTCATGATGCAGCAGTTAAAAGGGGACATGCATTGCTATTCCTTGCACTATTTGGGCAACTTTACACAATTCCTGTCAGTCTATGGAAGACATCTGTAAGGTTTATTTAAAAAATAAAATCAGTTTTATAGGCCAAGTCATATTCTTATTTTAACCTCCACTGTATTTTTTTTAATAGCGTTAGCGTTTTAAGGGAGCCTACTTGTAGAGCCTACTGTCCTGACTTATTTTTTTCTTTTTAAGTTTTAAAGTTAAATGCATCAATCTGGTGCACTTTGAGAGCAAAATTAAAAGGCTATGATCTATGATGAACGTTGTGCTCGAAACACAAAATCGACTAGAGACTACATTTGAGCCATCAAAGAAATTAAGCAAAAGTGGTTACCTGTGTTGAACTAGTTTATTTTTTAGAAAATTAAAATAGACTGGATTACTATTACGACTACTACCAATACTACTGATACATTCCTATTGGGAAACTTTAAAAAAATCAAAATATTATATAAATATATATATAAAATGTACAGAAATCAGTCTCAAGACGGAACGCTTTAATGCCTGTATATATAATATACGAAAAGAAAACGTTAAACTCTGGTTACCTGATCAGCTTGTGATTTGTGTCTATGTGCACAAGGTACTTTGGACAGGGCACAGAGTATGTACGCCTGATGACGCATCCCAACTGAGTCATTCTGGACAAAACCCCAAGACTGTCCACACGGTGCATGGATGCTCTGACTCTGTCCCATTGCAGACGGTGTCCCTGTGCCTGCAGACTCCCTTTCACAAGTCGATAGCCGACATGGGGCATCCTCGTCTTAATTTCTGTGACCATTGCATCCAGCTCTTCATCGGTACAGGTGGTGTACAATGCCCTGACTGATATGTTGTTGTCTTGCATCCTTCTGTAGAGGGTGGCATATGACACCCCCAACAAATTGGCGATGCAAGCCACAGGCAGCCCTATCTCAAGGAGATTAACCAAGCGATCCATGTCGACTACTACCCTTGGGCGTCCAGGTCCAGGTCCTCTTTCCAGGTGTATCTCTGGAGGTGGCAGTTGGTTTTGTCTGTGTCTCTGAATCATGTTGTGCAGCTCTGTCAAACATTCCATAAACCCCTCAGACATTTGAATGTGCTGTGATATGGCATCAATAAAAACCATTTCCTGACTGCACACAAACTCAAGATAGTCGATATCCAGTGGTGGGTGCTGGAGCACGTGTGAAAGGCGGTCTTGCAACCTCGCCATGATGTGCTGTTTTAACAATTCCTACGGAGAAAGGAAAAACCTGAGAGGGGACAATTCAACTTTGCTATATTTTACACTATATGTAAAGAAAATCTCCTTTTGTATTTACCTATATATAATCCCTTCTGCTTGAATGAGGGTAAGCTAATATTAATATGGCTCTCCAACAATAATTTACAATCTGATTAAGATAAGATAATCCTTTATTGATTCCCTTGGGGGAAATTCGGGTGTAAAAAAAACATGGGGGGGGGGTGGCATACAGGGTGGGGGATCCGGGGATGCATAGCTTCACAATACAAATACAATATAGTAATATAAAAAGTACAAACACAAGATAGTCCAGTGGTGAGAGTCCAGTGATATGAGTCTCTAGTGCAAAGAAACAAGATAGTCGGTATGGTGATGTGAGTCTCTAGTTCTCGTATATAAATAAAGTCATCCACCCCAAATATTTCCCTAAACGTGTATAAATTATTAATCTGAATCCATTTAGCCTTGTCGTTTTCTAATCCCATAGTTTATTTGTTCTATTTGTGTTGATTAAACATAAGTCAGTTACTGTACATGACACTGTACAGTACATGTCAAATATGCTAACGTAATTAGCTTTAACGTATTGCATACAGTTATTGTGGGCTACACCTGCATGCTATTGATTGATTGATAACGTTATTAACAGATTTTCAATTCATCATAACATGTGACCAGCTAGCTACACAATTAGCTAGCTGAAGCTACCAATGTAGGTATTCATATACCCTGTTTGCCCATCATATATTTACTGTACTTACCCATCCAGCTTGCTGGTTCCTGGCACCGTGCTCCATTACAGCATGGATTATATACCTGTATACTATAGCGTTGAGGCGATTGATATAACTAATTACCTCGTCCTCTAGACCTCCTACTACACGGCTAGCCAGATGAAGGCATATAAGAGTCAGGAGGCTTATAGCTATTTGGTGTGTGGTTGGGTCAACGACCTCAGATCAAAAGCAGCATTGAATGACTGTCGTCTTGTTTTTGCGCGGGTGAGTAAATCTACTTGAGAATCACTCTTTTATATTGCTATTTCAACTCTAATGTACATGGATACACCACTGGCGTCAGTCAGGCTATGCGCTAAACGTTAGCTACTATTTTCTACCTTGCCACTAGGTCAACCATTCTCAGAGGTCTGGTGCAACACCGCTAAAAACGTGGATCGTGGCGAAACGAAATGGAGAAGTTGTCACAGCACATTGTGATTGTATGGCTGGGTAAGTCATCATAATAATGCAAGGCATGTTTAACTACATATCACTGTTGTAAAATGATGCTAAGCTGCCATGAAGGTGTCTGATGGTGGCCAGACGTCCAGAACAACGAGCAGTTGTCCCGAATCCTCTCCTGTTTATCCCGATAATTATCCTTTGATTGATTGATTGAAAATGTTATTAACAGATTGCAGAATGGGTACAATACAGTACGGCTCAATACACACAATTGTTAAGGGGATGCATACCAGAGAAAGACTTTTGTCTTGTTTACATCAGGGTCCCCCATTTTCAATTCACCATGACATGGTAGACAGTTACTGTACTGTTGCATCTCTAGACATTTATGACATACCAGATCTACAAATCTACCAACAGATTGTCAGAATCCTGCTCGCATGTTGGAGCAGTTCTGTTCGCCATTGAAGTGGGTGTTAAAATGAGAGAGACTGAGTCCTGCACTATGGAAAAGTGCAAGTGGTTAATGCCATCACATGTCAAAAAGGTAATCAAATGCACGTAATTTACTTTTGTTTCAGTGTGGGGTACATTTAAAACGTTTATATTCTCTATGCCTCTCGCGCTTTCAGATTCCTGCCGCTCCAGTTGCGATGATAGACTTTTCATCAGCAAAATCTAAGAAGCAAAAACTAGATCATGCCATTGCAGGGAGGACAGGTGAGCAGAGGTGTACAGTACTGAATGCAAAATACCTGTGCAATAATATGTTTCCTAATAATAATAATATGTTTAAGTTTCACTTTAAAGCTGTGCAATATCTGTCTTATAGAGAAACAAACACCTGAGAGTTCCACAGTCCAGTGTCCAAGAGTGAAGCAAGGATCAGAAACGTATAGTCAGTTTTTCCAGGCTTTACACCTAGACTCCCCAAAAAGTGCTGCACTGATGTCCAGGTCACCATATTGCAGAGAATGTGTCCCAAAGTCTGTGAGCAAGCTACCTAAACCACTAACTGCATATAGGACACCAGAGACACTGCAGCTACCTCCAACAGAGTTGCAGAAAGCATGCCAGGATTTCAGACAGGAAGAGCTAACACAGTCACAGGTACAGGCAGTAGAGGAGGAGACCAGAAACCAGAGCTCATCAACAATCTGGTTCCGCCAAAGAGCAGGAAGGATAACAGCCTCTAAACTGAAGCAGGTTCTACACACAAGTATTTCACAGCCGTCAAAGTCCTTGGTCAAGTCCATATGCTACCCAGAGGCACACAAGCTCTCTACAGCTGCAACAAGGTATTTATTAGGGGAAAGTAATTGCAAGACAAGGACATCTGCAATTGACCTATTATGACACATAGGTTAGGGCTGGCTAGGAGTATGTTTAATCTTTGAGGTCTGGAGTAGGATGATGTAAACCAGTGCACTACAATTGTCCCTATAAATGCTGACCTACATCACATTTAGTAAATCAGTTACTAATTATGGTTGTACAACTCTCTCTTCCTATTGCTACTTGTATGCATTACAGGTATGGATGTAAATATGAGGCAACAGCCAGAAGACAATATGAACAACTGCAAAGTGTGGACCATGAGGGTTTCTCCTGCATGGACAGTGGACTTTGGCTGAATCAGAAGTGGCCATACATGGGAGCCTCACCAGATGGAATTGTCACATGCGCCTGTCATGGAACTGGGGTTTGTGAGATAAAGGTCCCAGCTATTTCTTCAGTATGGATTTGGATATGCATTTACAGTACCATTCATGTGTTGACGTCCTCAATAACACAGTAGAGCAGGTGTATTGGCATTGTGACTAATGGAACTGGGATTTGTGAGAAGAGTAACCTAGTACTTTGTAATTCAATGCACAGTTTATGTTCCTACATGTTGTAAAGACATAGAAACATCACATGGTGCATGAGAGAAATTAACAGATCTTGAAGCTGAACATTTGAAAAGGAGATACTATGCAGAAGAAGTGACTATTTTCATTGTGAACTTTTAGTGCCCACACAGCAAACGGGAGGAGGCCAATCTACGCCTGTGTGCTGGAGACCAGGGCTTCTGTCTCATCTTCGATGGGGACGATGTGAAACTGGACAGGAAGCATGCATACTACTACCAAGTACAGGCTCAGCTCCACATTGTGGGTGCTGACTATTGTGCCTTTGTAGTGTGGAACACAAATGACATCTTTGTAGAGAGGATTTTGCCTGATGCGGAACTCTGGGTCAATGTCATTCCCAAAGTTCAAGAGTTCTTCAGACACTGTGTTCTTCCTGAAGTGTTGGGACAGCACTTCACAAAGTGAACCAAATCATGTTTGAAATGTTTGTCTTTAATCTGTGCATATTCCTGTAATAAATTGTAAATAAATGGTAGTTTATAGAACATGAATATCACAACAGGTCAAAATCTTATAGCTTTAGTTATATAGGCACAAATAAAACAAATTGATATCTGAAATATATAGGTAGTTTAGGTTAATTAATTGTTTCTTTTGTTTGTGTAGTTATTCCTAGGTTGTTATATTTTTGTTGTTAACCACCCTGATCAAAATAAACCTTCTAAAGGGCTTCACATCACTTGTTGCTGGTGGTTCTTGGGAGCTGGGAAGAGGGGTTACATTTCCATGTTGTGCCTGGGTTTCCCCTAGGCCGTTTCCTCTGAAAACTACTACATGATATTCACTCAAATGGTCACATGTTGTGAAGAAAGAAAGCGACCAAGTTGGACCATTTTTTCCAGGTGTAAGCTACATCCTACTACAAGCACCCAGTATTTTCATTGTGACTACATAGACAGTGAATATGATTTTCTCAAAACAAAGATAATTTAATAACGGATTCAAACATTGTTTAACTACAAACAACCATTCAAATCTAATTAGAACTGATTTAAAAATGACAAAGATTAATTGAATGAAATTAATACATTTTTATTTCAATAAAATAATAATGACAGACAGGTAGAGGGAGACATATACATATATTTGAAATATTATTATTCAATATTATCATTAAACTATTTGTAGTCCGGGCTAGAACTACGCACACCCGTTAGTGGAGGTCGGAGAAAACATCGACCCATTATTTATAATCATAAATCTACCTCAAATCATTCAATGCAAAACTATGCAGGGCATGCATCTTATTTTCCTATTTGACCTTTGGATGAATAGAATATTGCTTACTCCAGTGGGACAACAGAGTCCGAAAGATTGGATAATGCACAGCAAATTACTCCAATCTTATCAATCAGCGCCAGTGACTCGCCTGTTTTTACAGCCATGTGTTCAACGGGCAGGGTACTCTGCAGAATTTGGTACTTTCTTCTCACTAATCCTATGACCCTTTCCACGTGAATATGCACATTAGCGAGTTTTCTTGTTTGCTCAACTTCATATGCAGATAGCTGGCTCTTCCCTTTTGTGAAAGCAGGCATCTTCAATGAAGCACAGTAAAACCCTACACTATCCCCTATAGTAAACCCACGGTCTGCCAGAACAATGTCTCCGGGTAACAAATTATTTAGAAGGCTACTCTCTTAGGCGGTTAGGTGGCCGAGCGGAGATTGCGTTCGTCACCAGCCCCGGAGCTGTGAGCTCGATTCGCCTGTTCGAATCCAGCTCACAGCTCCGGGGTTGTCACCAGCTTGGCTGGCCGTCTGCACTGATACAATTGGCTGTATCAGAGGGTGGGAGAAGCTGGCGGGGTGGGTCCGGGTCGTTGTAAACAGCGACTCCTACAGTTCGGTCGGGGCGCCTGCTAAGCACGGATTGGACGTGAGGGGGATAGTGTGGTCCTCCCACACGCTACGCCCTCTCAATGAGAATCCGCGCTGCCAGGTGAAAAGAAGCGGTGATTGGCTGGACGTGTGTCGGAGGAAGCACGTGGTAGCCTCCACTCTCCCAGATGATCTGACTGTGGGGGGTAAGTGCGCAGCGATCAGGAAGGGACTGGGAATTGGCATACGACTAACATTGGGATGGGAGAAAATCGGAGGAAAATGGAGGGGGAAAAAGACAAAAAAAAAAAAAAAAAAAGAAGGCTACTCTCTTCAGTTATCTGCTTGTCACTCACTCTCCCTCCCCAAGCACGAGAGATGTATGTGACATATCCTTGAGGAGCAATGCCAATGAGAAATTTAACTGTGTTATGGTGTTTATAATTGGACCAGGTTTGTGCTCTTGCCAGCAAATTAGATGGCCTTTCAAGGAAAACTTCAAAACAGTCCACTAGTACGGCAACCTTACACCCAAATGCTTGCCTGAATGACATTGGCATTGTAGCTTGCAGCACCTCTCGCTCTGGCCACTCTATTATAAACTCTAATCTTTCATGAAGTATGCCAATTATCTTGTGCCAAATTCGAGAAACAGTGGAACAGGAAACATTGAACCTGAAGGCCAAATCTTGGAGTGGAAGGTTTAGTCTCAACCGAATTAAGACCAACATGAACTGTTTAAATTTGGAGAGCCAATAGTTGATGTGTGGCTCACATAGCTGAAACACTTGCATCAAAACTAAGAAATTGGGCAATCCTGTGTAAAATTTTGTCTTCTCTTCGTTGTTCTGAAAAGCATCTGGACTAAATTCCCTGTCCAGTACTTTTTTCCTGAGGTCACTCAGCTCCACTACGGAGTGATTCAGAACATCCTCCATCTTCTCAAGATCCTCCATAGTCAGGTCTGTCTGGCAGCCTGCATCTACATAGAATATATTTGGCAAAGGGGATAAGAGGGGAAAAGATAGTTTAGTTATATAATTTACAAATTGTATAAAGGTGGTGGTAATTATTTTGGTTAAATTATGATGTAAACAAGTGACATACATAGTTGTCAAAATACATTTAATTTAATTTACTCTTGTCTGTCTCTCTCCCACACACACTCTGTCTCTCTCTGTCTGTCTGTCACACACTCTGTCTCTCCCCCTTTCTGTCTGTCTCTCTCCCACACTCTCCCCTTTCTGTCTGTCTCTCTCACACACACTCTGTCTCTCTGTCTGTCTCTCTCCCACACACACTGTCTCTCTGTCTGTTTGTCTCTCTCCCACACACACTCTCTCTGTCTGTCTCTCTCCCACACACACTCTGTCTCTCTCTCTGTCTGTCTCTCTCTGTCTGTCTCTCTCCCACACACTGTCTCTCTGTCTGTTTGTCTCTCTCCCACACACACTCTCTCTCTGTCTGTCTCTCTCCCACACTGTCTGTCTGTCTCTCTCCCACACTCTGCCCCTTCTGTCTGTCTCTCTCCCACACACACTCTGTCTCTCTCTCTCTCTGTCTGTCTCTCTCCCACACTCTCCCCCTTCTGTCTGTCTCTCTCCCACACATATGATGTAAACAAGTGACATACATAGTTGTCAAAATACTTAATGTAACATTGGCTACATGAAAGCTCCTCCATGCATTATATTTAATTTACCTTTGTGGTATTCCGATGCTGGGCTCTGTGAGCCCTCACCGAGGTCCAGCAATGCCTCTGCTGCATCGGTGCAGGTCTCATCTGCTTTTCTGGACCTCAACCTTTCCTCACGTTGACATGATGCCTCTGTCATTGGTTTACCTTGCTGGTAACCAAGGTTAACTGTAGGAGCCCAGTCTGGAGAGTCTACATCGTTGGCAGCACTCGGGCAGCCTGAATAAAAAAAAATAGCAAAGTGATAAACACCCAACAATGACAGCAAAGAGGGATAACAGTTAGTAGTTTCGGTCCTAAGAGATCGTTGAAAACCACTGGCCGTGATAGCTAGCTAATGTTAGCATTGCTAAAAACAGACACCGGAAGAGATAGCGTCAGCTATCTAGCTGCGAAACACAAACACACAGGGTGATATCACAGATGTAACGTTAGCTATATGTTTCCAGCAATATTGCCTCCTGGTCTGTATTTTTGTCAGTTTTATCCAGCTATGTAAGTAGCTAAATTACTGCCTTACCTTTCACAAAGTGGTCACTGCATATACGCGCGTTGTCTGATTCGGCTCCTCCAGACCTCAACCGGAGATTTCGGATCCACGCCTGCCGCCGTTTTTCTGTGACTTTTTTAAACTTCTCCCCTTTATGTATAACCACTTTCGGGACTCGAAAGTACCCCTTGTTTTTTTCCCGATTCGATCGATCGGTTGGTACAGCCGTAAACCGTGCAAAACTTTGGCATTTTAATCAGAGAGTAAAGATAATGTGCGATTTTGGCCACTGGTAGCGCTCATGAGCCAGAGACACCTCGGGCCGTGTTCGGTAGCGCCGAAGAAGAAGAAGCTTCACACACGAATCCCCGCCGGGGAAAACAGTGGAATATTTGTCTCAAAATTCTGTCCGTAACTTAAAATTCTGTCCGTAACTTTTAGAATTCCGTACATAAATATAAACAAATCAAGCGTGTTTTTATGATTTATGAAACACAAATTGAGAGGTGTGTTTGTGTGGATCGTTTTTACAATTGTGGATTCTACTTCTGCGTTTGTTTATTTTTGATGGACCTCTAAGAAGAAGAAGCGTCACACACGAATCCCCACGGGGAAAACAGCGAAATATTTGTCTCAAAATTCCGTACGTAACTCCAAGTTGATCAAGTGTGTCCTTATAATTCCGTACGTAAATCTAAGCAGATCAAGCTGTTTTTAGAATTCCGTATGTAAATATAAACAAATCAAGCGTGTTTTTATGATTTATGAAACACAAATTGAGAGGTGTGTTTGTGTGGATCGTTTTTATGATTGTGTGGATAGTTTTTACGATTGTGGATTCTACTTTACGATTGTGGATTCTACTTTTGCGTTTGTTTATTTTTGATCGAAATCTACCCCCATAACAGGGGAGCTAACAGGGGAGCTAAAGAGGCTAACAGGAGAGCTAACAGGGGAGCTAAAGAGGCTAACAGGGGAGCTAACAGGGGAGCTAACAGCCGCTGCTAAAGAGGCTAACAGGGGAGCTAACAGGGGAGCTAAAGAGGCTAACAGGAGAGCTAACAGGGGAGCTAACAGCCGCAGCTAAAGAGGCTAACAGGGGAGCTAACAGGGGAGCTAAAGAGGCTAACAGGAGAGCTAACAGGGGAGCTAAAGAGGCTAACAGGGGAGCTAACAGGGGAGCTAACATGGGAGCTAAAGAGGCTAACAGGGGAGCTACTAACTAAGTCTCTGCTTCAGAAAGGTTTAGCCCAATATACAGAATTGCTAATTGTACATTACCTTTTACAGTAAAACTGAACATGAAAGTCATGCATCCCATACATGAGTACATCTGAAACACATTAAATTAGAGGCACAACATTTCTGCAGAAAATTATCTGCTTATATAAGTACACATATCATCTAATGAAATATTAAGTGTTTTATAGACAATACAGCTAACTTTATACAGTTTAAAGGAACACGCCAACATTTTGGAAAATTCGCTCAGTCTTAGCACAATGATAGCCTAGCTTAGCACAATGAATGGAAGCGGGCATGACTGGTTAGCCTAGGCATTGTCCAACTAACACCTCTCCCGACGGCTACCCAGTCATGTCCGCTTCCATTCATTGTGCTAGGCTAACATGCAGCTTAGCTAGCCTACAGTCACACGAGTCTCCAAGTCACACGAGTCTCCAAGTCACATAAGTCACACAAGTCTCCAAGTCACACAAGTCACACGAGTCTCCAAGTCACACAAGTCTCCAAGTCACACAAGTCACACGAGTCTCCAAGTCACACAAGTCTCCAAGTCACACAAGTCACACGAGTCTCCAAGTCACACAAGTCACACGAGTCTCCAAGTCACAAGAGTCTCCAAGTCACACGAGTCTCCAGGTCACACAAGTCTCCAAGTCACACGAGTCTCCAAGTCACACAAGTCTCCAAGTCACACAAGTCACAAGAGTCTCCAAGTCACGCGAGTCTCCAGGTCACACAAGTCTCCAAGTCACACGAGTCTCCAAGTCACACAAGTCACACGAGTCTCCAAGTCACACAAGTCTCCAAGTCACACGAGTCTCCAAGTCACACAAGTCTCCAAGTCGCACAAGTCACATGAGTCTCCATGTCACACAAGTCTCCAAGTCACACGAGTCTCCAAGTCACACGAGTCTCCAAGTCACACAAGTCTCCAAGTCACACGAGTCTCCAAGTCACACAAGTCACACGAGTCTCCACCAAGTCACAAGAGTCTCCAAGTCACACGAGTCTCCAGGTCACACAAGTCTCCAAGTCACACGAGTCTCCAAGTCACACAAGTCTCCAAGTCACACAAGTCACACGAGTCTCCAAGTCACACAAGTCTCCAAGTCACACGAGTCTCCAAGTCACACAAGTCATACGAGTCTCCAAGTCACACAAGTCTCCAAGTCACACGAGTCTCCAAGTCACACAAGTCTCCAAGTCACACAAGTCTCCAAGTCACACAAGTTACACAAGTCTCCAAGTCACACGAGTCTCCAAGTCACACAAGTCTCCAAGTCACACAAGTCACACGAGTCTCCAAGTCACACAAGTCTCCAAGTCACACGAGTCTCCAAGTCACACAAGTCTCCAAGTCACACAAGTCACACGAGTCTCCAAGTCACACAAGTCTCCAAGTCACACAAGTCTCCAAGTCACACAAGTCTCCAAGTCACACAAGTTACACAAGTCTCCAAGTCACATGAGTCTCCAAGTCACACAAGTCTCCAAGTCACACAAGTCACACGAGTCTCCAAGTCACACAAGTCTCCAAGTCACACAAGTCACACGAGTCTCCAAGTCACACAAGTCTCCAAGTCACACGAGTCTCCAAGTCACACAAGTCTCCAAGTCACACAAGTCTCCAAGTCACACAAGTTACACAAGTCTCCAAGTCACACGAGTCTCCAAGTCACACAAGTCTCCAAGTCACACAAGTCACACGAGTCTCCAAGTCACACAAGTCTCCAAGTCACACGAGTCTCCAAGTCACACGAGTCTCCAAGTCACACGAGTCTCCAACAATACGTGGTTAATGCCTTTAACCAGCAGCTCACTGCATAGTGCACTTTAAAGATAATTAGATTAGTATCTTTGTGAGGTTACTTTATTATTTACATTGAAAATATACAGAGATAATTTGTTAAAGCTGGACCAGCGCACTACACCTAGGTTAGTAAATCATAGGCCCCATCCACTCCCTCTGCTAAAGCTCCACTCCTGCACTAAAGTCGGGGATTCAGTTGGACTCAGATCTGCTGCGTTCCCTCCTACCTGGTGACAGTGTACATCTCATAAAGTAGGGATAATCCACCCTGCTACACAAACATCTCAAAACAAACTGGTCAGACTACTGCTTGACCCACCGAGCCACCCGAACAACTGCCTCTTTGAACTGCTGCGGTCAGGCAAGCGATACCGGAGTCTTAAGGCGAGCACAGAAAGACTCAGAAGAAGCTTCTATCCCCAGGCCATCAGGCTGCTAAACGAACAATAAACACTATGCAACAACCATCAAATGCACACAGCACACACACCCACACGCACACACTCACTCAAACAAACAACACACTGCAGCACCCACTCTCCACACTTTAGATCACACAAACACACTTTACACTTTATATTTATTGATAAAGGGTTTGCACTACAACTCGTACACCTACTGTGAATTGTACCTAAATTGCACCTCGTCCCATTTCTGCCTTGCACTATATAGTATTGTATATTAGTACACTGCACAGTATTGTATATTGTATGGTAACTCAGTTACGTCGATTCTGCATCGAACATTGTACATATGTCTAAACTGAACACTGTGACCTCATTTTTTTACCTTCTAATTTTACTATGTTATTTTATTTCATACTTATCTTGTCTTGCACAGTCTCTGGAGCGTAACAGTAAGAAGCATTTTGTATAAAAGTATTCTGTACTTCTGTATGACAACTATTAAAGAAACTTGAAACTTGAAACTTGACCTTACTTCTAGAACCCACCTCGCCCCTGCCCACGTGACAACCTAGGATGGCTTAGAGTAGACGACAGAGTACAGCAACTTGCAATGGGCCTGTCTACAAGATACATACACGACCAAGGTATATGTGTACATGTCAAAATACTTCCCAAAGGTCAGTGAATACCACGACCACAACACCATGGGAGCTCCACAAATCATGTTAAACCCAGATTCGGCTCAAACAGGGACTAAACACGTTTCGCAATTATGCCACATCAATGTGGAACGCCCTACCCAAAGCTGTAAAGGAATGTGAATCACTACCCACTTTAAAAACACTCTCAAAGAACACCTACGGGAGACTGCAATTCGAAACTGGCCCCTGTAAATGTCCTAACCCAACCCCCTCCAATGTACAGTAAAGTACCAAACATGGTTTTGTCAATATTCCAATGTACAGTTGTGCTTGTGCAGTTGTACAGTGTCCCCCACCCACCCCTCCTACCCAACCTACCCCCCCCCCCCCACCTATAATGTACAGTTCTACGTCAAATATATACTCTCTTTTCTAGAGAATCAAGCCATCCTGACTCAGGCGCTCAAAAAGTGTGCGGAGGTGAACCATGTGTTCAGCCCTGGAGGAGCTGGCGATGAGGATGTCATCTAAATAAATGAACAGGAAAGGCAGGTCCCTTAACACACTGTCCTGTGACTGCACCGGCACCTGGTGATAACCACGAACCAGGTCCACTTTAGAAAATATGACCTTCCCCGCAAGGCGAGATGAAAAGTCCTGAATGTGTGGTATAGGATAGCGGTCAGGGGTCGTAGCATCATTCAGGCGGCGATAATCACCACACGGGCGCCAACCTCCGGCGGCCTTTGGCACCATATGGAGTGGCGAGGCCCAGGGGCTATTGGACCGGCGCACTATGCCGAGGCACTCCATCGCCTCAAACTCCGCTTTAGCAATAGCCAGTTTACCTGGATCCAGGCGCCGTGCACGGGCATGTACTGGCGGGCCTGCAGTCGGTATATAATGTCCCACACCGTGCTTAGCTGTAGCTGCTGAAAAAGTTGGCATGGTAAGAACTGGGAACTCAGCCAACATACTCGAGAACTCAGAGGCAGTAAGGGTACTGGACAGCCTTGAGGAGCTAGAACCACTGAGTTCACATGGGAATGAGCTAAAAGTCTCTGCGCTGACCAAGCGCCGGTTTTTAATGTCCACTAGCAGCCCATGGGCACACAAAAATTCTGCACCTAACAATGGGTTAGACACCTCAGCGGTAACAAACGTCCATGAGAAATGCTGTCCCTCCAAACAGAATGTCACATGCCGTTCACCATAGGTCCGTATGGGACTGCCGTTGGCCGCCTCTAGTGGTGAACCCCGTACTCTGGCTTGTATATCCAAAACAGATGCGGGTAAAACGCTCACAGTGGCCCCAGTGTCGCACAAAAAACGCCGCCCAGAAAGTGTGTCTCTAATAAATAATAAACTGCCTTCATGGCCAACACTCATGGCAGCTAGCGAGTGCTGGCCCTCTCGTTTCCCGACACCTTGGCATGGGGGTAGTTACATGGGGGTAGGCATTTTTTAGCCTTAGAGCCAAACTGTGCATGGTAGAAACACATACCTGTGGGCTTTTGTCTCTGGGCCGGGGCGGGGGCTCTGGACAGGGCAGCAGCAACAGCAGGGGGCGGAGAGTCATCCACCTGGTACACAATATTGTTAGCCACCTGACACTGTTGTGTAACAGAGAAAAACCTATCAGCCTCTTTAGCCAATGCCCGATAGTCTATAATGGGAGAGTTAGCCAAAGCCGACCGCACTTGCCATGGTAGCTGCTGCATGAATAGCTCCTTAAAGATAAAACAAGGCTTGTGGTTGCCTGGTAGTAAAGCCAACATTCGATCCATTAGCTCCGATGGCTTAGCATCGCCCAAGCCCGGCAAAGACAGTAGCTGACGTGCACGCTCAGACTCCGTTTGACCAAAAGTTTCCAGCAGCACGTCTTTCAGTGTGTCGTACTTACTATCCTCCGGAGGATTCCCGAGCAGATGTGCTACTCTGGATGCGGTAGCCCCGCCGAGCGCCGATACCACGTAATAATACTTTGTATCATCCTCTGTTATCCTCCGTATAGCGAACTGCGCCTCCGTTTGCGCGAACCAAACAGCAGCCTGCTGCTCCCAGAACTCCGGTAGCTTCACTGCTACAGCGTTCACAGACATGTTTGCTTGTTCAAAAAATGTAATCCAGTCTTTGGAAGCGTCCAAAAACGAACATCATTGTCACCACTGTAGGAATGCGGAACAAACAGACTGCCAGACGGTTGTTTAGATGCAATACACGTAACGTGTCATGTTTACTTCCTACTTCCTTAATACAAACTAATACGTCATCACGTCAACCCGTGTGACTACATAACGTCAATGCCCTCTAACCACACCCTGTGCAATACATTGAACATGGAGGTGACAGAATATGAATGTGAATTCTATTGTCCATTATTGTCCCCCACAAGACCATATTTTAGTATGAATATGTGAATGAAAAAGTTTAACGTTGCTACACCATGAACAATACATATAGGACCTTGAATGGGCCCTAATAATGGCAATCTAGCAATAGAATTTAAAAAGTTATAGCCCTGCAAAGAAGGGGAACTTCTCCATGTTAAATATAGCTGGCAAGGGATGGTATATCATGAATTTAACCTTGGGCAATCAAAGTGTTAACTTGTTAAGTGTTTGTTTTTTACAGCTATTCTCCATGAGATTTTAACTACTGTGGCAACGACTAATCAAATGATAAAGGAAATGCACACCTTACTGGAAAAAAATGGTGCAGCAGCAGCAGCACTTTTCCCAGATGGCCTTCCATTTACGATGTTACCACTTTCCACCCTGGATGACCTGAGAACCCTTGATGAGCGCATTGCACGGGAGGATGTTTATAAGCAAAAATTGGTAGGTGAAAATGTATATTTGAGGAATTGACATTTGCTGAGACTTTTGACCTATGGCCCCCTTTTTTTATCTACTTTTTTTCTCCCATTCTATTTATTATTATATATTTGGTTACTTGATCATGATTAGGGCTACTTCTATGCACTAGGCCTTATGCTTTTTCTTCTTTTTTTTGCTATCATGAATATGATCAGTTTCCAATTGTCTACCTATGGTGGTAATGTTCTTATGTTGGTCCACCACTCCTGAATGAAGTGTAGAGGAAACTAAACAATTTTGTCTTTCAGATCCTTTACTTGGCGATGGCTGCGGGATTGACTGTTAAAGAAACTGTTTGGAGGACTATGGCGAAACTAGTGACAAACCAGCTGGCCAAGAAAATTAACTGGCGTGGGGCAAATGGCAAGCAGGCCTTCGAGCCACTTGCAATTAAAGATGTTTTCCTGAGTACGTTTTGCTTTATTATTATATGGTTTCTTAATCTTCTAAAGGAATAGTTCAACATTTTGGGTAATATGCTTATTTGCTTTCTTGACCAGAGTTGAGGAGATTGATACCATTCATGTCTGTATACTTTAAATATGAATTAGCACGGAAATGTACGTGGATTCACGTGGATCACATTTTCAGGCCGGAAAAATCACATCCTTGATTTATTTGAGCTCTGAGCAGATGTAAATCTAATGCCTTTCATCACTCTGACCGACTCTCAAAACACTTATAGTTGGATGAGTATCAAGAAAGCATTAAAAAAATAAGTTAATGGAAGTTTCTTATGATAGGGCTTCACCTGTCCCATTCTTTGTCTTTTTTTAGGGTCCGTGAGACTCAATGCGGGCACTAAAAGTGCATCTGATGCAGATGTAGAGCGCTATACTAAAAGGTGGCTTCAGCTCTCAGCAGATAGAGATGGAGGAAGGAGAGAGCGGGCCTTGAGACAAATTCATTCTTAGTAAGTTGTGGTCTGTCTGTCTACGTTTACATACTTACTGAATGTTGAAGTCATTAAAACTACATTTTAACCACTCCACAGATTTCATGTTGGCAAACTAGTGTTTGCAAGTCAGGACATCTACTTTGCGCATGACACAAATAATCTTTCCAATAATTGTTTACAGACAGATTATTTCACTTATAATAGCCTACACTATCACAATTTATTGATTTATCACAGTGAAGACTGTATTGAAAACTCCACCCTGGTGACACCAGTGTACCGCTCTGTAGAAACATCAAACTCTCAAGCATGAGGTACAGAAGCCAACCTAGACATAACCAAGAAGCAGATGGAGAAATGTCACCACCTTCATTCTCAAAATCGACTTGAGAGCGAAAGAGTCCATTAGACCAACTGCAGCCCTTCACAGTAGGCAAGACTAGAGGAGGCGGTTACAGGTGTTGCACAATCTGGTTGCAAAGAAGAAAAGATAAGGTCGTTAGTGTTTGAGCCAGGATGACTTGGGAGGCGTCCGATGACCCCCTTTACATTTTTTAGGGGGACACTGAGATATTTGATGCATTTTCTTTGTCCCTTTCCTCTCCCACCTTCCTCTTCCCTGGGAACAGTTCAATCTATACAAATAAAATGTGTTCATTCATTCAAATGGAGTGTTTATAATATATATATCATTTAGAAGATTTTCATGTTTTTTTCTTAAGGCACAATCACATCCCTGAACTAACTATCTGTCCTCTCCCCCTACTTTTCTCTATCTATCTTTCTATCTATCCAGGAGCGGGAATCAAACCGGGAACCTCCGGATAAAGACGACTGCTCTACCGACAAAACCACTGTCGTATACACATGCAAACACAGTAAATCCCCCAGCCATCCCTAAGTAAAGGATCTGAAAGACAAAATTGTTTAGTTTCCTCTACACTTCATTCAGGAGTGGTGGACCAACATAAGAACATTACCACCATAGGTAGACAACATTTTGAACTGATCATATTCATGCTTACAGTCTTCTCCAGAGAGAGACAAGAAGATGTATACCAGTCTCGTATCTGCATTGAGTAGAAATCTATCTGGCTTAGCACAATGAATGGAAGCGGACATGACTGTGTATAGCCTTCGGGAGAGGTGTTAGTTGGACAATGCCTAGGCTAACCAGTCATGCCCGCTTCCATTCATTGTGCTAAGCTAGGCTAACATGCAGCCAGATAGCTTTCTACTCGACGCACAGAGAGGAGACTGGTATCTATCTTCTTCTCTCTCTCTGGAGAAGACTGTAAGCTAATTTCACAAAATGTTGGGAGTTTTAAGTGAAAGTATGGGTACCGTCTCAAAATTGTACTCAAGTAAAACACACGAGTAAAAGTCTACTAAAGTTTCTACTTTTAAATGTACTTAGTTAAAAGTAAAAAAAAAAATTCTGACTGTCTATTCTTCTGATAGCAGTGTTTAATCAAAGATCCCCGCCTTCTATAGTCTTGCACAAGGACCAATCCGCAAACCTAATACTAAAGTAAAGTACAAATGTACTTTTGACTAATTGCACTTTGTTCTTTACACCCATGTTGGGTGTATGGACTATTTTATTTTGTTACATGTTTTGTTAATTATCTCAAGGCCTGTTTTATGGTAATAAATGTTTACTAATGTTCACAGAGAGAGAGAGAGAGAGAGAGAGAGAGAGAGAGAGAGAGAGAGAGAGAGAGAGAGAGAGAGAGAGAGAGAGAGAGAGAGAGAGAATACATTATTCTATATGTATGTTGGTGTAGGTATATTTACATAATGAGCAATAATGGATATTCAAATGTTTTTTTTGTGAAGGTAATGTAATTACCACCATAGGTAGAAACAATTTGAAACTGATCATTCATGCTTACGGTCATCTCCAGAGAGAGAGGAGGAGATATATACCAGTCTCCTTATGTGCATTTGAGTAATCTATCTGTACTATGATTTATTGTGATGTTGATTTGATTAAACCTCATTTTGGGTGTAATGGCCCAGT
The DNA here is from genome assembly GCF_963971535.1 of Notolepis coatsorum. Lineage (NCBI taxonomy): Eukaryota > Metazoa > Chordata > Actinopteri > Aulopiformes > Paralepididae > Notolepis > Notolepis coatsorum. Next base: position 123,640,026 of record NC_140168.1, on the reverse strand, counting down.
AAAGTAATTAATGTGATTAATGTGATATTTCTTTGTTTCTTTGTTTAAATATCTATTCAAGTTGTCTTTTTAACTGGAAAAAGTAGCATTGTTACTTTACTTGATATTTGAGCTTCACTGCAGAATGATGTATATTGTGTACAATGTGCACATACACTGAGAATATATTTCAGTGAGGAAGGAGACGGCATGTAAACTTCTGAATTTTTCAATGAGGGACATGCCAATACTGAATTGGTAAAGGGAAGGGTCCTTAAATATGTGACATTGTATTACTAATCAACCATTTCCTACTGTATTTCCGGTAATGTACGGTCATAGGCAGATAGTGGAGTAGCTCTGGCAGAATACTGGGTACACAGTAAATTCCGCTGACTCAAACTGAGTACATTTCACTCAAACTGAGTAAAATTTCTTTACTCAGTTTGAGTCAAATGTACTCTGCGGAATTTACTGTGTAGTACCATTGCATTGGCAGTGTCGGCTAGGCTTCGGGCAACCAGACCTGGCCCAGTGTGTTCAAGTCAAGTCAAGTCAAGTCAAGAGTTTTAATTGTCACGGCATACAGGTATACAATGAAATGCGGCTGGTCTTGCCCGCGACGATGTGCAATACAGTGGTACAACATATAATAGAATCCAATAAAAATACAGTGGTACAACATATAATAGAATCCAATAAAAACAACAGTGCAATAAACAGGTAACATGGTGTGCCATCTCGGTATCTGTACATAGTATTTACAGAGCATATAGGACATGCTAGGTAGCTTTAGTAGTGCAATACACTGTTCCTGTTGTTTTACTAATTTAAAGTGGCCTTTCCTCTGGCCATAAGTGTGCGTGTGTGCGGCATGAGTGTTAAAGTGGCTGCTAGTGTGTGAGCGTGCTCAGCGTGCTCAGCGTGCGTGTCGTGTGTGTGCTTGTGTGTGCTTGTGTGTGGATAGTTCAGTTTCTGTGTCTCTCAATGTTCATTGTTCAAGGCTCTGATGGCCTGGGGGAAGAAGCTTAGCCTAAGCCTCTCCGTCCTAGTAGCTGGGGTTCGCAGGCGTCTGCCTGACCTCAGCAGCTGGAACAGGCTGTTATTGGGGTGGTGGGGGTCTTTCATTATCCTGCAGGCTCTGGATTTGCACCTCTTGTTGTATAGAGCCTGCAGGGGAGGTAGCGCAATACCCGTGGTACGCTCGGCTGAGCGCACCACTCTCTGTAGGGCCTTCTTGTCCTGTGCCGTGCTGTTCCCATACCAGGCAGTGATGTTTCCGGTCAAGATGCTCTCTACAGCTCCTGAGTAGAAGGACTGGAGTATCTTCCCCGATACTCTGAACTTCCTTAACTGTCTCAGGTGGTAGAGGCGCTGCTTCGCTTTCTTTACTACTGTGTCTATGTGTGTTGACCATGTCAGATCCTCTGTTTGGGCCGCATCTGGGCTGCTTTAGGCAACCGGACGTTCACCGCTTCCGCCAACCCCGGACCTGGCCCAGTGTACTCGGGCCGGAATCGGCCAGTCAGTCATTGCCGCCTACTGGGCCGATTCCGCCAATTCCGGACGTTCACCGCTTCCGGCAACCCCGGATCTGGCCCACTGTACTTGGGCCGGAATCGGCCAGTCAGTCATTGCCGCCTACTTGGCCGATTCCGGCAACCGGACTTGGGCCGATTAATTTCTTCCGGCCTGCCGTATACGGGCCATTAATGGGCCAGAACTTTTTGGCCACCTGGGAGAGAGAGAGAGAGAGAGAGAGAGAGAGAGAGAGAGAGAGAGAGAGAGAGAGAGAGAGAGAGAGAGAGAGAGAGAGAGAGAGAAAGAGGGAGAGAGAGAGAGAGAGAGAGAGAGAGAGATATCGCGGCCAGCCCGCGTGAATACTTTCCCGCGTAATTTTTTTCCGTAGCCACATTTCTGGCAAGATGCTCTCTGATTGGCCGACGCCTGTTTCTACACTGGTTAAGCTTAGGCACTCTTTCGAAGTTGGTTAAGGTTAGAGTTTGTCTTAGAGCATGGCGATCTATCGCCAGGTAGTTTGCAGGCTGTTCGACACGGAAATGGGCAAAGACACAGCTCGTCACGCGATTGGGCAAACATGTCAGTGGCCAATCAGAGAGCGTCAGTCAGTGGCCAATCAGAGAGCGTCTGCCAGAAATGCGGCTACGGAAAAAAATAACGCTACTTTCCCCAAGGCAGTTGTCCTTCCGCGTTCGGTTTACGCGGCCTGATTGGCCACTGACGCTTCTCTCAGCGCCCAATCGCGTTGCGCCTAGCTCATTTCCTCGTATTGTTTTCGTAACGCGCTATTCATATCAATTGACATCACATCAATATATAAATAACGTATTGTTTTCATCTCTCACATCAATAGTCCTCGCCCATTTCCTCGTATTGTTTTCATCTCTCTATATTAACGTACGTAGCCCATTTCCTCGTATTGTTTTCATCTCTCTATATTAACGTAATGCGCTATTCATATCAATCGACATCAATATATAAATAACGTATTGTTTTCATCTCTCTATATTAACGTGTAAAAATCTGTTCTATAGGCTATATTTAGTCTAGTTGAGTGATAGTGAGTTGAGTGATAGTTAGTTTTAGTATATTGAGCGAATGTATTGAGCGAGTAGTTAGACGATAGTAGGGCTAACGTGATTGGGCGCTGAGAGAAGCGTCAGTGGCCAATCGGGCCGCGTAAACCGAACCGACTGTGCGAAGAGGGTTTAGCAACTCAAACGCACAGGGTGAGCAGACCGTGGGACTTACCTTCCCACAGAAGAACCCACGACTACACAAACGCGCAACCCACATGCCACTAGGGAACGAACGGGAAGAAACAAAAACCCTGTTACAACCCCTAATATCACGGGGTCAAAGGCAAGAACCCAACCCCGTGGCAAGGCCATAGCAGCGGAGCCCCATGCAAAGTCTAGGTGATAAGTGGCGCGACAAGTCATTTTATCACCTAGACTTTGCATAATAATAGGATGCGCACACTTCGGCCCCTCCACAAAAAACCCCGACCCTCTAGACTGGGACAGAGGCAGAGAAGGCAGACACAATTGGTAGACGTCATGGAAGGTGTGGGGGCACACTCGCAGGCAGACGGGGTCAAGCCCGGCCTAACCCAAGAGTCGACTCCGCTGCCAACACACCTGGAAACTAACCACCACCTAACACAGTGTTTCTCAAAGTGGGGGGCGCGCCGCAGAGGCATGACAGGGGGGGCCTTGAGATTAAAAAATATATATATTTTTTTTTTTTTTTTTATTACATAAAATTATCACTAAAGTGCTATCTGTTGCAGCTGCACTGTTCTCCATGAAAATACCATTTCTCAAAATCTGAAAATCATTATTTAATAAAACACAGAAAAGGATCACCAAGTTACTTGGTGAACCTTTACAGACAACATTGAGACAAAGCTTCCTGACACATCTCAGTATCTGTGTGAAGCTGGCTTTTCATCCATGACAGCTCTGAAAACAAAATATAGGGCGAATTTGAAAGGTCACGATATTGGTGTTATTTCAATAAATTTAACTATTGACAAAATTACTATTTTGTTGGGGCGAGGGGGGGGGGGGGCCAAAATATTTTGGTCCGCCAAAGGGGGGCCTGACAGAAAAAGTTTGAGAAGCACTGACCTAACAGGAGGCAGTTGTTCCTATAACCCCCCCAAGAAAAAACTCCAAAACACAACTGCGGGTATACAGCAGTACAAGTGTTTCAGTTCTCAAGAAGGGGTTAACCCAGGCCAACAGGTCGACGAGAACGAGTCCAGACCTGGGCCCGGCGGACCGGGACGTACACAGGGATGCCAGAGGGGTACAAGAACCACCTCTACAGCCCCCTCCCAGCCCCGCCAAGCAGGAGAAGAGAGGGGCAAAAAAAGAATGGAGAAGGACCAGGCTCCTTTAGCACAGCGCAAGGTACAACACAATAAGGACCAAGCAACAGTGAAGGATAACACGCAGTGACATAACCACAAACACCTCCATAACATCAAACCCTGCAACGCCCGGGCCGACCCGGCATTTCCCCCCCCGAAAAAGCACAAGTCCCTCAGGGTACCAGGACAGCAGATCTGCGCCCCGGCAGACAACGGGTTAACTGACCTGGTCCGGCGCGACCAGAACCAGTCCTGTGTCCTAATCACGCCGTCATCCCCAGTCCCAGGAGTGGGGGTAGGTACGCGTGTCGATCTAAAACATCACAGAGGGCGCCACCAAGCCGCGCCCGGTGGCCCACCCCAAAGGTGTGAGACCCCTCCGCCAATGCTTTGATCTATTCCGTTATCTCCCCCCAGAGATGAACGAGAATTCATCGAGACTAACCTAGTACACTGGCGCTCGGAAGAGACAAAACTCCATCCTAGTTGCCCCATAAAAACGCTGTTTCAATGATGAGCAACCAAGGCGCGCAAGCCCATGCGTGGTTCCACACAGAAGCACCCAGGGCCAGCACTATGTACACGTCGAGACCCAAAACATATCAACGGTAATTCTAACAAGAACCCAGATAACGTTCCCTCCAAGCCGCCTGGGAGAGCGGCAGGAAGCTGGCCAAGACACAGATATGGGTCCCATATGACGCGTCCGAGGGAAAACACCCCTGTCAACCCTGCCCTGTATAAAAGAGAGGAGACAAGGAACCCCCAGAGAGAGACATCCCAAGTGAGTAATAATTGAAAAGATATATGCAACATTGAGCTACGTGTTCATGTAACAATTGGACTAAGACTCTCTGAGGAGGAGGCTCTGAAACTCTGAGGAGGCTCTCTCACTGAGAGGGAGGTTCTGAAACTCACCAAGGAGGCTCTGAAACTCCCTGAGGAGGAGGCTCTGACCCAATATACACTACTAGTAGAGCAGAAGAACAAATTGTCTCTACTGCATTGCATCACCTACCAAGCTCAAGACACATACAACAGAGCGCAGAGCAGAACTTCTTGTTAAGTTCTCACTCACCGCATAACTCATCTTGACAATAACAGAGGTCCACAACATGGAGCCTGAAAAGAACTCACGGAAGTCTCACAACCAATAGAAACGCGCCCAGTGACGTACTCTATGGTGGGGGGAATTCCGTGACCCACCGACCAAATATGGCGTGGGACCAGGGAACTCCCTTCCCCCCTCCCCTCCCTACCCTGTGACGCGCTGACCCAGCAACGTGACAGGAAGCCTTTGTGACAGGAACCCCCTGACCAATCAGAAAAAAAGGGGAGGGAGGGTTTCATCAGTTCACCCCCTCATGACCCCTCACCCCTGATACGATGCAATGACAAAGCAGAGCCATGACACCAGTCATAGCGTGCTACATGAAACGCATGTATACCTGTCAAGGTAACAGCTTCACATAGGCTCATGTGCGAACCTGCCACCAGAATTTTTACACCTTTCCTAAAGGAAGAAAAAACACAGACCAAGAGAGGGGCCAAGGGCCCTGGTACAAGAGCTTACACATGTAACTTCTGTAGGCCAACACCTAACCCAGTTGTGGTTCTTAAACGTGAAAACGACACACACAACCCCCCCCCCTCGCAACAAAAAAGGGCAAAAGTACACTCTCACTACTGTAAGAGGAACGCCGTTTTTCATGACGAGAGAAGACACAAGTCCTTGATTAAGTACTGGTCACAGGCCTTGCTAAGTCCACATGACAGCGACCAAACAATTTTCAGAAAAAAATTGCCTCTCTAAGCAAGAGCACAACCCCAGCAGAAGCTGAGGGGTTACACCGTATCCCCAAAAACATAGTGAAACAACACACATATTGTAAACAAAATCATGTTTGAGGGGAGGGGGGGCCCAGGGGAAAACTGGGGAAAAACCACCCCTCACCACCTTACCCCTGATACGACGCCAATGTGTAGAGTAAGCTTTACATCATGCACGCCAGCACAGCCGAATACCCTGTTTGAACAGGCACAGCCCTGTTCATGTGTGAAAAAACTTGCCACCTGTTATTGTCATCACAAGCTGAGAGAGGGACTCATCCCTCGATCATATGCCACTATGCACAGCATTGTAGGGTAACCCAGCCAGTTGTGGGCTCAGCCACGTTGTCTAACGTTACATGAACACACACAACTTCTCATCATACAACAAAAACCCAGTTAATTTTTACTCACGTAAAAAACAACGCTGTTTCTAGGTAGAGAGAAAAGCACAAGCTTTGGCCAGCGCTACCCAAGCTATACAAGCGACCAAGACAATTCACACACAGCACATGTAGTGAAGTAACATACGTTTTGGAAAAAAACATCGTTATTAACAAAACATTCAGGAGGGGGAGGAAGGAAGAGTGGGGTAATGTCCAATGGACATATTACCTGCACCAAGGAACGCAGGATGAAAGGCCGCAACAGGCTGGTCTCCACGTTGACGAAAGGCCTCTTGCTGGCGGGACAAAAAGAAGCTATGGCCAGAGCCTCGCCCCCCTCCTGCAGCCGGTCATGGTGCAGGCCCAACTACATCTTCTGTCAAAGATGATGTCGTAGTCAGAGTGCCAGGGCCTGCTATTCTCACGGCTAATGTTTAATGGTTGTAGCACAAGCTAACAGCTAACTCTAGGCTAACTGATAGCATCAAGCTAACGTTCCCAGCCGAGCGAACGTAACTGGCAGCTAACGTCGTAGCTAAACAGCTAACTGACTAACAGTTAGCTCAACCCAGCTAAGAAGCAAGCTAAGCGGCTACCACTGAACAACAGTACAACGTGAGAAAGCAATAAAGGCCAACACTTCAGACAGCCGCTATCTTTCCCTCTTCTCATCCGAAGAGAGAAGAGAAAAAGAAGACAACACGTCCCACTACAGAACTGTGTTTACCACAGCGGTGCCGGCAACAAGTCCCTCACGGACTATAGCCACCTTGAACATGGAGATATTCTCATTGAACAAATGTTTTTTATTTTCCCTTTTTTAACATGAAACTAGACAAACAATACAGTAACAGTAATAATCAATGATAAATCACAGGACAATGACAGAAATAATAATAACAATAATGACAGTCCAGTAATTAAATCAACCCCCACTTGGACTATACATCCACTATTTCATTTAACATCAGAAAATTACAAGTTTATATGCTTCCCTTTATCTTCTCCACCACAGCTAACCAGACTGCTATGCTGGCTTCATAAACACCTAAAATCCGCGCAGTAGATATCTCTAGATAAATCACATCGAGATAGGTAAGAACCTATACCTTCCGGCACATTTTATCCGGTTGAATCCAGCGTGACGCTATCAACTTTTTGGCAGCCGTAAGACAGGACAAAATTAGTCTCTTTACATGTACAGAGGTTGATAACTGAGCAGTGATGGGAATAACGGCGCTATAAGTAACTTCGTTACTAACGGCGTTCGTTTTTTCAGTAACGAGTAATCTAACGGATTACTCTTCCAATCTTAATAACGTCGTTACCGTTACTGCAAAAAAATGCGGCGCGTTACTATGAATGAACCTGTTTCTTTCATCAGACATATATCTGCGCCGAGAGGCAATAATATGTTCTTCCTTGTTTAGTGGACAGTGCGCGAGCCAAGCATACATGCTGACGATTGGCTGAGGTTGAATACAATGTCATGGTAAGCCAATCAGAGGTGGAGGTGGGCGGGTGTCTAAAGCATCCAGAGTCTGACACACAGCGCGACAAGACAAGCGATCACTGATCAGTCAGCATGAGACCGCGGTCCGTGTAGTGTACGTTTTGAGCTCAAAAACGAATCCAACGAACAACACAAGCGACTCAGTCAACATGAGACCGCGGGTCCATGAGCGTTTTGTGTTCACTCTTCGCAGCGCAGGGCACTGAGTGGCTCTACTGCAGTGCTGACAGCCTTATCAACAGTGCTGCACTTCCTGGTTTAATAGCACAGGCTTCAGGTGCTCAGAGATATATATATATCTGTATGTCATGCATGTCTTAAATGTAATGATTAGATTAGTTTAGATGATTCGATTAGATTCTTATATCTGTATGTTGTGTATGTCATTGATTGATTGATTGAAAAGTTTATTAACAGATTGCAGAATGGGTACAGTACAGTACAGCTCAATACATACAATTGTTAAGGTTTCAAGTTTCAAGTTTCTTTAATAGTTGTCATACAGAAGTACAGAATACTTTCATACAAAATGCTTCTTACTGTTACGCTCCAGAGACTGTGCTAGACAAGATAGTATCAAATAACATAGTATAGCATGTAATTTAGAAAAAGAAAATGAGGTCACAGTGTTCGGTATAGACATATGTACAATGTTCTGAGTTACCATGTAATATACAATACTATGCAGTGTACTAATGTACAGTACTATATAGTGCAAAGCAGAAATGGGATGAGGTACAATTTAGGTACAATTTACAGTAAGGTGTACGAGTTGTAGTGCAATCCTTCATCAATAAATATAAAGTGTGGGGAGTGGGTGCTACAGTGTGTTTGTTTAAAGTGGGTGTGTGCTATAAAGTGTGTGGAGTGGGTGCTACAGTGTGTTTGTTTAAAGTGAGTGTGTGTGTGTGGATGTGTGTGCTATGTGCGTTTGGTGGTTGTTGTTGTGTAGTGTTCATTGTTCGTTTAGCAGCCTGATGGCCTGGGGATAGAAGCTTCTTCTGAGTCTTTCTGTGCTCGCCTTGAGACTCCGGTATCGCTTGCCTGACCGCAGCAGTTCAAAGAGGCAGTTGTTCGGGTGACTGGAGTCTTTAATGATTCTCTTAGCCTTGCCCTTGCAACGCTTGTTGTAAATGTTCTGGAGGGTGGGGAGCCCCCCTCCAATTGTGCGTTCGGCTGAACGTGTCACTCTTTGTAGTCTGCTTCGGTCTTGTGCAGTGCTATTCCCAAACCAGGAGGTGATGTTGCCGGTCAAGATGCTCTCTATTGTACATGAGTAGAAGTTCTTAAGGATCTTCTGACTGACTTGGAACTTCCTTAGGCGCCTGAGGAAGTAGAGGCGTTGTCGTGCCTTCTTCACAACACTGTCAATGTGTGTGGTCCATGTCAAGTCCTCGGATATGTAGGCTCCGAGGTACTTAAAGCTGTTGACTCTCTCAACCGGTGCCCCGTCAATGCTGAGGGGGCTGTAGTCCTTGACCCCCGACCTCCTGAAGTCCACAATCATCTCCTTTGTTTTGCTGACGTTCAGGGAGAGGCTGTTTTCCTGGCACCATCCCGCCAGGACCTTGACCTCTTCCAGATAGGCCCTCTCGTCGTTGGCAGAGATCAGGCCCACCACCACTGTGTCGTCAGCAAATTTGATGATTGTATTGCTACTCCGCTGAGCCACACAGTCGTGTGTGTACAGGGAGTAGAGGAGGGGACTCAGAACACAGCCCTGGGGGGCCCCTATGTTGAGGGTGATGGATGAGGAGGTGCAGTTGCCTGCTCTCACCACCTGGGGTCTGCCAGTCAGGAAGTCCAAGACCCACTGGCAGAGGTCATAGTTCAAGCCCAGGTCCCTGAGCTTGGCTATGAGTATGGAGGGGACTATGGTATTGAATGCCGAGCTGTAGTCGATGAATAGCATTCTCACATAGTTCCCCTGCCTCTTGTCCAGGTGTGATGCTGCTGTGTGCAGCACATGGGCTATGGCGTCCTCCGTGGACCTGTTGGGGCGGTATGCAAATTGCAGGGGGTCCATGTTGATGGGGAGGGAGGAGCAGATGTAGCCCTTTACTAGCTTCTCAAAGCACTTCATGGCTATGGAGGTGAGAGCTACAGGGCGGTAGTCGTTGAGGCAAGCAGGCTTGGATTTTTTGGGTACAGGGATAATAGTGGACTTCTTCAGGCAGGTGGGGATGACAGCCTGTTCTAAGGACAGGTTAAATATGTCAGTGAATACTGGGGCCAGTTGGTCGGCACAGACTTTTAGGACGCGGCCGGGGATGCCGTCCGGACCTGCTGCCTTCCTGATATTCACTTTTTTAAAGGTCCGCCTCACCTCATGCTCTGTTACCCTGAACACTGCGCCTCCATCAGCAGCCGACCCCCCCCCCCCCCCCATTGCCGTGGCTTGTGAGCTGGTGTTGTTATTACCAGCATCAAACCTCGCATAGAAGGTATTGAGGTCATTTGCTAAGGAGATGTCACTGTTCAGTTTGAGGGAGGCGCCTTTGTAGTCTGTCATCGTTTTGAGCCCCTGCCACATAGCTCTAGAGTCAGCTTGTTCAAACTGGAGTTCAATTTTATCCCTGTAGCGCCGTTTGGCCTCTGACACTGTCCTCCTTACGTTGTATCGCGCCACCTTGTGGTCATTCATGTTGCCTGCCACTAGGCCGTCGTTGTATGCTTTGGTGCGCTCTCTCAGAGCTTCACGGACGGATTTGTCTACCCAGGGTTTTTGATTTGGGTAAACTCTCATTTTGGTAGTGGGGATTGTTTCTTCCACCAAAGTACAAACATAGTCCAGCACTGTCTCCGTGTAGACATTAATGTTATCTGTGTCGCGGAACACATTCCAGTCTGTGCAGTGAAACGCAGACTGGAGCGTCTCCTCTGACGTCAAATCCCATTTCTGCACCTCTCGCGAGACTACAGGAGTACTTTTGATTCTCTGTTTGTACATTGGTGAAAGAAAGATGGACGCGTGATCTGATTTACCAAAGCCACTATCAGAATGAGCCTTGTAGCCACCTTTAAATTGCGTGTAACAGTGATCTAGGATGTTACCGCCTCTGGTGTTGCAAGTCACATGCTGATAGAAGTCAGGTAATACCTTTCTCAGATTGGCGCTATTGAAATCACCCAGACCAGAGAAAGACTTTCGTCATAAATGTCATGAATTGAAAATGGGGGACCCTGATGTAAACAAGACGAAACTCTTTCTCTGGTCTGCATCCCCTTAACAATTGTGTGTATTGAGCCGTACTGTATTGTACCCATTCTGAAATCTGTTAATTAAAATGTTCAATCAATCAGTATATATTTGTTATTTATTTTTGGTATAGTGCTTAACAAGCATAATTTAATGTTGCCCAGTTGTGGCCTGTTGAGGGGCAATACATATCAAAAGTTCCAAAACATCTATTCTGTTTGTATTTGTATGGTCCACTATATAAACATAGTAATTATAATATCTACATAGCCTACATGGAATTTGATTGGAGGCTAGTCTCACTTTGTCCCACAGCAACATTAAAATAGTTTAGATTTGTGTATGTTGTTTATGTAAAAAAAGATCTTGAAAGTAACGCAATAGTTACTTTATGAAGTAACTAGTTACTTTTATAATTTGTAACTGAGTAAGTAATTTTGTTACTTTTTGGAAGAAGTAACTAGTAACTGTAACTAGTTACTTTTTTAAAGTAACTTGCCCAACACTGTAACTGAGAAACATCATTCAACAACAATACAGAAGGCAGTGTAGGTATGGTCAGAGATAAAAATTCTGATAATTGAGTGGTTACTTTTTCCCAGAATATCTTAACAGGAGGGCATTCCCAATACATATGCATAAATGTACCAAGAGCACCGTTTAAACACAAGGAGCATCGAGGGTCTTGTCTGAGACCCATTAGATGCAAACGTCTAGAAGTCAGGTAAGTCCTATGAACAAAATTAAGATGAATCTGTTGGTGATCCGGGTTGCGTGATGATAGCCGAACGTTTGGAGATATTCTCATAATGAAACACCAAGCTCACCTCCCTCGCACCTGGTGCTTTTCATCTTTGAAAATCGGGGCCAGCGCGGCGACAGAGGGTATCCGTTTGTCCAGAGACCCGGGGAATTGAACCGCAGATTCGGAATCACAGTCCCAGTAAAACAAAGCTCCCGATGAGGAGCTCATGTTAACGTGGGCATCAAACCAGAACCCTCTCCACGCCGCTAAGAGGCAGCGAAAAAAAGGATACCAGCCTGGAGCAGGACCTTCGTAAGCCGTGTAGCTGTTCCCCCCACAACCAACACACCTGGCGCCCGTGTTGCAAAAACATCCCCCGCCCCAGAGAGGCCGCCAGCCCTCACACTGCAGAGCGCCTCCCAAGCAAAGTGTGCAACTACAGAGCCGGAGGTAATGCCGGCGGGGATTGCTCAGCGACGCAAGCCCCTACTACGAAGCTCCAATGGAGGTCAGAATGATCATCATCTTCTAGACACTCGGGTGGCGAAGACATTATCGCTGTATTTCCTCGAAAAATTGTGAGAGAGAAAACAAAGATATAATGTCAACGCAGCTCCTTCTCTTCAACGTAACTCCTTTCCAACCATTTTACACTAAACTCAAGTGGTGTATACAGACACTCGCCGCGGTGAAAATAGGGAAGGAGCTGTTAGTATGGCCACACCCCTGCTTATGTAGAGGAGCAGATGGGGGTGTGGCCAGGCGGATGGGTGTGTATAGGTACATGTGGAGAAATTTATTCAGTATATAGACTGATATGGGATATATTCCAGTAGGCGCAGAGCGTAAGCTATGACATAACATAACATAACATTCTTGTTGGAACTGTACATAGCCTTTTTGTTATTTAAATTTTGTTATTTAAATTTGATATAGTATAATATCTAAATCCTGTTATCTGCACTGCACACTTATTTAGAACCATATAGTCATCTTGCTGTTATTTTATCTTATTTTATTTTTATCTATGCAAATTGTATTTGATTTATATTATATTGGATGCTGCTATGGTCGAGGAACCACAACAAAGTGAATTTCACTCTTTTTGCTCTAAGGCACTGAACGACGTGACAATAAAATAATCTGAATCTGAATCTGAGACCTTGCATGGAATGTGTGTGGAGCTGTCTTTCTTCCTGCATGACTACCTGTAACATGCCATTATTTTTCTATATTGCCAATGGAAGAGACAACAGTTGCTATGTGCAAAACAAACGGTTGCTATGTGTTGATATATGATGTGATATTGGTGATGTTGGTGTATTATTACTGGATCTTGGAAACAAGTCACAGTAGAACAGTAATATTGTGCAACCGGAAAACGCAAATACTGAAGGAACATGAATGAATGAATGAATGAATGAATGAATGAATGAATGAATGAATGAATGAATGAATGAATGAATGAATGAATGAATGAATGAATGAATGAATGAATGGATGAATGAATGAATGAATGAATGAATGAATGAATGAAAACTTTATTTAACAGATTGCAGAATGGGTACAATACAGTACGGCTCCATACACACAATTGTTAAGGGGATGCAGACCAGAGAAAGACGTTTGTCTTGTTTACATCAGGGTCCCCCATTTTCAATTCATAGTGACATTTATGACATAAAATAAGATAAAATAAGATATTCCTTTATTAATCCCCTTGGATTAACATACATACATGACATTTATGGCATAGGGACATACATGACATACAGGTATTTAGTACTGTTACATTTGTGACATATACGATATGCAAATATACAGTACTGTTACCCATAGATCCTGACAGAGTATATACATATGATGGGGAGGGGACTGTACATTAGGAGGGGGTGGGTGGGTGGGAGAGAAATATACATACGGTGGGGAGAGAATACGGTGGGGAGGAGACTGTACATTAGGAGGTGGGTGGGTGGGAGAGAAATATACATACGGTGGGGAGAGAATATATACATGCGGTGGGGAGGAGACTGTCTATTAGGAGGGGGTGGTGGTGGGGGGGTTTGGACATTTACGGTGGCCAGTTTAGAATTGTAGCCTCCCGTAGGTGCTCTTTAAGAGCGGTTTTGAATGTGGGTAGGGATTCACATTCCTTTACAGCTTTGGGAAGGGCGATTGATGTGGCATAATTGCAAAATGTGTTTAGTCCCTTGTTTGAGCCGAATCTGGGTTTAACATGATTTGTTGAGATTCCTCTGGTGTTGTGGTCGTGGTATTCACTGACCTTTGGGAAGTATTTTGACATGTACATGGGTACCTTAGTCGTATAGTGTATCTTGTAGACCAGGCCCATTGCAAGTTTCTGTACTCTGTCGTCTACTCTAAGCCAGATTGTCAAAGTGGGCAGGGGTGAGGTGGGTTCTAGGAGTAAGGTCAAGTAGAAGTCTGACCAGTTTGTTTTGTGATGTTTGTAATCTTGTTTTTAGCGCCTTTGAGGTGCTTTGGTACCATGAGGTGCAAGCATAGTCGTAGTACCCTTGAATGAGTGCTCCTGCCAGAGTCTTCAGGGTATTCTTGTTTACCAGAGAGGAGATCCGGTACAAGAATCTAGTTTGTTGGTTGACTTTTTTTATTACCTTGGATGCCATTTTGTCACAGGAAAGATTTGCCTCTAGGATGGAACCTAGGTATGTAATTTCATCTTTCCTTGTGACAATATTGTCACTGTAACTGAGGGGTTACAAAACCCTGACTGTATTAAAGATTGTGATAGATTAAACCACTGCTAGTTATGTACTTTAATTACTGGCCAGACAGTACATCAAATATAGATGGTGAACACCCACAAGAACACGGCATTGACAAAGAAATAGTATTTGAGGGTATTTTATTATTATTAGGCAACATTAGGTTACAGAATGAGAATTAGGGTCGCGCTTGTATGGCGAAGAATATGCGTAAAGTCAGTCAATAGCATGAGTCACTAAGAATAGCAGGAATCCTACGATGGGTCTAAGTTGACACCACCTGTCGTATAGTAGCAACTATATAGGGCAACACTGGTACCGCCTGGAGACAATGGGTTCCCTCCGGGGGTGTAAGGCCTGGAGGGTAGAGGAATGTTCGGGTACTCCGTCTGATTCAATGAAGAATAAAGAGACTCCAGGTACAGGATTCGGTCCTTGTAAACTCCCTTGATCAGCAGCAAAGCAATAATTGTAATCCAAATGCTCGATAGCATTGATGACAGTTAGCCAGCCTCCGTCCACGAGGCCAGCCCGAGTTGTAATCCTCACGAGGTTGAATCCCAAACGATAGTGGAAATCAACGATGCTCTTCTCCGGGTACCACGTTCCAAATCAATATAATCCAACCAGTAATGGTTCTGCAATCGCCGACGCCGATTCTCCTGTGTACATGTCCAACGGTTCTCCGCCTAGGACTCCTCGGGTGTGGGCGACGTATTTAGGCCACACAGCCTGGTTAAGTACACTAGCTAAAGACACGACGAACCGCTGGGTAATGCTACACACGAACGAACTGTGGCCGCACGATATACAATAAATTAACAACTATTTACTTCACATTAGATTAGGTCGAACTCGACGTTACTGCATTAAACTCTGACACTTTACTATTCTATTCGCACGTGGTTCTCAATGCTCTGTTAGACGCAAGGTTGCTCACTTCACTGCACGTTGACTCGTGGTGAAGGTGGGGTAAGGTACTGAACGTAACGGTGTGCGCACCTTGCGCTGTATTTATACTTAAGTGAATATCTAGTCCCAAACCGCAGTCTTTGTCTGGTATCAATACGCTGACTCCGGGCATGTCCTGACATGCCTGAACTTGTCTTTGAACCTGCCGTTGGGGGCCTGCGCGCTGGCGCCTGGGGGCGCTGTCCAATAAGGAGAGCGAATATTACTCTGGTTTGAACGCAGGTAAAGGGATATTCCGTGTATATATATAAATAATATACAAAGTATATCAAACAATAAAGGTAGATTCTCAGTTTAATCTGGCCCTTCACAACAGCCGCCTCCTAATTAGTCCGCACCTAATTAGTTAAGGGAGACAGATTAATAGTCCAGTCAACTGCTCAATGTCTGTTGTGAGGAGTAAGGCAATCTACAAAGTCGGTGGGTCATGATCGTCATCAGGGGAGTCAGGGAGCCTCGGCAACTCTATCAGCCTCGCCACGGGTCGGGTGTAGGTCCGCCCCTGGACAATAACTTCTGCCGCTCTGACCTTCCCGTCGGCACCAGTGATCACTTTGCTTACGCGGCCGGCCGGCCACGCAGCTCGGGGTAGTGACTGGTCCATGATCATAACGACTGTGTCCACCTTCAGGTTGTCCCTGTCCTTTACCCACTTCTGACGGGCTGGACAGGATGGTAGGTCGCTTAGGAGGAAGCGGGCCCGAGACTGGTTGATCTGTGCTTGGCTGTGTCTCCACATCCTCCGTCTGTTCCTCTTGTTCTTCCGGTGCCCCGTCTGAGGAGGGGCCGGGTCCGGCCGCCCCCTCAAGAGGTAGCTTGGGGTGCTGGGTTCGAGGTCAGCTACGTCGCTTGGAGCGCAGCTGAGGGGGGTGGAGTTCGGAACTCCCTCTTCTTGGGCCCACTGTTCTCTCACAGGCCCCTCGTCTAATGTCAATAGCCTCTCAACGGGCTGTACGAGAGAGTGGCCTGTGTCGCTCACCTTTGTGTGCAGGCAGCGTGTAGACGTGGGTTGACTGTCAAGTCCGTAGAGGGGGCCCTGGAGCGTCCACCCCAGTCGGGTCTGAACCGCGACTGGGCATCCTTTAGGTCCGATGTGGGCCGCCTCGATTGGGACAAGGAGGTCCGCGTGGTCGGAGCCTATGAGCAGGGTCGGTGTGGCGCCATCGATGAGCGGTATAGGTAGTTGACGTAGGTGCACGTACTTCGCCATCAGCTGTGGGATGGGGTAGTTGTAGCTTGACAGGCCTATGTCATGGCCTGTAAATGCCTTAGTAATGCTGTACCGCTTCGCGGGCTGCCCGACCGCTGCTATCGTGAATGAGACGTTCTTGCCCTTTATGGTTTTCAGATCTCGCTGAATAGTACGGATTGTCATTGTTTCTTTGGTACCCCGCAGGCCCAACTGGGCTGCGGCGGAAGCGAGGAGGAGAGTCTTTTCAGACCCATCATCGAGGACGGCGTAAGTGTCCAGGACCTTGTCCTCGTAGCTCAGGAGCACTCTGACCACTTTGATGAGCACTCGGGGGCTCCCGCTATGCTTGGGGTCTATGTGGAGCACTCCTGTTGGTCGGTTGCCTTGTTTGGCTAATCTTCGCTGGTGGGCCCCGCACAGTGATGCGGGGTGAGCGGCGCCTGCCTGGTCCGCCTCACGCCACTGATCAATTTGGACGGGGTTCAGTGTCTTGTATTCGTCGCACTGTGCCAGCCAGTGTCCGCCGTCGCAGTAAGTACAGACGATCTCCCATTCCTCTCTGGCGGGGGAGTTGTAACTCGGCGGTGGTGGCGCCGACTCGGGGTAGTACGGGTGGCACTGTGGGTCCCCGTGTCTGCTGCGACAGTCGGGACACCAGGGGGTGGTTTCAGGACTGGTCTGTGGTGACACCGCCTCGGCCTGGTACATCACCGTGACGGGCCTACTTTGTTGTCCTGGCGGACGCTTGTTGCTGTCGTGCAGGACCTCCAGGTGGGCGCCGTCACACTTGCTGCATCTTTTCTTTAGGCGGCACTCAGCTGCCATATGGCTGCGCGCGCAGCGGAAGCAGCGGCGGTTCGCTTTGATCCACTGACTCACCTCGTCAGCGGTCAGCCTCTTGAAGGTGTCACATTGAGACAGCCAATGTTCATTTTCACAGTACTGACAGACAGCCTTCCACTTCTCCTTGACGTGGGTGTTGTGGCTCGTCTGCCGTGGCTCAACCTCGGCTTGGTGCATAACTGTCACGGACCGGCGGTTGTCATTGAACCTCCGCGGTCCATCTCTAGGGCTAGAGTCACTCCACACGAATGTGTCCAGTCGTAAACTGCTGACCTCCCTGGCGAGGAAATCAGCTAGGTCTAGGAGGGATGGTTCTGGGCCGCTGGGGTCACGGTGGTCTTTCTCCCACCGAAAACGCTCTTGACGGGCTGGAGGGAGCTTCTCCAGTATCCGCTCCACGTTAGAATTTGCATACAGTTCATGTCTCCCCTTCTCCTTTTGTGACCCCAGCATCCCCACGAGGGATTGTACCTTGATAGAGAGGTCATCTAGTGCTCTATTGTCTTTGGCTGGGGGGAGGCGGTCGATATCTCGTATTTCTTGGATCACGTAATCCCATATGCGTCCATAGCGCTGGTCGAGGGCCACCAGAGCCGCGGAGTATGGGGTGCTTGAGTTGGAATATGCCAGCGCTATGTTATGCGCTCTGGGCACCTTGAGATGCTTGAGGAGGATGGCATATTTGTACGACTCGTCGTGGACA
Organism: Notolepis coatsorum; assembly: GCF_963971535.1. Lineage (NCBI taxonomy): Eukaryota > Metazoa > Chordata > Actinopteri > Aulopiformes > Paralepididae > Notolepis > Notolepis coatsorum. Next base: position 123,622,019 of record NC_140168.1, on the reverse strand, counting down.
TCGGACATCATAGTCTCCAAACACATGCGTAATTCCGTGTACTGTGCTCTGTCCTCGCGCGTAAAGTCTGGGAACGTCGGTGCGCCAAGGTAAGATGCCATGGATGGCTGGGACACCGATGAGCGTAGGGGGAGAGGCCTCCGGGGCGAGTCTCCCCGTACGTGGGGTCGTGGGTTAGTGCTGGGTGGGTACCAGAGGCCAGGCCCCCAGGTGCTGCTCCTCGGTGCTGACTGTGTATTAAACTCAACCTTGGTTTGGGTCGGGGGTTCGTAACGCAGTGGCTCGGGGCTGGGGTCGGGGCTGTACTGGGCCTCCTGGTCCAAGATGGGTTCGTGCTGGTGGGCTTGATATCCCTCCTCTTCCTCCGCTAGGTCCTGGAGTCTTCTAGTTAGTTTCTCGGCGACGTAGGCGGGATCTTCCCATTGGCTGGGTCCCGTATAGACCGTCGGGGGGGGGGGCTCGGCGACGTAGGCAGGTTCTTCCTGCTGGCTGGGTCCCGTGTAGACTGGTTGCGGAGGGGGCTCGGCGACGTAGGCAGGTTCTTCCTGCTGGCTGGGTCCCGTGTAGATGTGTCGGGGAGGGGAAGGTGCCCTCGACCCGTGTCGTGATGATCTCCGGGAGCTCCGTGTGGAGGAGTGGGGGGTAGCCCTCTGGATCAATTGTTCTATCATCTGCGCCTGCAGGCGGTCCCGCTCCGCTTCGCGCTGTGCATTGGCGGCGGCGCGCTGTGCATTGGCGCGGTCTCGTTCCACCTCGCGCTGTGCATTGGCGATCGTCGCGCTGTGCATCGCGTTGCGCGTTGGTACGGTCTCGCTGAATGGTTTCTTCAGCCTGGAGGTGCCTCTCTTCCAGTCTGATGGTCATCGCTGCGTCAGTCTGGAGGCGACTCTCTTCTAGTCGGATGCGTTCTCGTTCCACTGCAGAGTGTTCGCGCTCACTAAGCGTCTGTGCTTGGAGACGGTCGCGCTCACCCTGGAGTCGGTCTCTTTCGGTTGAAGCTGTCAGCGTGGCGATCAAGGCTTGCGCCAGTCTCCGGTCCGCCTTGCTGGGGGATGACACTGACGGAGGTGATTGGGCGCAGACAGGGCTTGGTGGAGACCTGTTCTCTTGGCGCGCTCCGAGGTCTATCTCTTGAGCGCGGTACTCTTCTCTTGGTTGCGCACCGAGGTTTGTCTCGGGTACGCGCTCTTGGGTTGGTTGTGCACCGGGGTCTATCCCTGGAGCGCTTTCTTTATCCTGGAGCGCTCCGGGGTCTATCCCGGTGACGCTGTCTGGAGGTATAGTCACGTCATGTCCCGCTTGGTCCCCCCGTGAGCTAAGTCAGTTTCGTTTGAACCCACTGGGGTCTCTACTGGCAGGGCCGCCAAGTCGATAGGAGTGGGCATGCTTAAACTATCCGTTTTATCCGTATTTAACGTCCGTTTAGATAAGCTAGGGGGTAAAACGAAAGCGAAGTCCTCTAGATATGGAGGTGGCTGACGTTTGCGCTGCGGGCGTTCTAGCTTAGGAGAGCCGCTTGGAGAGTGTTCACCGCTGGCCATGTTAATATTAATATTATATTAAATATCACTGATACCCTCCGGCTCGAAGGACCAATTGTAACTGAGGGGTTACAAAACCCTGACTGTATTAAAGATTGTGATAGATTAAACCACTGCTAGTTATGTACTTTAATTACTGGCCAGACAGTACATCAAATATAGATGGTGAACACCCACAAGAACACGGCATTGACAAAGAAATAGTATTTGAGGGGCTACCGTGGACAGGGTGAGCAGCTTCAAGTACCTGGGGGTCCACATCTCAGAGGACCTGACATGGTCAACACACATAGACACAGTAGTAAAGAAGGCAAAACAGCGTCTCTACCACCTGAGACAGTTAAGGAAGTTCAGAGTATCGGGGAAGATACTCCAGTCCTTCTACTCAGGAGCTGTAGAGAGCATCCTGACCGGAAACATCACTGCCTGGTATGGAAACAGCACGGCACAGGACCTACAGAAAGTGGTGCGCTCAGCCGAGCGTACCACGGGTATAGCACTACCCCCCCTGCAGGTTCTATACAACAAGAGGTGCAAATCCAGAGCCTGCAGGATAATGAAAGACCCTCACCACCCCAATAACAGCCTGTTTCAGCTGCTGAGGTCAGGCAGACGCCTGCGAACCCCAGCTACTAGGACAGAGCGGCTTAGGCTCAGCTTCTTCCCCCAGGCCATCAGAGCCATGAACAATGAACATTGAGTGCTCAGAACATTGAACTGTCCACACACAAGCACACATGAACACACACACGACACGCACACTGTGCACGCTCACACACGAGCAGCCACTTAACACTTTAACATGAGCGGGCACACACTCATGTCGCACACACGCACACTTATGGCCAAAGGAAAGGACACTTTAAATTAGAATAACAGGAACAGTGTATTGCACTACCAAAGCTAACTAGCATGTCACACATGCTCTGTAAATAACTATGTACAGATACCGAGATGTCACTCCATGTTACCTGCTACCTGTTACTGCACAATGTTGTTTCTTCTTTTGATTCTATTATATGTACCACTGTATTGCACATCGTTGCGGGCAAGACCACCCGCATTTCATTGTATACCTGTATGCCGTGACAATTAAAACTCTTGACTTGACTTGACTTGACTATTTTATTATTATTAGGCAACATTAGGTTACAGAATGAGAATTAGGGTCGCGCTTGTATGGCGAAGAATATGCGTAAAGTCAGTCAATAGCATGAGTCACTAAGAATAGCAGGAATCCTACGATGGGTCTAAGTTGACACCACCTGTCGTATAGTAGCAACTATATAGGGCAACACTGGTACCGCCTGGAGACAATGGGTTCCCTCCGGGGGTGTAAGGCCTGGAGGGTAGAGGAATGTTCGGGTACTCCGTCTGATTCAATGAAGAATAAAGAGACTCCAGGTACAGGAGTCGGTCCTTGTAAACTCACACACACACACACACACACAGACAAACACACAAACACGTGCTCACTTAAGGCTTGTGTCTCTCCAGTTCGACTGGTGTGCCTGGGTGCCCAACACGCCCTGCACCATGCGACACCCGCCGCCCACCGACAAGGACGCCGTTACCATGGAGATGTTCATGGACACCCTACCTGACGTCAGCCAATCCTGTTTGGAGATGGCCATCACGTGGCACCTGGGGCGACCGCAACCGGACGCGGTGAGTTCCTGTTCGCCTGTGTTTCTCATCTTCCTCTCTTATTCTTGTAACATCCTTCCTTTCTTTCTTTCTTCCTTCCTTCCTTCCTTCCTTCCTTCCTTCCTTCCTTCCTTCCTTTCTTTCTTTCTTTCTTTCTTTCTTTCTTTCTTTCTTTCTTTCTTTCTTTCTTTCTTTCTTTCTTTCTTTCTTTCTTTCTTTCTTTCTTTCTTTCTTTCTTTCTTTCTTTCTTTCTTTCTTTCTTTCTTTCTTTCTTTCTTTCTTTGTCTTCTTTTCCTCTCACCTCATTCCTTCTCTCCTCTCCCCCCAGGTTCCAATAGGCCAGTATCAGGAGGAGTACTTCACAGAGGCACCGGCCTGGGAGGTGATTGACAAGTTCCGACTGGAACTGAAGGACATCGAGAAGCACATCCTGAACGAGAACGATGGAGCGGAGCTTCCCTACCTGTTCCTCCTCCCCAGCCGCATAGAGAACAGCATCACTATATAGAGGTTCTGCACTTGTAGCAACTCTGAGCTGATCTGAGAACTTTACCAACCTAGTCTTGCACCCAATTTTGAAACGTTGGCCTTTTTCTTTTATAGTTTATTCATGAAATCTTGTAGTGTGCGTCCCTCCTAAGTGATATAGAAGAGTACAATAGTCGTGTGACCCCTAAGGTGATCCTAGATCAGCTCTTAGACCCCGCCCACATCACTAGGTAGATAGTGATTAAGGACCTTGAATTCCTAAGACACTCCTGTTCTGAATGAGAAGTGACAGTGTATTTTATACAAGTGATTCTCAAACATTTCCGGTTTGTGACCTCTAAAAACAGAGGGATGCTTGTTTCGTGACCCCCCACGATAGTCAAGCATGAACAGAATGGTGAACTTTAAAATATAATAATGATTTTCTATTTCCACTTTCAGGCTATTTCACCTGATTAATGATTGGGGGGGGGGGGGGGGGGGTCATTAGACTTCAAATATTCATTATTTCACAAGAAACATGCATCTATACATCTATTTTATGATCATGTATTTGTTTGTATATCTCTTTGTGGCCCCCCTAATCATCTTGTGAACCCCATTGTGGGTCCCGACCCACAGGTTGAGAATCACTGTTTTACATGATCCCTGTCACTTTATTGGACAGTGTTTGCCCGTAACAAAAGGAGGCAGAAATCACATTAAAATCTGATTTTAGGCAACAAAGAAAATCTCACGATCTGCAGCGCATATGGTGAGAAAATCTGATCCAAGATCAGATCTAGAACTTGCACAGGAACGAAGCCATCCAAGCTGAGATCCAGTTACCGGATGGAGAATACAATGAATAATATTGGAATATTAGCCTCGCAAACCAGACAAACCTTACATGATTTTTATCTTGCGTTTTGAAATTGTGCAAGATTCGAATATGAAATATGAATGTGCATGTAAATATCTTCCATATACCATTTACTTGAGACTTTGTAGATTTGGATCCAACTTGACATTTTGTCATATCATGTACCTTCTCTTTGTCCAATCCTTCACTCTACACTGTGATTGATTGATTGATTGATTGACATTTTTATTAACAGATTGCAGAATGGGTACAATACAGTACGGCTCAATACACACAATTGTTAAGGGGATGCAGACCAGAGAAAGATTTTCGTCTTGTTTACATCAGGGTCCCCCATTTTCAATTCATCATGAATTGTGTATCTTTAATACAGGCAAAATAAATATATGGGGTGGAGAGATTGGGCAAGATGGGGAAATCAACTCCCGCCTTGAAGGTGGTTACATAAGTGAAATTCACACATCTTTATTGTGTATAGTTCAGTACTTCCTCTCCTTCGGTTTGCAGTAAGACCTCTGGGAAACAAGGCAAAACGGGAAGTAGATCTCACATTTATCACTTTTATCTTCGTCGATGGTGAGAAATGTTGACAATAAAGTGTTTCTACTGTGTGTCCTAAGACTGGAGAGGCTGTGTTTGTATATATTTCCATTGTCCAAAATGTTTTCGGTAAGTTAATCCTAATTGAAAAGCACCATAATAAACAGCAAACATTTGTACTATTGCTCTCTTGAATGTCTTAAGTTCACCTTTAGAGATTTGCTGATAGCAGCAGTATCTTGTATAATGATTTATTTAAAAAACACAAGCAACTTGTGCCCTTATGAGGATAAGCGCTCAATGAAGAAACCCACTCCCATTGCCAAAAGAAAGTTCAACATGCCTATAAATAATTACACTACAAATGTATTAGGTGGCCCATAATGGCCCCCAAACAGCATTGCCAACTTCAACAGACCCGTAGCCCCTTTGATGTGAGCTCCAGGTATTGACAATACCTATGCTACATACCCTACCACACGGCCCCTAATGTGTAGATAGATACTACATACCCTACCACACGGCCCCTAATGTGTAGCTAGATGCTACATACCCTACCACACGGCCCCTAATGTGTAGATAGATACTACATACCCTACCACACGGCCCCTAATGTGTAGATAGATGCTACATACCCTACCACACGGCCCCTAATGTGTAGATGCTACATACCCTACCACATGGCCCCTAATGTGTAGATAGATGCTACATACCCTACCACACGGCCCCTAATGTGTAGATAGATGCTACATACCCTACCACACGGCCCCTAATGTGTAGATGCTACATACCCTACCACATGGCCCCTAATGTGTAGATAGATACTACATACCCTACCACACGGCCCCTAATGTGTAGATAGATGCTACATACCCTACCACACGGCCCCTAATGTGTAGATGCTACATACCCTACCACATGGCCCCTAATGTGTAGCTAGATGCTACATACCCTACCACACGGCCCCTAATGTGTAGATAGATACTACATACCCTACCCCACAGCCCCTAATGTGTAGATGCTACATACCCTACCACACGGCTCCTAATGTGTAGATAGATGCTACATACCCTACCACACGGCCCCTAATGTGTAGCTAGATGCTACATACCCTACCACACGGCCCCTAATGTGTAGCTAGATACTACATACCCTACCACACGGCACCTAATGTGTAGATAGATGCTACATACCCTACCACACGGCCCCTAATGTGTAGATAGATGCTACATACTAGGGGTGGACGGTATGGTCTAAAATTTATATCACGGTATAATTTGAAGCATAGACGGTAACGGTATATATCACGGTATCATCGTTTTTGATAAAAAAAAATTTTTTATTTTATATATATTTTTTTTTTTATAAAATATATATATTATATAATTAGACTTGTACTGGTATTATCTGCGAGACATCGCCACCACGCAACAAGCTCCACTGTCTGTGTGTACTCTAGTAGCCTCCAGCTACGGCCAGAATTCTCCGGAGCTGCACCTGGACCTATACTCGAGTAGCCTCGAGCAGAGCTACGGCCAGGATTCTCCGGCGCTGCACCTGGACCCTATTGTATTGGTATTATAACGTTAGCAAGCCCTCAGCTCGAATACGCATCGAATCAGTGTTATAAGACATTGATATCATGAGCTATCTGTAGCTACTGCATATATAACGTTAATACAACGCCTCAGTGAATTATTTAGTTCAATGGGACATTTCGTTTTGAACGGTGAACTAACTTGTGTTAACGTGAGCTAACAGGTAGCATACACGTCTCTAGTACTAGACTTTGTGGAGCGTTTGTTGATGTCAGGAGCTATCGGTAGCTGGCCGACTAGATACCGTTCGGTTAGACAATGCCCCATCATGTATTAAACTAAAAGTGAATAGTTGACTGGGTCATTTTGTAACGGTAGCTAAGCTAACGTTAGCTCAGGGAGACGCCGACAGCTCCCGTGTCCCGTCCCACTAGACTACTAGACCCGTGTTTACATGCGTGCGGTAGGGGCTGGCACGCCCACTGCGCGAAGCCTCCTAAATAACTTTTTCCAGTTCGCACATATCTATTATCTATGACTAATTCTATCTATTTTTAGGGGCAAATGCCAGTGAAATAGTCGCGCTGTGGTTACATGACGTCATTGCTATTTTAGAGCTGCACTACCGGTTACACGGTATACTCAAAATCCATACCGTAGAGCAAATTCATACCGTTTATACCATATACCGTTTATACCGTCCACCCCTACTACATACCCTACCACACGGCCCCTAATGTGTAGATAGATACTACATACCCTACCACACGGCCCCTAATGTGTAGATAGATGCTACATACCCTACCACACGGCCCCTAATGTGTAGCTAGATACTACATACCCTACCACACGGCTCCTAATGTGTAGATAGATGCTACATACCCTACCACACGGCCCCTAATGTGTAGCTAGATGCTACATACCCTACCACACGGCCCCTAATGTGTAGCTAGATACTACATACCCTACCACACGGCACCTAATGTGTAGATAGATGCTACATACCCTACCACACGGCCCCTAATGTGTAGATAGATGCTACATACCCTACCACACGGCCCCTAATGTGTAGATAGATACTACATACCCTACCACACGGCCCCTAATGTGTAGCTAGATACTACATACCTTACCACACGGCCCCTAATGTGTAGATAGATGCTACATACCCTACCACACGGCCCCTAATGTGTAGCTAGATGCTACATACCCTACCACACGGCCCCTAATGTGTAGCTAGATGCTACATACCCTACCACACGGCCCCTGTAGCTAGATGCTACATACCCTACCACACGGCCCCTAATGTGTAGCTAGATGCTACATACCCTACCACACGGCTCCTAATGTGTAGCTAGATGCTACATACCCTACCACACGGCCCCTAATGTGTAGCTAGATGCTACATACCCTACCACACGGCCCCTAATGTGTAGATGCTACATACCCTACCATACAGACCCTGTGTCACTAAGCTCTGGCCCCTGACATACAGACCCTGTGTCACTAAGCTCTGGCCCCTGACATACAGACCCTGTGTCACTAAGCTCTGGCCCCTGACATACAGACCCTGTGTCACTAAGCTCTGGCCCCTGACATACAGACCCCCGTGTCACTAAGCTCTGGCCCCTGACATACAGACCCTGTGTCACTAAGCTCTGGCCCCTGACATACAGACCCTGTGTCACTAAGCTCTGGCCCCTGACATACAGACCCCGTGTCACTAAGCTCTGGCCCCTGACATACAGACCCTGTGTCACTAAGCTCTGGCCCCTGACATACAGACCCTGTGTCACTAAGCTCTGGCCCCTGACATACAGACCCCCGTGTCACTAAGCTCTGGCCCCTGACATACAGACCCCCGTGTCACTAAGCTCTGGCCCCTGACATATAGACTCCCGTGTCACTAAGCTCTGGCCCCTGACATATACATTTTTCAATGTGGCCTTCCTGCAAATAAAGTTGAGTATCCACGATCTACGGTAAATCACAGTCTATGTATTATTATTTTACAGCCTGCCACTGTGGGAAACACTGCTATTACAGTATGAATGACACAGCAGTCATTCTTCGCTATTACGCTACGCATGCTGCTACGGGGATCTCCAGAGTCTAGTATCTAGGCTTATTTGGTTGTTCTCCGGAGGGAGCACCTCCCGTGTGTCCCAACAGCTTCTCCGTCAGGCTGTTGGGAAGGGTGAGGTCCAGCGGCCGCTTGCCACCTGAGTTCCTGAGGGCGGGGTCTGCCCCGTGCTCCAGCAGCACGGACACCAGCGCGGGACGGGAGAGGCGGGCGGCGACGTGCAGAGGGGAGGAGTCACCGTCCACACTGCTGTTCACACTGGCACCTGAGAGGGACAACAGGATCAGAGTACATTTAAAGGAACACACCAACGTTATGACCAGAGTCAGACAAGAAAATAGATACCAATGTCCTCTCTGTGGTAACTGGTCCATATCCAATTCCATTAATTTGTGCTAAGCTGGGCTAGCTTGCAGACAGATAGCTTTCTACTGGAAGCACAGAGAGGAAACTGGTATCTATCTTCTTGTCTGGTTCTGGACAAGACGGTAAGTGCATTACCCATAATGTGTTCCTTTAACTTCCTTTAATTCTCTTCGGTTCAAATAACAAACTCAGCAAGACCGACGGCTTCTCAGTTACAGTGGGTGACAATATTGTTGATTAAGAGTGAGAGAGAGTGAGAGATTAAGAGTGAGAGAGAGTGAGAGATTAAGAGTGAGAGATTAAGAGTGAGAGAGAGTGAGAGATTAAGAGTGAGAGATTAAGAGTGAGAGATTAAGAGTGAGAGAGAGTGAGAGATTAAGAGTGAGAGAGAGTGAGAGATTAAGAGTGAGAGAGAGTGAGAGATTAAGAGTGAGAGAGAGTGAGAGATTAAGAGTGAGAGATTAAGAGTGAGAGAGAGTGAGAGATTAAGAGTGAGAGAGAGTGAGAGATTAAGAGTGAGAGAGAGTGAGAGATTAAGAGTGAGAGAGATATTAAGAGTGAGCGATTAAGAGTGAGAGAGAGTGAGATATTAAGAGTGAGATATTAAGAGTGAGAGAGATTAAGAGTGAGAGATTAAGAGTGAGAGAGAGTGAGATATTAAGAGTGAGAGAGAGTGAGATATTAAGAGTGAGAGAGTGAGAGAGTAAGAGTGAGAGAGTAAGAGTGAGAGATTAAGAGTGAGAGATAGATTAAGAGTGAGAGATTAAGAGTGAGAGAGAGTGAGAGATTAAGAGTGAGAGATTAAGAGTGAGAGAGAGTGAGAGAGTAAGAGTGAGAGATTAAGAGTGAGAGAGTGAGAGATTAAGAGTGAGAGAGTAAGAGCGAGAGAGAGTGAGATATTAAGAGTGAGAGATAGTGAGAGATTAAGAGTGAGAGAGTAAGAGTGAGAGAGTGATATATTAAGAGTGAGAGAGTAAGAGTGAGAGATTAAGAGTGAGAGAGAGTGAGAGATTAAGAGTGAGAGATTAAGAGTGAGAGATTACGAGTGAGAGAGAGTGAGATATTAAGAGTGAGAGATTAAGAGTGAGAGATTAAGAGTGAGAGAGAGTGAGAGATTAAGAGTGAGAGATTAAGAGTGAGAGATTAAGAGTGAGAGAGAGTGAGAGTAAGAGTGAGAGATTAAGAGTGAGAGAGAGTGAGAGAGATTAAGAGTGAGAGAGAGTGAGAGAGTAAGAGTGAGAGAGAGTGAGAAATTAAGAGTGAGAGATTAAGAGTGAGAGAGAGTGAGAGATTAAGAGTGAGAGAGAGTGAGAGATTAAGAGTGAGAGAGAGTGAGAGAGTAAGAGTGAGAGATTAAGAGTGAGAGAGTGAGAGATTAAGAGTGAGAGAGTAAGAGCGAGAGAGAGTGAGATATTAAGAGTGAGAGAGAGTGAGAGATTAAGAGTGAGAGAGTAAGAGTGAGAGAGAGTGAGATATTAAGAGTGAGAGAGAGTGAGAGAGTAAGAGTGAGAGATTAAGAGTGAGAGAGAGTGAGAGATTAAGAGTGAGAGAGAGTGAGAGATTAAGAGTGAGATATTACGAGTGAGAGAGAGTGAAATATTAAGAGTGAGAGATTAAGAGTGAGAGATTAAGAGTGAGAGAGAGTGAGAGATTAAGAGTGAGAGATTAAGAGTGAGAGAGAGTGAGAGAGTAAGAGTGAGAGATTAAGAGTGAGAGAGAGTGAGAGAGTAAGAGTGAGAGATTAAGAGTGAGAGAGTGAGAGATTAAGAGTGAGATATTAAGAGTGAGAGAGAGTGAGAGATTAAGAGTGAGAGAGAGTGAGAGATTAAGAGTGAGAGAGAGTGAGAGAGTAAGAGTGAGAGATTAAGAGTGAGAGAGAGTGAGAGAGTAAGAGTGAGAGATTAAGAGTGAGAGAGAGTGAGAGATTAAGAGTGAGAGATTAAGAGTGAGAGAGAGTGAGAGATTAAGAGTGAGAGAGAGTGAGAGATTAAGAGTGAGAGATTAAGAGTGAGAGAGTAAGAGTGAGAGAGAGTGAGATATTAAGAGTGAGAGAGTGAGGTATTAAGAGTGATAGAGAGTGATTAAGAGTGAGAGAGAGTGAGAGAGTAAGAGTGAGAGATTAAGAGTGAGAGATTAAGAGTGAGAGAGAGTGAAACATTAAGAGTGAGACAGTAAGAGTGAGACGGTAAGAGTGATACATTAAGAGTGAGACATTAACCCGCTGTCACGTGGCAGGGAAAGGGTTAACAGGCTGTCACGTGGCAGTGAAAGGGTTAACCCGCTGTAGTGTGGCAGTGAAAGGGTTAACCCGCTGTAGTGTGGCAGTGAAAGGGTTAACCCGCTGTAGTGTGGCAGTGAAAGGGTTAACCCGCTGTCGCGTGGCAGTGAAAGGGTTAACCCGCTGGTCGCGTGACAGTGAAAGGGTTAACCCGCTGTTGCGTGACAGTGAAAGGGTTAACCCGCTGTAGTGTGGGAGGGAGGGAGGGAGTGGAGGGAGTGGAGTGGAGGGAGGGAGGAGGGAGGGAGTGGAGGGAGGGAGGGAGGGAGTGGAGTGGAGGGAGTGGAGTGGAGGGAGGGAGGGAGGGAGGGAGGGAGGGAGGGAGGGAGGGAGGGAGGGAGGGAGGGAGGGAGGGGAGCTGCCGCGGTAATGATTTGTTTCCTTGCCGTCCAGTGAAAGGGTTAACCCGCTGTTGCGTGACAGTGAAAGGGTTAACATGCTGTCGTGTGGTAGTGAAAGGGTTAACCGTCTGTAATGTGGCAGTGAAAGGGTTAACCCGCTGTAGTGTGGCAGTGAAAGGGTTAACATGCTGTCGTGTGGCAGTGAAAGGGTTAACCCGCTGTCGCGTGGCAGTGAAAGGGTTAACCCGCTGTCCGCGTGGCAGTGAAAGGGTTAACCCGCTGTTGCGTGACAGTGAAAGGGTTAACCCGCTGTCGCGTGGCAGTGAAAGGGTTAACCCGCTGTCGCGTGGCAGTGAAAGGGTTAACCCGCTGTTGCGTGACAGTGAAAGGGTTAACCCGCTGTAGTGTGGCAGTGAAAGGGTTAACCTGCTGTCGTGTGGTAGTGAAAGGGTTAACCTGCTGTCGTGTGGTAGTGAAACGTTACCGGTTCGATTGCCGCTCCTCCGGGCAGCGTGTCCAAGTGTCCTTGAGCAAGACACTTAACCCCTAATTGCTCCCGATGAGCAGGTTGGCACCTTGCATGGTCGCCTCCGCCGTCGGTGTGTGAACGCCTGAGTGAATGGGTAAAATGTGAGGAACAAATTGTAAAGCGCTATATAAATGCAGCCATTTACACACACACGCACGCACGCACGCACACACACACACGCACGCACGCACATATGTTTCTTTCTTATTGTAAAGCGCTATATAAATGCAGCCATTTACACACACACACGCACGCACGCACACACACACAGGATGTAAACAAGACGAAAGACTTTCTCTGGTCTGCATCCCCTTAACAATTGTATGTATTGAGCTGCAATATTATAGAATATCCATTCTGCAATCTGTAAATAAAGTTATCAATCAATCAATCAATCAATCAATCAATCAATAAAAAAAAAATTCTACACTGGTTAAGCGTAGGCACTGTTCGAAGTTGGTTAAGGTTAGAGTTTGTCTTAGAGCGTGACGGCAAGTTCTTTCGACGGTTAAGCTTAGGCCTCATTCGAAGTTGTTAGTGCTATACAAATAAAGTTATTATTATTATTAGAGTTTGTGGGGGACCCCGATGTAAACAAGACCAAAGTCTGTCTCTGGTCTGCATCCCGTAACAATTTTATGTATTGAGCCGTACTGTACTGTACCCATCCTGCAATCTGTTAATAAAGTTGTTTTCAATAATCAATCGATTAACCAACTACTTTTTTTTTTTTTTTTTTTTTTTTTTTTTACAAAAAGGGCGGGAAAAAATTACGCAGCTTAAACAGAGCCCAGCCCATCAGATTTTCATTTTTTTTTTTTTCGTCCGTTTCCTTTAACCCCAATGTACCAAAACATTTACATTGACAAAGTGAGTGATGGAGAGATACTCACTCACTCACTCACTCACTCACTCACTCACCATATGATGTTCCAGTTCCACTCTGTCTGAAGAAAGACCACCACTTGAATCCTTGTCTGTCCACAGCTGCTGCTGCTGCTGCTGAAACATCACACAACAACATGTACATGATGTAATCAATAGTAGTAGCCCATCTATCAATTGTACATGATGCAGCATTTATGTCTACTAGTAATGACAGACAGACAGACAGTGTGTGTGTGTGTGTGTGTGTGTGTGTGTGGGACTAATGAATGGGGACCATGTGCTGCTCAGTCATCACATACTACTAAACACATCTAACTACACAACAAAACGTGTTCATATCTCCTAAATAATCATCTGCAATCATAGATAACACTGTGGAGGACAAAAGTTTAGCCAAAATGACACAGAAAGGCACAAGATGAGGATAGATTGGACTGGATGGATTAGCTGGTTCTTCTTGAGGGAGGGAGGAGCCTGCAGGTAAATTTCACTTCCTGTTTACCGATGATGATGATGCCACAGGCTGCTGTCACTGACATGACCTCACTTCCTGTCTCATCCTGCTGCTGCTGCTGGGATTCTATGCAGAAACACAATATATTGCTTAGAAAAGACTACTTCTACTTGAACTTAAAGAAGTGGATACACAAGTGGATTCCATGTTTAAATACAGATCAGGCAGGCTCTAATGGTCTGTTCTGTTCTTGAAGCAGGAAGCACAACACAACACGGTTTGACACAAGTATCCATTTATTAAACACAATAGACATCCTAATATCAGATTAACATTTCATAATTGTAATTTATTTCTCATAACAGAGCATGATGAAACTCTTAAGTCACCTAGTTCATTTGAAACAACGGTTAGAATCTTAAAATAGATAAAATGTGTCCTACAGTATGTAGACTATTCTTTTTTTCTTTAATAATACATCCACAGAGCTTTTATAAAATATCGCTCCCCCCCCCCCCCCCCCCCCCCCTCAAATAATTATTGATTCGTGAATTTGTATCATTTAACTGGAAATCCATGTTTCAATATAATTTTTTTTTTAAAAGATCCCGTCCTCAGAGACGTTGTTCTGGAGACAGAGAAGAACTTTAGTATTATTCCCTCCCGAATGATGATGTTTTAACCACCGAGTGTCTCTGATCAGATAGAAGTGTCGTTTATACTGAAGCTCAAACAAAACAACATCCGTCTCGGGCATGGTGAGCCTGTACTACCAGTCGGACAGCGAGGTGACGGAGGACAGTGAGCTCCAGGCCTGGATCAAAGACATAGTGGAGGAAGGCTTCGTGGACGTGCCCACGTTTGGTCAGTGGCTGTCTGTTACACTCTGGAATGTAGACATGTCGTTGTGGTGAGATCTATTTTTTTTTACTGCTCAGACGAGACCAGCATCGGGATCCCATAGAGCTCGCAAGGGATGGAAAGGGCCGTTCCTCCTAGATCAGTGGTTCTCAAATGTCTTCGTGCCAAAGGACCCCCAAACAGACACTCCAGGGACCCCCACCTTGTCTCCAGGGACCCCCATCTGAGAAGATGTTTGTTGTTAGATGTGACTTTTGTCCAGAATGTCATCACTATCTATAATGTAGGTGGGGAGAGCAGTGGAGAGAGCTATGATCAGAGTCATCTAATTAGAGTCAGCTAATTTCCAGTGAATAAAATATTAGTGAAATTAAACTCTCCTTTCCTGGAACCCCTTCAAGAACCGCTGGGGGTTCGAGCTGCGCTAGACCCTGCCCTAGACCCTGCGCTAGACCATCAGTTTGGGGTCATTGGAGATATAAAAAACAATGTCTCCATTAAGCTCTAATGAGCTTCTTTGTCTGTTTTAGCCTGGTAGCGATTGGACCGATATCCCATACCAGTATTGGTGCATCCCTGCTATTTCTCATTCACCAGACAAACACTGGTTTCCATGGCAATACTATCAAAGATTCTATCGGCAGCCGTCACAAGTGTGCAAACCAAATGACCATTTGAAGAATGTATGTTACCCAATCTGTGTATGGAATCACCTTTCAGCGCACTGCTGCATGTATATGAAGAATGTGACTTGATGTATACACACTTTCTTCAGCTTGGCTCACGGTAGATGCGTTATCTCTCTCTCTCTCTCTTTCTCCCTCTCTCTCTCTCTCTCTCTCTCTCTCCTCTCTCTCTCTCTCTCTCTCTCTCTCTTCTCTCTCTCTCTCTCTCTCTCTCTCTCTCTCTTCCCTCCCTCCCTCCCTTAGGTCTGTCCAATGAACTCCTCAGCAGAGAGGGACTCTCCACCCTCTTGTCAGTAGTCATCTTCAGTAGCACAGTCCAGCACGCTGCCCACCAATAACGGACAGGTGGGGAAAACAAACAAACAGACACACACAAACACACACACACACACACACACACACACACACACACACACACAGACAAACACACAAACACGTGCTCACTTAAGGCTTGTGTCTCTCCAGTTCGACTGGTGTGCCTGGGTGCCCAACACGCCTGCACCATGCGACACCCGCCGCCCACCGACAAGGACGCCGTTACCATGGAGATGTTCATGGACACCCTACCTGACGTCAGCCAATCCTGTTTGGAGATGGCCATCACGTGGCACCTGGGGCGACCGCAACCGGACGCGTTGAGTTCCTGTTCGCCTGTGTTTCTCATCTTCCTCTCTTATTCTTGTAACATCCTTCCTTTCTTTCTTTCTTCCTTTCTTCCTTTCTTTCTTTCTTTCTTTCTTTTCTTTCTTTCTTTCTTTCTTTCTTTCTTTCTTTCTTTCTTTCTTTCTTTCTTTCTTTCTTTCTTTCTTTCTTTCTTTCTTTCTTTCTTTGTCTTCTTTTCCTCTCACCTCATTCCTTCTCTCCTCTCCCCCCCCAGGTTCCAATAGGCCAGTATCAGGAGGAGTACTTCACAGAGGCACCGGCCTGGGAGGTGATTGACAAGTTCCGACTGGAACTGAAGGACATCGAGAAGCACATCCTGAACGAGAACGATGGAGCGGAGCTTCCCTACCTGTTCCTCCTCCCCAGCCGCATAGAGAACAGCATCACTATATAGAGGTTCTGCGCTTGTAGCAACTCTGAGCTGATCTGAGAACTTTACCAACCTAGTCTTGCACCCAATTTTGAAACGTTGGCCTTTTTCTTTTATAGTTTATTCATGAAATCTTGTAGTGTGCGTCCCTCCTAAGTGATATAGAAGAGTACAATAGTCGTGTGACCCCTAAGGTGATCCTAGATCAGCTCTTAGACCCCGCCCACATCACTAGGTAGATAGTGATTAAGGACCTTGAATTCCTAAGACACTCCTGTTCTGAATGAGAAGTGACAGTGTATTTTATACAAGTGATTCTCAAACATTTCCGGTTTGTGACCTCTAAAAACAGAGGATGCTTGTTTCGTGACCCCCCACGATAGTCAAGCATGAACAGAATGGTGAACTTTAAAATATAATAATGATTTTCTATTTCCACTTTCAGGCTATTTCACCTGATTAATGATTGGGGGGGGGGGTCATTAGACTTCAAATATTCATTATTTCACAAGAAACATGCATCTATACATCTATTTTATGATCATGTATTTGTTTGTATATCTCTTTGTGGCCCCCCTAATCATCTTGTGAACCCCATTGTGGGTCCCGACCCACAGGTTGAGAACCACTGTTTTACATGATCCCTGTCACTTTATTGGACAGTGTTTGCCCGTAACAAAAGGAGGCAGAAATCACATTAAAATCTGATTTTAGGCAACAAAGAAAATCTCACGATCTGCGGCGCATATGGTGAGAAAATCTGATCCAAGATCAGATCTAGAACTTGCACAGGAACGAAGCCATCCAAGCTGAGATCCAGTTACCGGATGGAGAATACAATGAATAATATTGGAATATTAGCCTCGCAAACCAGACAAACCTTACATGATTTTTATCTTGCGTTTTGAAGTTGTGCAAGATTCGTCTGGCTTGCGCGGCTATTGAAATATGAATGTGCATGTAAATATCTTCCATATACCATTTACTTGAGACTTTGTAGATTTGGATCCAACTTGACATTTTGTCATATCATGTACCTTCTCTTTGTCCAATCCTTCACTCTACACTGTGATTGATTGATTGATTGATTGATTGACATTTTTATTAACAGATTGCAGAATGGGTACAATACAGTACGGCTCAATACACACAATTGTTAAGGGGATGCAGACCAGAGAAAGATTTTCGTCTTGTTTACATCAGGGTCCCCCATTTTCAATTCATCATGAATTGTGTATCTTTAATACAGGCAAAATAAATATATGGGGTGGAGAGATTGGGCAAGATGGGGAAATCAACTCCCGCCTTGAAGGTGGTTACATAAGTGAAATTCACACATCTTTATTGTGTATAGTTCAGTACTTCCTCTCCTTCGGTTTGCAGTAAGACCTCTGGGAAACAAGGCAAAACGGGAAGTAGATCTCACATTTATCACTTTTATCTTCGTCGATGGTGAGAAATGTTGACAATAAAGTGTTTCTACTGTGTGTCCTAAGACTGGAGAGGCTGTGTTTGTATATATTTCCATTGTCCAAAATGTTTTCGGTAAGTTAATCCTAATTGAAAAGCACCATAATAAACAGCAAACATTTGTACTATTGCTCTCTTGAATGTCTTAAGTTCACCTTTAGAGATTTGCTGATAGCAGCAGTATCTTGTATAATGATTTATTTAAAAAACACAAGCAACTTGTGCCCTTATGAGGATAAGCGCTCAATGAAGAAACCCACTCCCATTGCCAAAAGAAAGTTCAACATGCCTATAAATAATTACACTACACATGTATTAGGTGGCCCATAATGGCCCCCAAACAGCATTGCCAACTTCAACAGACCCGTAGCCCCTTTGATGTGAGCTCCAGGTATTGACAATACCTATGCTACATACCCTACCACATGACCCCTAATGTGTAGATATATACTACATACCCTACCACACGGCCCCTAATGTGTAGCTAGATGCTACATACCCTACCACACGGCCCCTAATGTGTAGCTAGATGCTACATACCCTACCACACGGCCCCTAATGTGTAGATAGATGCTACATACCCTACCACATGGCTCCTAATGTGTAGCTAGATGCTACATACCCTACCACACGGCTCCTAATGTGTAGCTAGATGCTACATACCCTACCACACGGCCCCTAATGTGTAGCTAGATGCTACATACCCTACCACACGGCCCCTAATGTGTAGCTAGATGCTACATACCCTACCACACGGCCCCTAATGTGTAGCTAGATGCTACATACCCTACCACACGGCCCCTAATGTGTAGATAGATGCTACATACCCTACCACACGGCTCCTAATGTGTAGATAGATGCTACATACCCTACCACACGGCTCCTAATGTGTAGATAGATGCTACATACCCTACCACACGGCCCCTAATGTGTAGCTAGATGCTACATACCCTACCACACGGCCCCTAATGTGTAGATAGATACTACATACCCTACCACACGGCCCCTAATGTGTAGCTAGATGCTACATACCCTACCACACGGCCCCTAATGTGTAGATAGATGCTACATACCCTACCACACGACCCCTAATGTGTAGATGCTACATACCCTACCACACGGCCCCTAATGTGTAGATGCTACATACCCTACCACACAGCCCCTAATGTGTAGATGCTACATACCCTACCACACGGCCCCTAATGTGTAGATGCTACATACCCTACCACACGGCCCCTAATGTGTAGATGCTACATACCCTACCACACGGCCCCTAATGTGTAGATGCTACATACCCTACCACACGGCCCCTAATGTGTAGATGCTACATACCCTACCACACGGCCCCTAATGTGTAGATACTACATACCCTACCACACGGCCCCTAATGTGTAGATAGATGCTACATACCCTACCACATGGCCCCTAATGTGTAGCTAGATGCTACATACCCTACCACACGGCCCCTAATGTGTAGATAGATGCTACATACCCTACCACACGGCCCCTAATGTGTAGATGCTACATACCCTACCACATGGCCCCAACATGTAGATAGATGCTTATACTGTAAACAATATTTTATGTTAGCGACAGTGTATTGTATACCAATACCAATACAATATTTTGTTTTTTTGTATACTGCTATGTCAATGATTATACTCGTCTTTGTATATTTCAGAGTGATGGTACATATTGTTAATAAAATGGATACACGTTATGTTGCATCATGGGTTGTTTGTATATATGTGAAGCATATATAATGTATAAATATGTATTTTTACTCATTAAAAAAAGACATACAAACTTCTTACTCAGAATAAATTTTTAAGGCACTATGTAAGTATAGACAAGAGAAAGCTATGAAGTAGTGAACATTATTTACCCGTTTACTGCAGCAGATTGTAAAAAGGCACTGTGATTGGCATTGATTTCTTTGCTCCTTTTTTTGTGCTAGTTTAGTCCATTGAAAGATAGAGAAACACCAAGTGTTCAATGGGCGCACTTGATCAGAATCATAAACATTTTCAAACTTTGTACACAATATAATAGAGGCCTTGCACAGAATGTCTGTGTAGTTGTCGTTCTTCCAACAACTAACTATTGGTAACCACTTTTGAAAGAAAATACCTCATTTCTGTGCAGTAACACTGGGAAAACATGACAGTACTGTTCCACTGTGGCTTGTTTACAAGATACAGTATTATTATTAAATTTCTGTTGCTATATTTCTCATAAATCAACACATAGCACATGTCATCTCTTACATGGAGGACAATGCATTCTAAACATTCTGTGAAAAACCTCTATAGATTAAAGGTTTTGGCAAAACAAGACAATACTGTTTTTCTGTCGTCATTTCTCTCTTCCAATTCTGACAAGACAGGAATGTGAAGGAGCACAATTCATAACAATTCATTCAGAATCTGGAGCAAGAGGTAAAGATAACATGGAGCTCACTTTGCTCTCGCCGTTGAATGGGAAGGGTAAGGCATTCGTGGCTGAGAAAGATCTCTGCCATCTCGATCTTAAATACACAAATAGTTGACAAAAATGTGCCACAATTCATTTAGACGAGCGTGACTGTTGGTTTCTGAGGAAGATGGTTTATTGGCATCGGAGGAAGATGGTTTATTGGCATCGGAGGAAGATGGTTTATTGGCACTCTTCTCATTGGCTTCTTCCACTGTCTAGCGTCCTCATTTCCTGTTCACTTTTCGATGAGGAGGGTGTGTGTGTGTCTGTTTTAGGGATGCACCGATACTGGTATATTCTAGGCCAAAATAAGGTCATTGATATCAAGAGAATTTCCCTAATACTAAAACCCTATAATGAAGCATATATATATATATATCAAAGCAAAGTGACTTGATATTCTGCATATTTTAACACGTTATATCCATCTAATGTAGAAAATAACGGATTAGGTCTATATCGCCATCCTTTTTGTCCAGTGACCCCAAACCGATGGTTCGAGTCTATACTGTTGAGCACAAAACGGATCGGATCGGTACTCCATCGACAGGCCTCGTTATCAGCATGGAAAAGGTGGCATCGGTTCATCCCTAGTGTGTGTAAGATCTTTGAGGGTAAGGACATTTTTTTTTTAAAAGGAACATGAAAGAACTTTCTAGACAATCTGAACAGAGCCTCCAGTGTGAGGTGTTGCTGTGTCCCCTTGAGTCCAGCAGGGGGCCCTAGTGCACCAAATACTCCTAGATGAGACAGACAAGACCACAAGCATGGGGGGGAATATATAATTATTTACTTAATCTTAATTACAGTATAATAATAAATCACTTTCATGGATGTTCTTAGAAAAGTAAATGCACTATTGATCCCTGAGTGCATTGTCACATAATAAGATGATAGGTAGGCTACTCTATGTATAATAATAATAAAACTTTATTTGTATAGCACTTTTCATACAGAAATTGCACTTCAAAGTGCTTCACAGCAGTAGAAAATACAGGCATAAGCGAGCATAAAAAAGATAGAGGTAGCACAGTGTTTCACATTATGATCTAGCATCCCAATAGGCCTCTCTGTTTATGGTTTCATTCAGTAATAAAAATAACAAAATATGCATTATGTAAATAAATACACTATGGAACAAACATTTAGAGGTACACCGACTATCTAATCATAATGGGAGCTGATCTGCAGATAGTTTCACGCCATGTGCGTAATAAAATGTTGCTGGTGGCGGTGGGGAAAAGCAATATTTGAGGTCAGTGAAAATTATACTGAAACTGCAAACTGGAATTTCTTTTTATTTTATTTTTTTTAATCCTCTTTTTCTCCGCCTGATTTTCCATGCTTTTTCTCCCCATCCCAATTTAGTCGTTATGCCAATTCCCCCCCTCCCCTACCTGGTTGTTGTGCGCATGTTCCCCCTACCGGTCGGTACAAGGGAACCCTGAAGTCTACCACATGCTTCCTCCGACACATGCGGAGACAGCCAGCGGCTCTCTTTTCACCTGGCAGCGAGGACTCTCATTGGTGAAGTGTAACGCGTGGGAGGTCACGCTGCCTTCACCATTTCCTGCCTTTCGCTGAGCAGGCGCCCAGACCTGACCACAACGCCAGATTACCACCCACGACTTCCCTCCCGCTAACTCAGCCAAACAAGTTAGTATGACGATCGGCCCAAGCCGCAGTGGAAGGTGGAACTTTGACAAAGAAAATAACCTAATATTGTTCCTGTAACAGACCCAGTCGGCTGGACGACCATAAACTGAGAGGTACTCGGGGTCGGAGCTCGTTTTCACTGATCTACTTAAAGGAACACGTCAACATTTTGGGAAATTAGCTTACCGTCTTCTCCAGAGAGAGACAAGAAGATAGATACCAGTTTCCTCTCTGTGCGTTCAGTAGAAAGCTACAGTATCTGGCTGCACGTTAGCCTAGCTTAGCACAAGGAATGGAAGCGAACAACTCTTCCGAAGGCTACCCGTCACTGTCCGCTTTCATTCATTGTGCTAAGCTAGGCTAACATGCAGCCAGATACTGTAGCTTTCTACTGAACGCACAGAGAGGAAACTGGTATCTATCTTCTTGTCTCTCTCTGGACGCACAGAGAGGAAAAACTGGTAAGCGATAAGCTAATTTCCCAAAATGTTGGCGTGTTCTGAATATAATAATGACGAAAAATAAACAGGGTAGGGTAGTGCACCTTGTTGTGTTGTGTATCCTGTTTATTTTTCGTCATTATTATATTCAGAGTTAATTATATTGTTTACACTGTCTTTCTTCTAATATAACCCTGCCCATTCCCAAATCATATTCAGAAAGTATCACAGAGACTTATATTGACCGCGGAATTAGTTATTATTAGTAAGACACAACATTTCCGTAGTAATTGACCACCAGACTCTTTCTCTTAAGGCATTAACTGGGTTAATTAATATAAATGTTATATTGTAACTGTCTAGTTACACATTGGTTCCGAAACATGTATGTTCCAGTCTGCAATTTTGAATCTGAGAGAGCTCTGGTCAGCGAAGCCGGCGCCGTTCGCGAATCGCAACCTCCATGTTTTGGGGCTATTCATCAGAAAACTCGGATCCCGATTCGGCTCCCATCCGTCGGTCAAGAACTGGCGGTTTTCAGCCTCTCTCTCTGGAGCTTAACGGAGTTTCGAGTTTGGGATTCACCGTGTTGAATGGGGCGTCTGAACTAAGCGAGGACCTCATGCGCGGCGAAGAATGCGGAAGCGCCCTTGCACTCTTCCGCTGTCATTAAGCAACACGCGACCTGCTCATCGGGAGCAGTTAGTGTTAAGTGTCTTGCTCAAGGACACTTCGACACGCTGCCGTGAGGAGCCGGAGTCTAACGGGGAACAGTCTGGTAGACGGCCGCTCTAGCTCCTGAGCCACTGTCGCCCCCCAGTGGCTACAGAGTATATATTAGTACTATGCAGCTTGATTTGGCGGATTTTTTATTTAAAAAATGTATTCATGGTCGTAAACAATGAAAATGTGCTTTTAAACATTAAAAGAACAAGCCAACGTTATGGCAAATGCGCTTACCGTCTTCTCCAGAGTCAGACAAGAATATACATACAAATTTCCTCTCTGTGCGTTCAGTAGAAAGCTATCCGGCTGCAAGCTAGCCTAGCACAGCACAAATGAATGGAAGCTGATATGGACCACTAGCCTAGCTGTTGGCCAAAAACACCTCTCCTGGAGTTTTAAGATAGAGGCTAGTGGTCCGTATCTGCTTCCATTCATTTCATAGCATGCAGCCACTGAACCCACAGATGGGCCTTTCACACCGTGTGCCGGAGCCGGTTC
The DNA here is from genome assembly GCF_963971535.1 of Notolepis coatsorum. Taxonomy (NCBI): domain Eukaryota; kingdom Metazoa; phylum Chordata; class Actinopteri; order Aulopiformes; family Paralepididae; genus Notolepis; species Notolepis coatsorum. The sequence continues at coordinate 123,598,618 of NC_140168.1, read as the reverse complement.
CCCAACGTGATCTCGAACCGGCCGGCACGTTCACACCGGGAATAATTGGTTCGGAACATGAAAAATCGGTGCTCGGTGTTTTCTTAGAGGGCCGAACTAAAGCCTCCGTCATGTTGTGAACCAATTATTACCCGTGTGAACGCGCCGGCCGGTTCCAGATGACGTTCGGGAACCGGCTCCGGAAACTGGTCTCTATCTTCTTGTCTGACTCTGGAGAAGACAGTAAGCACATTTCCCATAATGTTGTTGTGTTCCTTTAATAGCTAATAGCAGTAGCCAGCCATACAACCAGTTAAAAAGAGAAGGAAATTAGACACCTAGGGAAGAGAAACAAGAATCTTTGATAGTTATATCCATCCCTAATAAAAATGTTGGGGGAGGGGCTTCCCAGTCTCCTAATATAACAGTAAATCATCACCTCGTCGTCAGAATAAAAGCACTAACCTTGCGCTTGTTGAGTTTGACTTGGCAGAAGGAGAAGAGGCCCACCACCAGGTAGGCGCCTGCTGCTATGAAGCAGTTGTAAGACACCTGGTCATACAGGCGGTAGATGTTCCCAAGTGCTTTAATATTACTGTGGAAGGAAGAAAGAGAGAAAGAAAGAAAGAAGAGAGAGATTAACTGTGCAGTTAAATCAATCATATTCATCTGAAATATATCAGAAGAAACTGGGCCCCCACTCCAGCTGGAGTTAAACAAACGTGAAACAATGGAATATCGTTGAAGTAACTAGATTGTGCGTGCTGTGTGTGACACACCTAAATGGAACATCAATTACACCTGTATTTACCCTGCAATGACATGTCAAAATGGCAGCTGTGAAAAGGGGCCTTTTTTGGTTGTAAAGCAGCTGTTAGCAGTTACTTATTTATTTTTTAGGTACATTCAAGATATACCACTGTACTGTAGCCATTTGGTTTATACACTACACACCTAATCCCTATTTTACCATTAATATGATAGAATATTATAATACAAGCATGCATAAGTGCTTTGGGAATTTTCTTTAATAAAATAAATATGTGTGTGTGTGTGTGTGTACACTTTAAAGAAGAGATTACAGAATAGATAATAGGGCAGGGCCTTGAAACAAATTCAAAATCAATCAACACATTAAGAGTTATGATCTAAGTATTGCTAACTTTCAAGTATAAATTCAAAATGCACCAAAACTGGAGGAAAAAGGGTTTCATGACAACAGCAGAGGATGGTTCTCCTACAAGCAGGACACTCTAGAGCAGGACTGAACAGCTATGGCTGACATCTGTCCACTCACCTACCACGTGGCATCTGTGTGTGTGTGTGTGTGTGTGTGTGTGTGTGTGTGTGTGTGTGTGTGTGTGTGTGTGTGTGTGTGTGTGTGTGTGTGTCATCATAGGAGTGTGACATTGCTGAGGCTATTCCTCCACTGAGTCAGATACCCAGAGACAGTCAGAAAATTACCCCTCTCTGTGTGTGTGTGTGTGTGTGTGTGTGTGTGTGAGTGAGTGACTGGGTGAGTGAGTGGTAACAGATTTATGGGACATCACTGGTATTACTCATACTGGTATATGTCAAGACACATTTCTTAACACCAATCCAGCAATAACATTAAAGAAAGCCCATGGCTGCTAGTACATCTCAGACCAGGGCTAGATTAAAGAAAGCCTGTGGCTGCTACTAGTACATCTCAGACCAGGGCTAGATTAAAGAAAGCCTGTGGCTGCTACTAGTACATCTCAGACCAGGGCTAGATTAAAGAAAGCCTGTGGCTGCTACTAGTACATCTCAGACCAGGGCTAGATTAAAGAAAGCCTGTGGCTGCTAGTACATCTCAGACCAGGGCTAGATTAAAGAAAGCCTGTGGCTACTAGTACATCTCAGACCAGGGCTAGATTAAAGAAAGCCTGTGGCTGCTACTAGTACATCTCAGACCAGGGCTAGATTAAAGAAAGCCTGTGGCTGCTACTAGTAAATCTCAGACCAGGGCTAGATTAAAGAAAGCCTGTGGCTGCTAGTACATCTCAGACCAGGGCTAGATTAAAGAAAGCCTGTGGCTGCTAGTAGTACATCTCAGACCAGGGCTAGATTAAAGAAAGCCTGTGGCTGCTAGTACATCTCAGACCAGGGCTAGATTAAAGAAAGCCTGTGGCTGCTACTAGTACATCTCAGACCAGGGCTAGATTAAAGAAAGCCTGTGGCTGCTACTAGTACATCTCAGACCAGGGCTAGATTAAAGAAAGCCTGTGGCTGCTAGTACATCTCAGACCAGGGCTAGATTAAAGAAAGCCTGTGGCTGCTGCTAGTACATCTCAGACCAGGGCTAGATTAAAGAAAGCCTGTGGCTGCTACTAGTACATCTCAGACCAGGGCTAGATTAAAGAAAGCCTGTGGCTACTAGTACATCTCAGACCAGGGCTAGATTAAAGAAAGCCTGTGGCTGCTGCTAGTACATCTCAGACCAGGGCTAGATTAAAGAAAGCCTGTGGCTACTAGTACATCTCAGACCAGGGCTAGTGTGCAACGTTGTATTTTGACGAGAGGACACTGAGGTGGATTGATGCAAAAAGCCCACCTATTCCAGGGTCATGCATTTCTACAAATACTTGGTTTACCAGTTTGATTGAATTGATTGAAAAGTTTATTAACAGATTGCAGAATGGGTACAGTACAGTACAGCTCAATACATACAATTGTTAAGGGGATGCAGACTTTCGTCTTGTTTACATCAGGGTCCCCCATTTTCAATTCATCATAACATATATGACATACATGACATACAGATAGACAGTACTGCTACATCTATACATTTATGACATATCAGATTTGCAAATACAGTACCGTTTGTACTGTACGGATGATATTCTCAGTGTTGTTGTTGTTGTTGTTGTTGTTGTTGTTGTCTATTGGGGGGACTTACTCCTCTCCCTTGAAGTCTTCTTCAGTCACAGGTACATCCTCGATCAGCACCGCTGAATGTAGTTTGAAGAATATTCCCAGCATTGCCTAAACGAGAGAGAGAGAGAGAGAGTAAGAGTGAGAGATTAAGAGTGAGAGAGTGAGAGATTAAGAGTGAGAGAGTAAGAGTGAGAGAGAGTGAGATATTAAGAGTGAGAGAGAGTGAGATATTAAGAGTGAGAGAGAGTGAGATATTAAGAGTGAGAGATTAAGAGTGAGAGAGAGTGAGAGATTAAGAGTGAGAGAGATATTAAGAGTGAGAGAGAGTGAGATATTAAGAGTGAGAGATTAAGAGTGAGAGATTAAGAGTGAGAGAGAGTGAGAGATTAAGAGTGAGAGAGAGTGAGAGATTAAGAGTGAGAGAGATATTAAGAGTGAGAGAGAGTGAGATATTAAGAGTGAGAGATTAAGAGTGAGAGATTAAGAGTGAGAGATTAAGAGTGAGAGAGAGTGAGAGATTAAGAGTGAGAGAGAGTGAGAGATTAAGAGTGAGAGATTAAGAGAGAGTGAGAGATTAAGAGTGAGAGAGAGTGGGAGATTAAGAGTGAGAGAGAGTGAGAGATTAAGAGTGAGAGAGAGTGAGAGATTAAGAGTGAGAGAGATATTAAGAGTGAGAGAGAGTGAGATATTAAGAGTGAGAGATTAAGAGTGAGAGAGAGATTAAGAGTGAGAGATTAAGAGTGAGAGAGAGTGAGAGATTAAGAGTGAGAGAGAGTGAGAGCGTAAGAGTGAGAGTGAGAGATTAAGAGTGAGAGAGTGAGATATTAAGAGTGAGAGAGAGTGAGATATTAAGAGTGAGAGAGAGTGAGATATTAAGAGTGAGAGAGAGTGAGAGATTAAGAGTGCGAGAGAGTGAGAGATTAAGAGTGAGAGAGAGTGAGATATTAAGAGTGAGAGATTAAGAGTGAGAGATTAAGAGTGAGAGATTAAGAGTGAGAGAGAGTGAGAGATTAAGAGTGAGAGAGAGTGAGAGATTAAGAGTGAGAGAGAGTGAGAGATTAAGAGTGAGAGATATTAAGAGTGAGAGAGAGTGAGATATTAAGAGTGAGAGATTAAGAGTGAGAGAGAGATTAAGAGTGAGAGATTAAGAGTGAGAGAGAGTGAGAGATTAAGAGTGAGAGAGTGAGAGATTAAGAGAGAGTGAGAGATTAAGAGTGAGAGAGAGTGAGAGATTAAGAGTGAGAGAGAGTGAGAGATTAAGAGTGAGAGAGAGTGAGAGATTAAGAGTGAGAGAGATATTAAGAGTGAGAGAGAGTGAGATATTAAGAGTGAGAGATTAAGAGTGAGAGAGAGACTAAGAGTGAGAGATTAAGAGTGAGAGAGAGTGATAGATTAAGAGTGAGAGAGAGTGAGAGCGTAAGAGTGAGAGAGTAAGAGTGAGAGAGTGAGAGATTAAGAGTGAGAGAGAGTGAGATATTAAGAGTGAGAGAGAGTGAGATATTAAGAGTGAGAGAGAGTGATATATTAAGAGTGAGAGAGTGAGAGATTAAGAGTGAGAGAGAGTGAGAGATTAAGAGTGAGAGAGATATTAAGAGTGAGAGAGAGTGAGATATTAAGAGTGAGAGAGAGATTAAGAGTGAGAGATTAAGAGTGAGAGAGTGAGAGATTAAGAGTGAGAGAGAGAGTAAGAGTGAGAGATTAAGAGTGAGAGATTAAGAGTGAGAGAGTAAGAGTGAGAGAGAGTGAGATATTAAGAGTGAGAGAGAGTGAGATATTAAGAGTGAGAGAGAGATATTAAGAGTGAGAGAGAGTGAGAGATTAAGAGTGAGAGATTAAGAGTGAGAGATTAAGAGTGAGAGAGAGTGAGAGATTAAGAGTGAGAGATTACGAGTGAGAGAGAGTGAGAGATTAAGAGTGAGAGAGAGTGAGATATTAAGGGTGAGAGAGAGTGAGAGAGTAAGAGTGAGAGATTAAGAGTGAGAGAGAGTGAGAGAGTAAGAGTGAGATATTAAGAGTGAGAGAGAGATTAAGAGTGAGAGAGTGAGATATTAAGAGTGAGAGAGTGAGATATTAAGAGTGAGAGAGAGTGAGAGATTAAGAGTGAGAGAGTGAGATATTAAGAGTGAGATAGAGTGAGATATTAAGAGTGAGAGAGAGTGAGATATTAAGAGTGAGAGAGAGTGAGAGATTAAGCGTGAGAGAGAGTGAGAGATTAAGAGTGAGAGAGATATTAAGAGTGAGAGAGAGTGAGATATTAAGAGTGGGAGATTAAGAGTGAGAGAGAGATTAAGAGTGAGAGATTAAGAGTGAGAGAGAGTGAGAGATTAAGAGTGAGAGAGAGTGAGAGAGTAAGAGTGAGAGATTAAGAGTGAGAGATTAAGAGTGAGAGAGTAAGAGTGAGAGAGTGAGATATTAAGAGTGAGAGAGAGTGAGATATTAAGAGTGAGAGAGAGTGAGATATTAAGAGTGAGAGAGAGTGAGCGATTAAGAGTGAGAGAGAGTGAGAGATTAAGAGTGAGAGAGATATTAAGAGTGAGAGAGAGTGAGATATTAAGAGTGAGAGATTAAGAGTGAGAGAGAGATTAAGAGTGAGAGATTAAGAGTGAGAGAGAGTGAGAGATTAAGAGTGAGAGAGAGTGAGAGAGTAAGAGTGAGAGATTAAGAGTGAGAGATTAAGAGTGAGAGAGTAAGAGAGAGTGAGATATTAAGAGTGAGAGAGAGTGAGATATTAAGAGTGAGAGAGAGTGAGAGATTAAGAGTGAGAGAGAGTGAGAGAGAGTGAGAGATTAAGAGTGAGAGATTAAGAGTGAGAGATTAAGAGTGAGAGAGAGTGAGAGATTAAGAGTGAGAGATTACGAGTGAGAGAGAGTGAGAGATTAAGAGTGAGAGAGAGTGAGATATTAAGAGTGAGAGATTAAGAGTGAGAGAGAGTGAGAGATTAAGAGTGAGAGATTAAGAGTGAGAGATATTAAGAGTGAGAGAGAGTGAGATATTAAGAGTGAGAGATTAAGAGTGAGAGAGAGTGAGAGATTAAGAGTGAGAGAGAGTGAGAGAGTAAGAGTGAGAGATTAAGAGTGAGAGAGAGTGAGAGAGTAAGAGTGAGAGATTAAGAGTGAGAGAGAGTGAGAGATTAAGAGTGAGAGATTAAGAGTGAGAGAGAGTGAGAGATTAAGAGTGAGAGATTAAGAGAGAGTGAGAGATTAAGAGTGAGAGAGAGTGATTAAGAGTGAGAGAGAGTAAGAGAGTAAGAGTGAGAGATTAAGAGTGAGAGATTACGAGTGAGAGATTAAGAGTGAGAGAGAGTGAGAGTTTAAGAGTGAGAGATTACGAGTGAGAGAGAGTGAGAGATTAAGAGTGAGAGAGAGTGAGAGAGTAAGAGTGAGAGATTAAGAGTGAGAGAGAGTGAGAGATTAAGAGTGAGAGATTAAGAGTGAGAGAGATTAAGAGTGAGAGATTAAGAGTGAGAGAGAGTGAGAGATTAAGAGTGAGAGAGAGTGAGAGATTAAGAGTGAGACAGGCGAGCAGTGAGACAGGCGAGCAGTGAGACAGGCGAGCAGTGAGAGGTGTGCAGTGAGACAGGTGTGCAGTGAGACAGGCGAGCAGTGAGACAGGCGAGCAGTGAGACAGGGAGCAGTGCGACAGGCGAGCAGTGAGACAGGCGAGCAGTGAGACAGGCGAGCAGTGAGAAGTGTGCAGTGAGACAGGTGTGCAGTGAGGCCCCTAATGTGTAGCTAGATGCTACATACCCTACCACACGGCCCCTAATGTGTATAGATACTACATACCCTACCACACGGCCCCTAATGTGTAGCTAGATGCTACATACCCTACCACACGGCTCCTAATGTGTAGCTAGATGCTACATACCCTACCACACGGCTCCTAATGTGTAGATGCTACATACCCTACCATACAGACCCTGTGTCACTAAGCTCTGGCCCCTGACATACAGACCCCCGTGTCACTAAGCTCTGGCCCCTGACATACAGACCCCCGTGTCACTAAGCTCTGGCCCCTGACATACAGACCCTGTGTCACTAAGCTCTGGCCCCTGACATACAGACCCTGTGTCACTAAGCTCTGGCCCCTGACATACAGACCCCGTGTCACTAAGCTCTGGCCCCTGACATACAGACCCCCGTGTCACTAAGCTCTGGCCCCTGACATACAGACCCTGTGTCACTAAGCTCTGGCCCCTGACATACAGACCCTGTGTCACTAAGCTCTGGCCCCTGACATACAGACCCTGTGTCACTAAGCTCTGGCCCCTGACATACAGACCCTGTGTCACTAAGCTCTGGCCCCTGACATACAGACCCTGTGTCACTAAGCTCTGGCCCCTGACATATAGACCCTGTGTCACTAAGCTCTGGCCCCTGACATACAGACCCTGTGTCACTAAGCTCTGGCCCCTGACATACAGACCCTGTGTCACTAAGCTCTGGCCCCTGACATACAGACCCTGTGTCACTAAGCTCTGGCCCCTGACATACAGACCCTGTGTCACTAAGCTCTGGCCCCTGACATACAGACCCTGTGTCACTAAGCTCTGGCCCCTGACATATAGACCCTGTGTCACTAAGCTCTGGCCCCTGACATACAGACCCTGTGTCACTAAGCTCTGGCCCCTGACATACAGACCCCCGTGTCACTAAGCTCTGGCCCCTGACATACAGACCCCCGTGTCACTAAGCTCTGGCCCCTGACATACAGACCCTGTGTCACTAAGCTCTGGCCCCTGACATATACATTTTTCAATGTGGCCTTCCTGCAAATAAAGTTGAGTATCCACGATCTACGGTAAATCACAGTCTATGTATTATTATTTTACAGCCTGCCACTGTGGGAAACACTGCTATTACAGTATGAATGACACAGCAGTCATTTTTCGCTATTACGCTACGCATGCTGCTACGGGGATCTCCAGAGTCTAGTATCTAGGCTTATTTGGTTCTCTAGAGGGAGCACCTCCCGTGTGTCCCAACAGCTTCTCCGTCAGGCTGTTGGGAAGGGTGAGGTCCAGCGGCCGCTTGCCACCTGAGTTCCTGAGGGCGGGGTCTGCCCCGTGCTCCAGCAGCACGGACACCAGCGCGGGACGGGAGAGGCGGGCGGCGACGTGCAGAGGGGAGGAGTCACCGTCCACACTGCTGTTCACACTGGCACCTGAGAGGGACAACAGGATCAGAGTACATTTAAAGGAACACACCAACGTTATGACCAGAGTCAGACAAGAAAATAGATACCAATGTCCTCTCTGTGGTAACTGGTCCATATCCAATTCCATTAATTTGTGCTAAGCTGGGTTAGCTTGCAGACAGATAGCTTTCTACTGGAAGCACAGAGAGGAAACTGGTATCTATCTTCTTGTCTGGTTCTGGAGAAGACGGGAAGCGCATTACCCATAATGTGTTCCTTTAATAACAAACTCAGCAAGACCGACGGCTTCTCAGTTACAGTGGGTGACAATATTGTTGATTAAGAGTGAGAGAGAGTGAGAGATTAAGAGTGAGAGATTAAGAGTGAGAGAGAGTGAGAGATTAAGAGCGAGAGAGAGTGAGAGATTAAGAGTGAGAGAGAGTGAGAGATTAAGAGTGAGAGAGAGTGAGAGATTAAGAGTGAGAGATTAAGAGTGAGAGATTAAGAGTGAGAGAGAGTGAGAGATTAAGAGTGAGATATTAAGAGTGAGAGATTAAGAGTGAGAGAGTGAGAGATTAAGAGTGAGAGATTAAGAGTGAGAGAGAGTGAGAGATTAAGAGCGAGAGAGAGTGAGAGATTAAGAGTGAGAGAGAGTGAGAGAGAGAGAGATTAAGAGTGAGAGAGAGTGAGAGATTAAGAGTGAGAGATTAAGAGTGAGAGATTAAGAGTGAGAGAGAGTGAGAGATTACGAGTGAGAGAGAGTGAGAGATTAAGAGTGAGAGAGAGTGAGATATTAAGAGTGAGAGAGTAAGAGTGAGAGATTAAGAGTGAGAGAGAGTGAGAGAGTAAGAGTGAGTGAGAGAGAGTGAGAGAGTAAGAGTGAGAGATTAAGAGTGAGAGATTAAGAGTGAGAGAGAGTGAGAGATTAAGAGTGAGAGATTAAGCGTGATAGAGAGTGAGAGATTAAGAGTGAGAGAGTGAGAGATTAAGAGTGAGAGAGAGTGAGAGATTAAGGGTGAGAGAGAGTGAGAGAGTAAGAGTGAGAGATTAAGAGTGAGATAGATTAAGAGTGAGAGATTAAGAGTGAGAGAGAGTGAGAGATTAAGAGTGAGAGAGAGTGAGAGAGTAAGAGTGAGAGATTAAGAGTGAGAGAGTGAGAGATTAAGAGTGAGAGAGTAAGAGCGAGAGAGAGTGAGATATTAAGAGTGAGAGAGAGTGAGAGATTAAGAGTGAGAGAGAGTGAGATATTAAGAGTGAGAGAGAGTGAGAGAGTAAGAGTGAGAGATTAAGAGTGAGAGAGAGTGAGAGATTAAGAGTGAGAGAGAGTGAGAGATTAAGAGTGAGAGAGAGTGAGAGATTAAGAGTGAGAGATTACGAGTGAGAGAGTGAGATATTAAGAGTGAGAGATTAAGAGTGAGAGATTAAGAGTGAGAGAGAGTGAGAGATTAAGAGTGAGAGATTAAGAGTGAGAGAGAGTGAGAGAGTAAGAGTGAGAGATTAAGAGTGAGTTAACCCGCTGTCGCGTGACAGTGAAAGGGTTAACCCGCTGTAGTGTGGGAGGGAGGGAGGGAGTGGAGGGAGTGGAGGGAGGGAGGGAGGGAGTGGAGTGGAGGGAGGGAGGGAGTGGAGGGAGTGGAGTGGAGGAAGGGAGGGAGGGAGGGGAGTGGAGGGAGGGAGGGAGGGAGGGAGGGAGGGAGGGAGGGAGGGAGGGAGGGAGGGGAGCTGCCGCGGTAATGATTTGTTTCCTTGCCGTCCAGTGAAAGGGTTAACCTTCTGTAGTGTGGTAGTGAAAGGGTTAACATGCTGTCGTGTGGCAGTGAAAGGGTTAACCCGCTGTAGTTTGGCAGTGAAAGGGTTAACCCGCTGTAGTGTGGCAGTGAAAGGGTTAACCCGCTGTAGTGTGGCAGTGAAAGGGTTAACCCGCTGTCGCGTGGCAGTGAAAGGGTTAACCCGCTGTCGCGTGGCAGTGAAAGGGTTAACCCGCTGTTGCGTGACAGTGAAAGGGTTAACATGCTGTCGTGTGGTAGTGAAAGGGTTAACCGTCTGTAATGTGGCAGTGAAAGGGTTAACCCGCTGTAGTGTGGCAGTGAAAGGGTTAACATGCTGTCGTGTGGCAGTGAAAGGGTTAACCCGCTGTCGCGTGGCAGTGAAAGGGTTAACCCGCTGTCGCGTGGCAGTGAAAGGGTTAACCCGCTGTTGCGTGACAGTGAAAGGGTTAACCCGCTGTAGTGTGGCAGTGAAAGGGTTAACCCACTGTAGTGTGGCAGTGAAAGGGTTAACCCGCTGTTGCATGGCAGTGAAAGTGTTAACCCGCTGTCGCGTGGCAGTGAAATGGTTAACCTGCTGTCGTGTGGTAGTGAAAGGGTTAACCCGCTGTCACGTGGCAGTGAAAGGGTTAACCCGCTGTCACGTGGCAGTGAAAGGGTTAACCCGCTGTAGTGTGGTAGTGAAAGGGTTAACCTGCTGTCGTGTGGTAGTGAAAGGTTAACCTTTTGTCGTGTGGTAGTGAAAGGGTTAACCTGCTGTCGTGTGGTAGTGAAAGGGTTAACCTGCTGTCGTGTGGTAGTGAAAGGGTTAACCCGCTGTCACGTGGCAGTGAAAGGGTTAACCCGCTGTCGTGTGGTAGTGAAAGGTTAACCTTCTGTCGTGTGGTAGTGAAAGGGTTAACCTGCTGTCATGTGGTAGTGAAAGGGTTAACCTGCTGTCGTGTGGTAGTGAAAGGTTACCGGTTCGATTGCCGCTCCTCCCGGGCAGCGTGTCCAAGTGTCCTTGAGCAAGACACTTAACCCCTAATTGCTCCCGATGAGCAGGTTGGCACCTTGCATGGTCGCCTCCGCCGTCGGTGTGTGAACGCCTGAGTGAATGGGTAAAATGTGAGGAACAAATTGTAAAGCGCTATATAAATGCAGCCATTTACACACACACGCACGCACGCACACGCACGCACATATGTTTTTTCTTATTGTAAAGCGCTATATAAATGCAGCCATTTACACACACACACGCACGCACGCACACACAGGATGTAAACAAGACGAAAGACTTTCTCTGGTCTGCATCCCCTTAACAATTGTATGTATTGAGCTGCAATATTATAGAATATCCATTCTGCAATCTGTAAATAAAGTTATCAATCAATCAATTTTTTTTTTCTACACTGGTTAAGCGTAGGCACTGTTCGAAGTTGGTTAAGGTTAGAGTTTGTCTTAGAGCGTGACGGCAAGTTCTTTCGACGGTTAAGCTTAGGCCTCATTCGAAGTTGTTAGTGCTATACAAATAAAGTTATTATTATTATTAGAGTTTGTGGGGGACCCCGATGTAAACAAGACCAAAGTCTGTCTCTGGTCTGCATCCCCGTAACAATTTTATGTATTGAGCCGTACTGTACTGTACCCATCCTGCAATCTGTTAATAAAGTTGTTTTCAATAAATCAATCGATTAACCATTTTTTTTTTTTTTTTAACAAAAAGGGCAGGAAAAAATTACGCAGCTTAAACAGAGCCCAGCCCCATCAGATTTTCATTTTTTTTTTTTTTTCGTCCGTTTCCTTTAACCCCAATGTACCAAAACATTTACATTGACAAAGTGAGTGATGGAGAGACACTCACTCACTCACTCACTCACTCACTCACCATATGATGTTCCAGTTCCACTCTGTCTGAAGAAAGACCACCACTTGAATCCTTGTCTGTCCACAGCTGCTGCTGCTGAAACATCACACAACAACATGTACATGATGTAATCAATAGTAGTAGCCCATCTATCAATTGTACATGATGCAGCATTTATGTCTACTAGTAATGACAGACAGACAGACAGTGTGTGTGTGTGTGTGTGGGACTAATGAATGGGGACCATGTGCTGCTCAGTCATCACATACTACTAAACACATCTAACTACACAACAAAACGTGTTCATATCTCCTAAATAATCATCTGCAATCATAGATAACACTGTGGAGGACAAAAGTTTAGCCAAAATGACACAGAAAGGCACAAGATGAGGATAGATTGGACTGGATGGATTAGCTGGTTCTTCTTGAGGGAGGGAGGGAGCCTGCAGGTAAATTTCACTTCCTGTTTACCGATGATGATGATGCCACAGGCTGCTGTCACTGACATGACCTCACTTCCTGTCTCATCCTGCTGCTGCTGCTGGGATTCTATGCAGAAACACAATATATTGCTTAGAAAAGACTACTTCTACTTGAACTTAAAGAAGTGGATACACAAGTGGATTCCATGTTTAAATACAGATCAGGCAGGCTCTATTGGTCTGTTCTGTTCTTGAAGCAGGAAGCACAACACAACACGGTTTGACACAAGTATCCATTTATTAAACACAATAGACATCCTAATATCAGATTAACATTTCATAATTGTAATTTATTTCTCATAACAGAGCATGATGAAACTCTTAAGTCACCTAGTTCATTTGAAACAACGGTTAGAATCTTAAAATAGATAAAATGTGTCCTACAGTATGTAGACTATTCTTTTTTTCTTTAATAATACATCCACAGAGCTTTTATAAAATATCGCTCCCCCCCCCCCCCCCCCCCTCAAATAATTATTGATTCGTGAATTTGTATCATTTAACTGGAAAATCCATGTTTCAATATAATTTTTTTTTTAAAAGATCCCGTCCTCAGAGACGTTGTTCTGGAGACAGAGAAGAACTTTAGTATTATTCCCTCCCGAATGATGATGTTTTAACCACCGAGTGTCTCTGATCAGATAGAAGTGTCGTTTATACTGAAGCTCAAACAAAACAACAACACACATCAATATGGCCACAAGGTGGCGCCAAAAGACTGAACAAGCTGCAGTTTGGTGTCACCGGTGAACCTCTGCACGGCATCAGAGACACGCGGCCTGCCTGCCTGCCTGCCTGCCTGCCGCTCTGTAGAAACTACACCTACTGAGAAACACAAGAGTTCTCATATATATATATATACTACAGAGGAAATGATTAATAAAAAATAAGAATAGAGACAAGGGGGGGGGGGGGGGGTCATTGATTGATTGATTGATTGATTGATTCTATACTTCCCTGCGTTATTCTCCATCTCTCTCTCTCTCTCTCTCTCTCTCCCTCTCTCTCTCTCTCTCTCTCTCTCTCTCTCTCTCTCCCTTATCAGTTTCTAGCTGCGACCAGCAGCTCTATATGGTTGGTTGGTTGGTTGATCCACATTAGTGTCCCCAGCCTCTCTCTAGCGGCCACAGTTTTTCGCCCTAGGAGGCTGAGGTCAAGTGTGTGTGTGTGTGTGTGTGTGTGTGTGTGTGTGTGTGTGTGTGTGTGTGCGTGTGTGTGTGTGTGTGTGTGTGTGTGTGTGTGTGTGTGTGTGTGTGTGTGTGTGTGTGTGTGTGTGTGTGTGTGTGTGTGTGTGTGTGTGTGTGTGTGTGTGTGTGTGTGTGTGTGTGTGTGTGTGTGCACTGTAAACCCGAATAAGTTTCCAGAACTTAAAAAAATTGAGGCCATCCCATGCCTCAATTTGTTTAAGTTGATAAACTCAAATGTTTTCAGTTGGCTAAGACTTACAATTCTCAGTTAAGGCAACTCAAATATGGTCTGTTACTGTGACTTAAGGTTCTCAGTTAAGTCAAATCAAATATGGTCAGTTACTCTGACTTACAGTTCTCAAGTGGAGTCAACTCAAATATGTTCAGTTACTGTGACTTACAGTTCTCAGTTAAGGCAATTCAAATATATTAAGTTACTGTGACTTAAGGTTCTCAAGTGGTGTCAACTCAAATATGTTCAGTTACTGTGACTTACAGTTCTCAGTTAAGGCAATTCAAATATATTCAGTTACTGTGACTTAAGGTTCTCAAGTGGTGTCAACTCAAATATGTTCAGTTACTGTGACTTACAGTTCTCAGTTAAGGCAATTCAAATATATTCAGTTACTGTGACTTAAGGTTCTCAAGTGGTGTCAACTCAAATATGTTCAGTTACTGTGACTTACAGTTCTCAGTTAAGGCAATTCAAATATATTCAGTTACTGTGACTTAAGGTTCTCAAGTGGTGTCAACTCAAATATGTTCAGTTACTGTGACTTACAGTTCTCAGTTAAGGCAGTTCAAATATGTTCAGTTACTGTGACTTAAGGTTCTCAAGTGGTGTCAACTCAAATATGTTCAGTTACTGTGACTTACAGTTCTCAGTTAAGGCAGTTCAAATATGTTCAGTTACTGTGACTTAAGGTTCTCTAGTAGAGTCACCTCAAATATGTTCAGTTACTGTGACTTAAGGTTCTCAAGTGGAGGCAACTCAAATATGTTCAGTTACTGTGACTTAAGGTTCAACCTTAAATCCATGTGATTAAGTTAACAGAACTCAACGACATTGAGGCCATCCCATGCCTCATTTCTTTTAAGTTAATCAACTCAAATATTTGCAGTTACTATAACTTAAGGTTCAGTTTTAAAATCCATGTGAATAAGTTAACAGAAAAATAACTACACAAGCACATTCTATCAACTTCAAACAACTCTTTTATTTTTTTCTATTCAAAGAGTATACATATATAATCTGTATGTTAGCAATGTACAATAACACTGTAAACACCGTACACTGTTTTTGGACTATATATGTTAACAATCCCCTTTTTTTGTATGCATTTAGGAGGTTTTGTTCTTCATCGAAACTATTTATCTTACAAAAACATTGTGTTACAACTTCAAACTCTTTATATTTATTTCTATTCAAAGAGTATACATCTATTTATCTTACAAAAACATTGTGTTGCCCTCTCCAACATTATGGCAATGTTAAAATTGAAAATATATATATATAGAAAATATATATAGAAAATAAATACATGCATGTTATAACATGTACATACAATGTAATGTATATTACACATTTAATCCCTCTGGTCACAATAGTGTAATAATGTTTGTTATAAGGCTCTGAAAATGTTACTGAATGATGTATCAATGTATTTCCAGCAAATATTGAAATAATAAAGGGTCTCAATATGTGCAGTGCACATGACCAGAGCCGTTTACATCCTGGCTGAATTACTCAAATTTGTATAGTGTGGTCATAGAATGAGCAAACATGTTGACGGCAACTATTGTGACCGTTGGGATAACACAGTGTATCTATGTACAGTACAGAATAAAATGTATAGATTATCTGAAAATTGTCAATCCGCTTGGCACATGTAAAATTCACAAACGTTGTGCTGTATATTGGGTCCTGCCAATGTGGAACCAAAATACCAATCCACATTACATGCTATACAGCTGGCAATACTGTTAATAGTGCACATACGTACATATGGAAATGCAGCTGCATATATTTGCTCCATGATGTATCATGGAACAAGATGGTGTTTTCATTGAAAGAGTTAGTCAGAATGTCAGAGGCACCATCCGTCATTTAGAGCAGGCTATGTTTGCAGAATGATAACTAGAACACTACAGTACTCTGTACTAAGAACACTATACAGTACACTAACTATACTGCCCTGTCAAGGCAGACCGCAGTAACTTCCAAACAGTGAAACTGAGAAAAATGGCTTTAAGGTTTTTTGACTTGCCATCCAAAATGTGTTATAGGTAGATAGATGATAGTACCCAGATTTAACATGTATTAATGAAGTAATCTTTAGGCATACAAAAATATGACGTAGTTATTTTAATTAACCCCAAAAAAGCAGATACTGCACTCTGCTGCACGATTTCCTTAAATAATTATACAGGTAATGTACAGGCAAAGTGCAGTAACTTCAAATGCAATGTTGTTTTCCCTCCAGCTTTCATAACTTCACCTAGCCATTTTATTTGGATCATCATCATTCCAATATATTCAGGTATTAAATTTCATTTTCAAAATGGCTAGGTTAAGTTATGAAAGCTGGAGGGAAAACAACATTGTATTTGAAGTTACTGCACTTTGCCTGTACATTACCTGTATAATTATTTAAGGAAATCGTGCAGCAGAGTGCAATATCTGCTTTTTTGGGGTTAATTAAAATAATTATGTCATATTTTTGTATGCCTAAAGATTACTTCATTAATACATGTTAAATCTGGGTACTATCATCTATTTACCTATAACACATTTTGGATGGCAAGTCAAAACACTTTAAAGCCA
Organism: Notolepis coatsorum; assembly: GCF_963971535.1. Taxonomy (NCBI): domain Eukaryota; kingdom Metazoa; phylum Chordata; class Actinopteri; order Aulopiformes; family Paralepididae; genus Notolepis; species Notolepis coatsorum. The sequence continues at coordinate 123,582,498 of NC_140168.1, read as the reverse complement.
TTTTTCACTGTTTGGAAGTTACTGCGGTCTGCCTGGGTTTTGAGTGTGATTTTGTAGTTACTGCAGTTTTTAAAACCCCATATCTCCAAAACTGAGCGACATTAACATCTGAAACTTGGTCACAAGATAAAACATTTATTGACAAGGTCAATTTCACTCATAACTAAATTTTTACTTTTTTCAAGTTACTGCGGTTAGCCCTTGACAGGGCAGTATACTACTGCCTACAAGGTCTCAAGGATACAGTCCCACTCTCAGCATACAAGATCGATGGTCTGCTGCTGCTGACTCCCAAGCGATTCATTCAAGTGAAACGGAACTGAGTCCAGCTAATGGTGAATAGTTATTTTATTAATCAATTATTGTGTCTTTATTCACTCTAGTTGTGTAATTGACCAGTTCATATTCTGTATAAGTTCATATTCTGTATATGTTAATAATAACGCTTCTGTGTTGCGTTTATGGCTCCTGGTATATCGCCTTGTACTCTGTACTGAGAACACTAACTCTACCACTGCCTACAAGCAATGGAAGCAGTCAGAGCAGAGTGGCATTTATGCCCATTGCCTCCTATTGTTCCTCGAGAAACAAACGTTTGGGACTTGGATGTTGCCTTTGAGATTCTGATAAACTCTTTCAACTCTAAAACTTACTTGGATGAAATTACAATAATGCCAGCTATAGACTGTTAAGAAAATTCGAACTGTAAAACTCTCAAATGTAAACATATTACATAAAAAATAAAGAACAAGGTACATTGAGTAGTTTGGACCTATTGGCTGAACATCTGCAAAGTAGTACAGCAACTTTTGAAGGTATTATTTTGACATGACAAGACATTTCAGATGAGTTTCTATAGACACACTTTTGAGGTGTTGGTAAGTGCTTTGGGGTAGTGCATAGATTAGTCCAAACATTACAGGAAGGAATCACCAAATCTGGGGAGGCTGATCATGATATGACTTTCAATGACAATAGAGATTGTCACAGGCTGGTAGTGAACTGGACTTGCGTCATGATCACTGATTACAGTAAGGAATAGAAACTCATCTGAAAGAAGGATGTGGGGTGAGGTATTAATTTCCTTGTCATGTCAAAATAATACCTTCAAAAGTTTAATGCAAGAGCGGTCAGGTGACGTAGCGGAGATTGCGTTCGTCACCAACGCTGGAGACACTGGATTCGCGTGTTCGAATCGAACTCCCTGCGTTGTCACCAGCTTGGCTGGCCGTTCACACTAATACAATTTGGCAGTATTAGGGGGTGGGGAAGCTGGCGGGTGGGAATCTGGCGTTGTGGACAGCGACGCCTACAGGTCAGGTCTCGGCGCTTGCTAAGCGGGGCAGGACTTGGTGGAGATAGCGTGCCCTCCCACGCGTTACACTTCACCAATGAGAGCCCTCGCTGCCAAGTGAAAAGACGTCACTGGCTGTTGGCGCACGTCTCGGGGGAAGCGTGCGATCGACTCGGGACGCCCTTATACCGACTCGTAGGAGAACATGCATACAGCACCAGGTAGGGGGGGGGGGGGGGGAATTGGCACAACGACTAATTGGGACGGGGAGAAAATCCATTGAAAAATCAGAAGAAAAAAAATGATTGCATCATCAAGTCATTCTTGAGAGTCTGCAACCTGGGCAACAGTTTACCAGCTTCTAGACCTAGTAAAATCTTCTGAATGAATTCAAAAGTGTTGGTAAGTCCCTTGGGGTAGCTGAGGTGTAGTGCATAGATTAGTCCAAACATTACCAGGAAGGAATCACCAATCAGAGATTGTCACAGGCTGGTAGTGAACTGGACTTGTGTCATGGTCACTGATGACAGTAAGGAGGGCCACTGCAACACCCTGAAGCTCTGGCTCATCAGGCGTGTCCTGAAGGAATGAAAGAGACATAATAATCACAAATAAATCCATGGTTTCTACAAAGTGCAGCACAAAGCTAAGTATATGGAGTTGTGTTTGTAAGTTGTTTATATTTTAGTTAGAACTATTTTTTTGGTGAGAAGGTTATTTTTATTTAACCAGGTTAGTCCCGTCGAGATCAAATATCTCTTTCACAAGGGAGACCTGGAAGGAAGGAAGACTGATACTTAGCATTTTGATTAACTGTTCACTTAATATACAGTCGTACTGTAAATTATTTTCACTCGGACTCACTGTGCAGGTTTTGAAAAATCCAGAGACTTCCTCATGCAGATACACAGGCAGGGCATGGAGAACAGTGGTACGCCTGGTGTGAACATCATGGATTTCCTATTAAGATGTAAGATTAAGAAGAAAAAAAGAATTGTATTATATGGAAATGTTTACTGAACAAAGCGGATTTTAAACAGTCCAATCAGATATGTCCACAAATAACATGTTCACATCTTTAATGCAATCAGAAAAATGGCAAACACAATGGTGGACTAATTGTAAAATTCAAAAGCTCATTTGAATCATTGAACCTGTTTAATGTTACAGAGGTTCGACCTATGACATGTCATGTATAATAATCTATTCACCTGTTCATCGTGGATTTTTTTAAATGTGAGCCAAAGCATCTGCCAGTTTTGGACGCCTTCTGTCTGAATAACGTCATCAGTCGAGGAAGATGGCGGTCAAGCTCAGCGTAGAATGTGTTGGGCAGGTTCTGGTTGGCAATCAGCTGGAACTCTGCATACACCTATATTTAAAAACAGCAGGACAATATAGTATATCAACATCAATTAGTCACTTCAACTTGGTGGATCTCTTACTTTGTTTGGTTTGGGCTTCAGAGCATGACGGCGGGATTTCTGGTCAACCATGTCATTACATGCTTTGCGGAATCGGTCGCTGATGACTAGCTCGCGGGGGCGCACAGAACACACACGCAGATGCGCCGCTAGAGTATATAAACCAGGCTTAAGAATCACAAGTTTCACTTTAAAACACACAGAATGTGCCAAATGTTAACACAGGAAAGAGAGCTGATCTATATTACCTCAGACTCCATTTTGAGAGCAGGCCAGAGGTCCATGAGCTCTTTCACTGGTGGGCTGGACTTCACTATGGTCTGTCGGCGCAGGGCAAATGTGGTCTGCATCAGCTTTCTATGTCACAAATACATGTAGAATGTAAAACGTTAGGTTGGCAATAGTTTAGCAATAGGTTAAAAGTGTACTATATCATTTTAAGTTTTCTATTTGCGATCGTCTATTCTGACCCGGAACCGGAAATGGAAATGTTGAACCATCGGAATTGTAGTTTACTTGCCATTTTGTAGAGGAGATCGCTAGCTATCGGCCTGCGTTGAAATTTCTCCGATCTACACTTCCTGTCACATACTATGGTGGTTCAAAGTTCAGCGTTCTGAATGAATCATATCAATAATTGTTATGATTCGCGATAATAAGCTACAAAAGGGAACGTTTTTGACAAATATTGAAACGCAGTCAGTTTCTCCACACTATTGTTACCATGTAGGAAGAATTAGATCTGAAATTAGTTTCAAAATGGTTACACTGTGGGGGAAATAAAATAGTACAGTCGATTACAGTAAATATCAGTATCTGTTATTATGCACGCCTGGTGATACTATATCCAAATTGAACTCGGCCATTTGAAATATACTATATGTATATATATATATAAATGTGCTAATTGGCTATAATAAGGTAATGTATAAGCATATATTCTATATTCTATAATAATATTTCAAATTGCATTGGTCCGGATGGGAGAATTCAGTACTGTATATACAGAACCTTCAGTTTGATCATCTTCCCTTTATCAATTTCCTTAGATCTTTTGTACACATGATCTCAAGAGGGTACTGAATGTTTAAGTTTGGTCATTATTATCATGGTTTTATTCACTGTCAAAGATGAAAAGAAAAATCATAATTCATATTTTCCTTTGTTTCATCACAATTTAAGCAAGCCTAGTAATAGACACAATATTTCTGACACTGAGAATACATTCATTGAGGTCCATAGATGTTCCTAGATACCAAGAATATGCAAATAGCCCTTGTAGAAGTGGAGCAATATTCCATTTACCTAGGTATACATTTTATGCAGATTTTCACCTGGGGTGGAACAGGTCACTAGTTACAACAATGCTTATGTAACTATTAAAAACATACATTTTAATCACGAAACAAAATGGCAGACTAACGTTAGCTAGCATGCTAGCTAGCTAACGCTAGTAGCATGCTAGCTAGCTAACGCTAGTAGCATGCTAGCTAGCTAACGTTAGTAGCATGCTAGCTACTGTAATAATATGCAATACTATTTGCTAAAACAAGCTCCAAACTATTTGCCACGGCACAGAGATAACATTTAGTCAAACGATAACAGCCCGGTGATGGTATCTGAACGTGATCATACTATTCCCATAAGAACTCACTTACCAGTTAACTAGTATACTATCTAGCATGCTAGCTAATAATGCTAACAATGCTAACAAGCTTCGTTCTGCACTGTAGGCTACTAGTTGCCACCATGGTAATAATTCACAAAGTAGCATGTAGTCAAACGATGACAGCAAGATTATGGTATGTGAATGGCATAATGCATTATATTGTCAATGACTTACCAAGGAGTTTGGCTCAGACTATTTGTCAAGCCAGTAGTGAAGACAACATCGCGCCAACAAGTTACGTTTGAATACCTCAAGTCCCGTGAGATCTTCTAGGTCTCGCGAGTTGCTTAGGACTACCCTCTTGAAGGGGAGGGGAGGGGGAGGAGGGGAGGAGGGGAGGGGGAATCTAAATTGATTCAACGACAGTTTTTCAAATGTTGAAATGGTATCTGTAATTAAATATTGAATCAACATAGCTTTTTCAACCTCAACCAAAAATAACAAATCTGACCAAAATCCAACATTTAATGAATGTCTTTTGCTATCTGGGAAACATGCAGGTTGCATGTTTTCATGCAGACATCATCACACTAATGTTACTGCATCAGACAGTAATGTTGAAACATAGAAATTAGTGGAAAATATATTTTTTATAAGATAAGATAAGATATTCCTTTATTGAATTCATGGGTACAGTGACTGTGACAGGCCCGGATTGATTGATTGAAAACTTTATTAACAGATTGCAGAATGGGTACAGTGACGTCACAGGCCCGGATTGATTGATTGATAACTTTATTAACATCTCTCTCTCTCACTCTCTCTCTCTCTCTCTCTCTCTCTCTCTCTCTCTCTCTCTCTCTCTCTCTCTCTCTCTCTCTCTCTCTCTCTCTCTCTCATTTAAAGCTAGCAAGAAGTGGTATGAAACTAGAGACTGAGGAGTCCATATATACCAGCCGTGTCATGCTAGCATACAGGCACAGGTCATAGGTCAACTGTGTCATGCTAGCATACAGGCACAGGTCATAGATACCAACAGTGTCATGCTATACAGGCACAGGTCATAGATACCATTATTGAATTCATGGGTACAGTGACTGTGACAGGCCCGGATTGATTGATTGAAAACTTTATTAACAGATTGCAGAATGGGTACAGTGACGTCACAGGCCCGGATTGATTGATTGATAACTTTATTAACATCTCTCTCTCTCTCTCTCACTCTCTCTCTCTCTCTCTCTCTCTCTCTCTCTCTCTCTCTCTCTCTCTCTCTCTCTCTCTCTCTCTCTCTCTCTCTCATTTAAAGCTAGCAAGAAGTGGTATGAAACTAGAGACTGAGGAGTCCATATATACCAGCCGTGTCATGCTAGCATACAGGCACAGGTCATAGATACCGACAGTGTCATGCTATACAGGCACAGGTCATAGATACCAACAGTGTCATGCTATACAGGCACAGGTCATAGATACCAACAGTGTCATGCTATACAGGCACAGGTCATAGATACCAACAGTGTCATGCTATACAGGCACATGTCATAGATACCAACAGTGTCATGCTATACAGGCACAGGTCATAGATACCAACAGTGTCATGCTATACAGGCACAGGTCATAGATACCAACAGTGTCATGCTATACAGGCACAGGTCATAGATACCAACAGTGTCATGCTATACAGGCACATGTCATAGATACCAACAGTGTCATGCTATACAGGCACAGGTCATAGATACCAACAGTGTCATGCTATACAGGCACAGGTCATAGATACCAACAGTGTCATGCTATACAGGCACAGGTCATAGATACCAACAGTGTCATGCTATACAGGCACAGGTCATAGATACCAACCATGTCATGCTAGCGCACAGGTCATAGATACCAACCTATCACACCTATCACACCTCTCACACCTCTCACACCTATCACACCTCTCACACCTATCACACCTATCACACCTCTCACACCTCTCACACCTATCACACCTCTCACACCGATCCCACCTATCACACCTATCACACCTCTCACACCTATCACACCTATCACACCTATCACACCTCTCACACCTATCACACCTATGACACCTCTCACACCTATCACACCTCTCACACCAATCACACCTCTCACACCTATCACACCTCTCACACCTATCACACCTATCACATCTCTCACACCTATCACACCTCTCACACCTATCACACCTCTCACACCTCTCACACCTATCACACCTCTCACACCGATCCCACCTATCACACCTATCACACCTCTCACACCTATCACACCTATCACACCTATCACACCTCTCACACCTATCACACCAATCACACCTCTCACACCTATCACACCTCTCACACCTATCACACCTCTCACACCTATCACACCTCTCACACCTCTCACACCGATCCCACCTATCACACATATCACACCTCTCACACCTATCACACCTCTCACACCTATCACACCTCTCACACCTCTCACACCTCTCACACCTATCACACCTCTCACACCTCTCACACCTATCACACCTCTCACACCTCTCACACCTATCACACCTATCACACCTCTCACACCTATCACACCTCTCACACCTCTCACACCGATCCCACCTATCACACCTTGTCCTAAATAAGTCCTATATTTCTATGTATGCGGATGATTCAACGATTTACACATCAGCCTCAACAGCCAATGAATTAAATACGGTCCTAAAGGCAGAGTTGCAATCAGTGATGGAATGGATAAAGAATAACAAACTAGTTCTAAACATATCAAAGACAAGTAGCATCATTTTCGGTTCAAACCATACTCTAAGAACGAACCCAGTCTTGAAACTTTTGATAAGTGATGTGGTAATTAATCAAGTCCAGGAGACTAAACTCCTAGGGGTAACATTAGACAGTAAATTGTCATGGTCACACCATATAAACAATATAGTAGTGAAAATGGGAAGAGGGATTTCTGTTGTTAAAAGATGTGCTCATTTGTTACCACTAAATTCTATCAAACAGGTCATTCAAGCTCTGGTTTTGTCAAATCTTGACTATTGTCCTGCAGTATGGTCGAATGTAACGACGAGTAAACTGAAAAAATTACAAATGGTACAAAACAAAGCAGCACGTATAGCGCTTCGCTGTGAGTACAGAACTAATGTTGCAGCGATGCACAGTTGTTTAACTTGGTTACTTGTCAAACATAAATTACTCTGCTCACTCCTTGTATTCACTAGGAATATTTTTGTTACAAAGATCCCCTCAATTTTATATAACAATTTATCAATAAGTCTTGTCAGACACAACCATTCCACCAGACATGCTTCTGCACGAGGTTTTACACTTCCAAAAGTGAGGTCGAATGCAATGAAGCGAACTGTCATGTTCCGTGGTATGCAGGAATGGAACTCTCTTCCCAGACATGTTAAGCAGGAGAATAGTAAATGCTGTTTCAAAATCGTGGTAAAACAACATTTTCAACCAAAGAAATTGACATTCCCTAATAGATAGTGTGTACGTAAATTAAAATGTATGTGTCTGATAAAGAGATAGGTATATATGGATGAAAAGGCATGTGTCTGATAGGGATATATTATTAAAATATTGTATAATTTTGTATTTTTATATTGTATTATGAATTTGATTAGGGTTTTTATTGTTGTTTTAATTGTCTGTATGACATGTAAATGTTGTGAGTGTATAAGGGTTTTTATTGTTGTTTTAATGGTCTGTATGTCATGTAAATGTTATGAGTGTATAAGGGTTTTTATTGTTGTTTTAATTGTCTGTATGACATGTAAATGTTGTGAGTGTATACGTCTGTAACTGTATTTTATGTGTTATGGACCCCAGGAAGAATAGCCCCAGCAGCACTGCTGTGGCTAATGGGGATCCAAATAAACTTAAACTTAAACACCTATCACACCTCTCACACCTATCACACCTCTCACACCTATCACACCTCTCACACCTATCACACCTCTCACACCTCTCACACCTTTCACACCTCTCACACCTATCACACCTATCACACCTCTCACACCTATCACACCTCTCACACCTATCACACCTATCACACCTCTCACACCTATCACACCTATCACACCTATCACACCTATCACACCTCTCACACCTATCACACCTCTCACACCTCTCACACCTATCACACCTATCACACCTCTCACACCTATCACACCTCTCACACCTATCACACCTCTCACACCTCTCACACCTCTCACACCTCTCACACCTATCACACCTCTCACACCTATCACACCTCTCACACCTATCACACCTATCACACCTCTCACACCTCTCACACCTCTCACACCTCTCACACCTCTCACACCAATCCCACCTATCACACCTATCACACCTCTCACACATATCACACCTATCACACCTCTATACCCATTCTGCAATCTGTTAATAAAGTTGTACTTAAGTTATGCTTTTACATTATACTTACTTAATAAGTGAATAGTTCCAAGTCAATCAAAAACTATGAGTTTTATTTACTCAAAACATAATGCGGTTTACACTCTGTATCTACTTAATTATCTTAAGTTATGCTTTTACATTATACTTACTTAATAAGTGAATAATTCCAAGTCAGTCAAAAACTATGAGTCTTATTTACTCAAAACATAATGCGGTTTACAGTCTGTATCTACTTAATTATCTTAAGTTGTACTTAAGTTATGCTTTTACATTATACTTACTTAATAAGTGAATAGTTCCAAGTCAATCAAAAAATATGAGTTTTATTTACTCAAAACATAATGCGGTTTACACTCTGTATCTACTTAATTATCTTAAGTTGTACTTAAGTTATGCTTTTACATTATACTAACTTAATAAGTGAATAGTTCCAAGTCAATCAAAAACGATGAGTTTTATTTACTCAAAACATAATGCGGTTTACAGTCTGTATCTACTTAATTATCTTAAGTTGTACTTAAGTTATGCTTTTACATTATACTTACTTAATAAGTGAATAATTCCAAGTCAATCAAAAACTATGAGTCTTATTTACTCAAAACATAATGCGGTTTACAGTCTGTATCTACTTAATTATCTTAAGTTGTACTTAAGTTATGCTTTTACATTATACTTACTTAATAAGTGAATAATTCCAAGTCAATCAAAAACTATGAGTTTTATTTACTCAAAACATAATGCGGTTTACAGTCTGTATCTACTTAATTATCTTAAGTTGTACTTAAGTTATGCTTTTACATTATACTTACTTAATAAGTGAATAGTTCCAAGTCAATCAAAAAAGTTGAGTTTTATTTACTCAAAACACCATTTGTTGTTTAAAGTTTAGTGTAAATCCTTAATATCTGAAACCAGATTTACTCATGTATAAATGTGTGCAGCATGGTCAATATATGTTCAGATTATGTTACCGACTGTTTCATGTACATTATTGAGGTTTGAGATGCAAACCTGATTGTGATATTTCTGTACAACAGACAGCCCTGTTAATGTTTTCTGATAATCTTTTGTATGTGAAAGGCAACCTTTTATTCACTCTTGGCCCTGACTCCAATAAATCAGCTGAGTTGAACTACAGTTCTGGTTTGTCTGGCGTACACGTTTTATTCCTCATCTGCTAAGTCAGATGAGGAGACCAACAATTCTATCAGTATGAATCCTTCCTCCTCCTTCCAGATAATCAATCTCATTGTATTGTACTACAATAACCTCAAATTATTGTAGAAAGTCTGTGGGAATTTACCACAGAAATGGTGCCGTTCTTCCCATCCTTTGTGTCTCCCCCTGAAAAGGTGCGGTAGGGTCTTGTCATATGTATCATATCTGGACCTTGCTGTGTGTTGGGGACACGGGGCAAAGAGCTGGGGTGTTGCTGCGTTTGGAGTGATAGACGAGGGGCTTGTTGTCTGAATGGAGGAGGGAGAGGGACAGGATGAAGGTTGGTTGTGTACGCCGCTGGTTGGGGCCCACGGTGAATATGGCTTCTGCATGCAGGGTTGGGGGTGCGGTGTCTTAGGTTAGGATGTCCGGAGGTATGACGGTCGCGCTTGTTGTGCAGTGAACATGCAAACGTGGGCTTTTTATGTTTGTATGTTTATTCAGACACAGGAGGCCGGTCTCGGCCCAGCGGGCCACGGGGGTTGCGTTGGTTAACTCGTATGGAATATACTTTATGAACTGTACGGGGGAGTTGCACCAAGAAGATACGGCATGTTATGGGGTGACGTATTGGTGGGGCACAGACTATCTGGTCATGATATAACGGGGGTGGCGACGCTTGACGGCAGGTAAAAGGCTTTTCTTGCTAGGAAGCACGGTTATTCTGGTGTATACGACAGGAGCGCGTTCTGAGTATGTAATTGCCCTAGAATTATTCTCAGGAAGAGGGCGCGGGTAAGTTGAGGAGATTTGATTGTTCTGAAATGGGAAGAGAGCTGTGTCCAATGTGCATTATGACCCTGCTTGTAGCCACAGAATAGGCGGGACGGGGACCGTGAGTGGGTCAGTATGGGCATAAATGCGTCGGGCTAAGGGCTCTGTTACTATTTCAGAACATGCAAGTCAAGTATGGTGAAAGATTGTTAGACCCTGGCATGATCAGCGCAGGGGTCTGTGCGATTACAGGATAAAAACGTAGTAATTAATAGAAGTGTAGGGTGCCGGCGTGTTCAAGACAAGGCTTGATAATGGACGGACTGAGGTCTGGGGGACCAATCGGCCTGTTTTAAATGTAGATATATTTGCCGTCCTTAGGCATAGTATCCTTTTTAATCTTGAGCGAAACCGGCCTGTTGATTAATTACATTCGCTGTGATACAAAAACAATTCGGTCGAACTGACTGATAAGTACTTAATGGTTGTATGGGGACTATGGCTATGGTTATGGATGATTGGCGAAACGTAGGAGCTTATTGTTATTTTGTTATGATATTTTAATAACCAACGGACATATGTTTGAGGCGAGTCCTGCTGGTGGTTGGGGCTAGCTAGCTTAGCTCTGTGGGAAAAGTCCGTGGTGAAACTGGGGACGTTACGATGGCGTTATGAGAGAATTGTTTAAACACTGTGGCGGCGATTACAAGTAAGAGGCGGATTGAGACGCAGGGTGGCGAAATTGTGGCCGTTTTGAGGGTTATTATTGATGCGGTAGCGATAGTGTTTGATATTAAGGAGAAGCTGCTTGGTGACGTCATGGTGTTGTGGAGAGTATGTAACGTTTGCGGTGCTATGAAGTGAGGCGGAGTAGGTAGGAGAGAGGATTCGTGTTGAACTATATGTGCGGCGCTGGTTGGTGAGAATGTTTTAAAAATTATTTTCTGTTAGAGTGGTTGGCTATTTTAAGCTTGTGTGAGTTGTTAATGCTTTGGTTGGTACTGAGCGAATTGCGTGGATGAACGGATCTTGAAAGGCACGGCTCCCGTGAGGGCCTTGAACGTCGCATTAGAGCTGGCTAAGCTAGTTAGCTTGCATGCCGTTGTTTTGTGGCGTTTGCGGGCGGCAGATGTTACGTTTCGAGTTTTGAGAATGATGTTGGGGAAGGGGTAGGGAACGTGATGAATGTCGTGGCAGATTATGAATATCGGGGCATGTTATGAATGTCGTGGCAGATTTTGGTTGTCGTAAGCGACGTTATAGCAGTCGCTTCGGTTGCCACTGCGCATGCGCGGTACAACGTGGATTGGGTCTAGTGCATTCGGAGTAGTTCGCTCGGGGGACAGAAATAACGGGTAAGAGAATATTCTGCATTATATAATATGGCGGTATTTGTGTATTGTGCATTGTGTTTTTGTGTAAACAGGGGAGGAGATGTAACATGTATGGTGGTTAGGTTAGGGGAGATAGTCATTAAGGGTTTACTTAGGCTGCAAACAATACAGTGAGCCTATTGAGGAGAAATGAAGTAATGGATACATTGCCTATGATAAATCTGGAGTTCACAAACCGGCTATACTGGGTAGATTGTATTATTGTCTTTGATACACGGGGGTATATTTTTAACCAGGGGGGAATGAGTAGGGATTGATTAAAAATAAGTACAGCTCAATACACACAATTGTTAAGGGGATGCAGACCAAAGGAAGACTTTTGTCTTGTTTACATCAGGGTCCCCCATTTTCAATTCATCAGATAGTCAGTACTGCTACAACTATACATTTATGACATACCAGATTTGCAAATTCAGTCACCCGTGTTAAAATACATCATAACTTTTATTGCATACATGGTAAACAGATAAACGGGAGTTTGAGAGTAGCTATAGGCTGAATTTGGAAAGTGGCTCTACACTAGAGTTACATGCTGCTTGCAGTAAAATCAATTTATCACACGTGTATGAAGAAAGGAGCATTTAGGACTAACCACTATAATGTTATGCTGAAATGAAGGATGCTTACATGTATAATAATTAGAGTTGATGGACATTTCCAGTTTTTTAATTTGTGTAACGTGTACAATTGTAGGCTTGGAATAATGATGTTGTGTTTTATGTAGCTTGAATTAAGATGCTTGTATAGAATGCATTGATGTTGAAATGTCAGATATTGATACTTGTTATAGCTTTAAGGCCGTTGATTTAAATAGGATAATGTTTATCTGCAAGTCTTTAGATCATGGGGATGATAATTTAATGATGTAGGCTTGTGGGCGTATATGTTATTTGGTTGCATTGTTATGTTGAAATACTGTTAGAATGTTATATCTTTAATGCCATTGATTTACATAAGCTGGTGGTTTATATTAGGAATTGATTGCAAAATCCTTGGGTCACAGTGGGATAATTTAGTGACAAGGGGTTTGGTTTATATGCTGTTTTGGTTTATATGCTGTTTTGATGACTGTATGATGGTGTTTTTGCAGTAATTGTAATGATTTGCTGTTTAGTCTGTAATTTTGCTGTGTTTGGCTGTTAGGGACAGGAAAATGTATTACTTTTAGACTCTAGGGGACAGCTGCCCCTGGGGGATGAAATGTGTGAGTTTGATCCTTTTTTGGTGTTTACAGGAGGGCCCAAGGGGGGTCGTGCATACAGCTGCTTACAATGGTGTTTTTTTATGACAAGATGGCGTGAGATTAGATGCAACAGGAAAGAGGCCACAGGTGGAGATAGGAGGGAACAGTCAAAGTGAGATAACAGATGGCGTTATTTTTAGAGCAGAGGACAGGAAGTGGGGGTACTGGGCCAGGGGGCCAGGAAGTGACAGGAAAGTGTGACAGGAAGCGTGCTAATACAGAACACAGCTGGGTCAGTGAGTGAGACGATCAGGGAGGTAGTCGTTCAATGGGGTTATGACTTTTGAAGGGCTAGCTTTTTGGTTAGGGGGAATAACGGTAGGCTCTCAAAGTACTAGGAATGCTTTGAGGTTCTGTCGTTGAGGGAGAGTTCCTAGACTCTCTCTGGCAGTAGGTAGGAGTGTAGAAATTAAGTGTGAATTGTATTAGCCAGGGATGAGTGTAGCCTGATGAGAGAGCAGAAGAGATGAGCGCAGGGGAACTAACATTGTTTGTCTGTCTGTTGGTTGATTAATGAGTGTATGAAAGGAAGTATATGTTTATAATATGAATGAAGCGTGGATGATGTTGAATTGGGTTTTGCTTTTATTTCTTTTCTAACTCTAAATGTTCAGGATCGAATGGATGTGACTATGAGAAATTGGATGAAAGCGTTTGAGTAGGTCATATTCAAAGTGTTAAGTTTTATTTTGGTACAGATACTACTTTTATTTAAATTAAATTTTTGTATGTATGTGTGAGATTGAGATGTCCTTTTGATTTCAGTGAATGATTGAGCGGGGGATGGGGGCCAGGAGGCCTTGATTACCCATTCACACACAGACACACACACACACACACACACAGACACGCACACACACAGACACACACAGGCACACGTTCACGCAATCTGATCGACGCATACATACACACACACAACTTAGCTTTCACTTAAGGTGAAACTAGTCTTAAAAATATCAAAATGTGTTTAAGTATGATATGTCTGGGTGGATGTAATCAATTGGATGAGGGTATTGAATTTAGATTTCTATTCTATTTTTGATCTATGGTTGTGTGGCCTGAGTGGGTGTGAATGGGGCCTGTGGAGGGTGGATGTGCTGGCTTAAGAGGTGTCAAAGTCACTGACATGTGTGAATGGTACGGTTGGGTGATGAGATGTTGAATGGGTGGTTTTGGAAAACCTGGTTTTTATTTTATTTCATTGATTTACTGTTTTAGGTACGAAGGGTTTAGGTGTAGAGTTTTGATTTATTTTCTTTTCTTTCTAAATAACCATTAAGGTGGTCTGCGGTTGGGGCTGGTTAATTTCATTGTTTTGCTTTCACATCTGTTGGAATGTTTTTTTGATTATTTGCCTTTTGTTCCTTAATTTCTCTGTTATGGTCTGGTGAGAGGACGGTTGAAAGCGTGAGATGCATTGGGACAGATCGAGGCTGGGATACATTGGATCAGATCGATGGCAGTTAAGTGGTCCCGTCACGTTTGCATAATGGTTAAACATTTGGCTTCTCTTGAGAAATATTTGACATATTGTGTAAAGAAAATTTGTTTTGTGTTTTTGTTCCCTTGCAGTTCAGTCGGAGGGGGAGGATGGACCATCACAAGTGGAGGGATCATGGGGAAAGGTGTAGGAATGCATTTCATTAGATTATGACACGATGGTGTGAACCCGTTCAGTCAGTTCCTGTGGGAGATTGTTGGATTGTGGAGAGAGGTCGCTTGTGACGCTGCCCCTCCTTCAATGTAGCCCCGGATACAAAGGCCGGAGGTTGAGACAAACCTCCAGACTGACGGAGTCGTTCATCTGTAGATCCATGGAAATACAGTCATGGGACAGAATATGACGAGGTCCAGGCCTACAAACATTGGCTTCAGCTGAGGCTGGCCGACATGGGGTGGAGGGGGGGGGGGGCGAAAACGGTCGGAGACTGTGCAACCAAAGCGTTGAACAAGGGCCTCTGTGTGATTGATTGGTATGTTGAACGGGAGGTGACTGAACGGTAACAACTGGTATAGATTATGACACAACGCAAGAGTACTAAACTAAACACATACACATAGGTAGAGTATTAGGTGTAGGTTATGGCCGACATGGTGAAAAAAAAATTTTCCTTGCGTGATGCTCCGCCCTCCCTGTCGACTGTGCGCTGAGGGGGTAGGTATTGTTATGTCCATGGAATGTTCATAAAGGGGGGAGAGGTGAGAAGACCAACTGAGTTGATTATGCAAAATGTGATTGGGCTGACTTGGAAAAGGAATTAACAAGAGAGGAGAAGCAAAATGTATGAAAGAATGAATAATAATTTCTGTGTCCTCCCCAGATCATGTAAACGAATACTGTAATTTAAAAAAATTGTGATTGATTAGACTTTAAATGTGTAATGTTTAGATTGGAAAAAGAAAAAATGGAGAAATTTTGAAAAAAATGAATTTTAATTTTGGGAAAAAATGAATTTTATTATGTATGGTTAGTATGTATAAAAAATCAAGTCAATATATCATATGTGACGATAAGAATTGTCAAAACGGGGAATGTGGTAATATTGACGTTGTATTTCATAAATAATATGTGTGAATAATTAGAGAGTCATAATGTAGGAGAGACAGACATTTCACACCAACCCCCTCGCATGAGAAGGCTGCATACCCAAATGGTATATAGGGGAATAGTTACAAGTCACAAAGCCCTCACTCAAACTGACTGTATGTAAATGCTGATTACATGCTGAAGAGTCATGGATCTATTAATCAACTGTTTAGTATCAAAAGAGTAAACCATAATATTAGAAATAAGGTTTGAAGGGTGATTACACTCGTGTTAAAGAAGTCATCACAGCTACTCTGCCAACTAGCAGGGGTGACGAGAGCTACTCTCCACCCCCACTCTGTGATCAGATTAGTACTATATGGTAATTTGGCCCAAAGGGTCAAAGTGTATTCACACCCCCCACCAGAAGGACATCAGGCCAACCCCCCCCGTGAGAAGACACACAGAGAAACCCAGAGGGAGGGGCTGCCAGCGGCCACAGGACACCGCTCACAGAAGGCGCCCACAGGAGATGCATGATTGGATCAACTGTAATAGTGAACTGGATTCTATTTTGGCTAGAAGTTGGGTATATAAGGAAGAGACAAATTGTAATTCGAGAGCTCTCAGACCGGACCCAACCCCAGGGGGTCTGGGGGCTCCACCACCCCTCCACCAGAGAGAGACTGCTGTGCTGTTTGCATTTTATGTGAGTAAATCATGGGAAAACACCATTTGTTGTTTAAAGTTTAGTGTAAATCCTTAATATCTGAAACCAGATTTACTCATGTATAAATGTGTGCAGCATGGTCAATATATGTTCAGATTATGTTACCGACTGTTTCATGTACATTATTGAGGTTTGAGATGCAAACCTGATTGTGATATTTCTGTACAACAGACAGCCCTGTTAATGTTTTCTGATAATCTTTTGTATGTGAAAGGCAACCTTTTATTCACTCTTGGCCCTGACTCCAATAAATCAGCTGAGTTGAACTACAGTTCTGGTTTGTCTGGCGTACACGTTTTATTCCTCATCTGCTAAGTCAGATGAGGAGACCAACAATTCTATCAGTATGAATCCTTCCTCCTCCTTCCAGATAATCAATCTCATTGTATTGTACTACAATAACCTCAAATTATTGTAGAAAGTCTGTGGGAATTTACCACAGTACCCATTCTGCAATCTGTTAAATAAAGTTTTCATTCATTCATTCATTCATTTCTCCCCCACTACTCCCAAAAGTAACACTAAATAGATAAAGTACAACAACGCCAGACTCAAGAAACTGTGTTCCCTTTGGATGTGTTCTCATAAACAATGTTTGTTTACACTGCACACGACACTCGAGGCTGCATGGGTGTAATCTCTCCTCTAGCTATATCAAAGAGGTTGCGTTCAGGAATCGATGTTGTGATGTCCTACGGATCTTCCTCTCTAAAAGCCCCACACAATACAGCATGTCTTGAATGTTCAGGCAGGAATTCACCGCAAGAAAATGTGTTGCTAATCTTTGTTCAGTACAATATGATTGGAAAAATAAGCTACATCTGGAATGAATAAAGTGATTTTTTTTTTTTTAACTGTCAAGGGTACCAGCGTCTTTTCCTCCAGTAGCGCGACTAATATCCATATCAGTTACATCATCCAAGGTATTGTTACTCAATGTTTGTGAGCGTGGTTTGGAGATATTCACAGTAATTGTTAATTCAGTAAAGTAGTCAGATCTACTCTTTATTGAAGGTATATGATATGATTCTACGATTAATACTACAAATCTAATGGTCCTCAATGAGTATAACAATTACACAAAACATTAGATTTATATCAGCCTTTCTGAAAGAAGAAATGGTTTCTTTATACATAGTCCTATATATATATAATTTGAAATAAAAAAATACCATGTTCCTTAGTCCTGTATTATGATCAAACAATTACACAAAAATGCATCCTATATAGACTCATATGCCAAAACATTCAGAAATACCCAAATGATGCGAGTTTGTTTTTTTATGACATGCACAACTACAAGCTTTTAAGAACACTGACATAACCGCTGAATATCACTGAAATCCAAGTTAATGTATATCTTAGAAGTTCTTTGTTTCATCGTACAAACAGCCAAAGCTGTCATGTATGTTGTGTATGTCATAAATGTCGATATGAATTGAAAATGGGGGACCCTGATGTAAACAAGACAAAAGTCTTTCTCTGGTCTGCATCCCCTTAACAATTGTGTGTATTGAGCTGTACTGTATTGTACCCATTCTGCAATCTGTTAAGGAAGAAGACGGCCGCCGCTGCTGAAACCACCGCCTCGCGTCTTCCGCTTCACAGCGCGGCAGTGGGCGATAAGGGGGATGTGTGTGTGTGTGTGTGTGTGTGTGTGTGTGTGTGTGTGTGTGTGTGTGTGTGTGTGTGTGTGTGTGTGTGTGTGTGTGTGTGTGTGTGTGTGCGTGTGCGTGTGCGTGTGCGTGTGCGTGTGTGTGTGTGTGTGTGTGTGTGTGTGTGTGTGTGTGTGTGTGTGTGTGTGTGTGTGTGTGTGTGTGTGTGTGTGTGTGTGTGTGTGTGTGTGTGTGTGTGTGTGTGTGTGTGTGTGTGCGTGCGCTGACAGGACGTAGGCGGTGCACATTTGGCACAATGTCAAGACTCAGGTCCGCTACTGTTCCTAATTTATGCAAATGACATGTCGCCAGCTTGTGACTGCAACTTGTTCCTGTTCGCGGACGACTCAGCCCTGCTGGTCTCTGACAAGAACAAGTTACAGGTTGAAAAAACCCTCAGCTCGGAACTAGGCAAAATCTGCACCTGGCTCGCTGACAACAAACTATCATTACACATGGGCAAAACAGAGTCCATTCTCTTCGGTTCAAATAAACTCAGCAAGACCGACGGCTTCTCAGTTACAGTGGGTGACAATATTGTCACAAGGAAAGTTGAAATTACCTACCTGGGTTCCATCCTAGAGGCAAATCTCTCCTGTGACAAAATTGCATCCAATGTAATAAAAAAAAGTCAACCAACGAACTCGATTCTTGTACCGGATCTCCTCTCTGGTAAACAAGAATACCCTGAAGACTCTGGCAGGAGCACTCATTCAAGGGTACTACGACTATGCGTGCACCTCATGGTACCAAAGCACCTCAAAGGCGCTAAAAACTAAATTACAAACATCTCAAAACAAACTGGTCAGACTACTGCTTGACCTGACTCCTAGAACCCACCTCACCCCTGCCCACTTTGACAACCTAGGATGGCTTAGAGTAGACGACAGAGTACAGCAACTTGCAATGGGCCTGGTCTATAAGATACACT